>NW_012121154.1:4473648-4473999 GCF_000951035.1 Colobus angolensis palliatus | reverse complement strand
TTGGTGGGACTGTAAACTAGTTCAACCATTGTGGAAAACAGTGTGCAATTTCTCAAGGATCTAGAACTAGAAATATCATTTGACCCAGCCATTCCATTACTGGGTATATACCCAAAGGATTATAAATCCTGCTGCTATAAAGACACATGCACATGTTTGTCTGTTTTTTGCAGCACTATTCACAATAACAAAGACTGGGAATCAACCCAAATGTCCATCAGTGACAGACTGGATTAAGAAAATGTGGCACATATACACTGTGGAATACTATGCAGCCATAAAAAATGATGAGTTCATGTCCTTTGTAGGGACATGGATGCAGCTGGAAACCATCATTCTCAGCAAACTATC
>NW_012121154.1:4437155-4469952 GCF_000951035.1 Colobus angolensis palliatus | reverse complement strand
TTGATTAAAGGAAAAAATATACAATGAGAAGGAGGCCCAGGAGCTACCCTTGATTAACTCCAATATTAAATGGACAAATTTCAGCATCAATCCATGTTTTATTTGATCTATAAAAGAAACGTTCTTGGAGGAATTGGCTGGTAGCATTTATATAATGGGAGGTTACACATAAAATTCTACTTTCCTAGCTTCTCTTGAAAACCCAAAGCTAAGACCATATTGATCTGGTATTCTAACTGAACCACAGGTGGCCAAAGTGGAGCAGCAGTGCATTTAAACTCCCTTAGATGCAGCATGCATTTTGCAATTATTCACAATATCCACCACTCCCTCTCTCCATCACCTCTCTGGGTGGGCTGCCATTTGTTGTCACAACCTGTGTTGTGGTTTTCCAAAAGCCCAATTCCATTACCTGTCTGCCCTCTTGCATGTATTCAAATTTGTGGGTTCTGCATAGACTTTAAATTCTTCTAAAGTCTAGTGGGCAATAAATACCTGTAAGCATATACTTAACTCAAGTAGACACATACTGAAAGTTCCTGGGTAACAGAGGAGGGAGTCAATTGCTCTGCCTGGAAAAATAGAGGAAACCTAAGGAGAAGGGGTATATATTTCTCAAGCCCTGAACGACATCTAAGATGAATTTTTTGTTGGTTTTATTTTGCTTTAAGAGAGAAATGAGAATAAAATTCTGAGAAAATAGAATTTTATAAAGTCATAGATGTTTCCTGGGAGTCAATTAGAAATTTGATGTATGGGAGAGGACAGACCAAATTTGGGAAGAAGGTCAAAATGGATTCTAAGAGATATTTTATGAATTTCTGGAAACAGAAATTCCATCCTTTAAGCACTAGAGAGCCGTGAGGAATAAATAAAGTTGTGAAGTGACTCTCTGATGGGTAATCTTAGCCCTGTTTCATCTGTTTACAAGATAAGAATGCATCTTCCATGTGTTTAATCATTTCATAGAGCCACCCACCTACTTTGTGTTGTGTATTAAAGACAAACTTGCTTCAGTTCAGATACAAATAATTTCTTCTGCACTTTTTGTCTGGATTCTTAGCAAACTCTTCATGTGGACAAGAACTTTCATTAATCTAAAGGCCATTTAGTCATTCAAACCAATAAACTTTCTTCTCCGTTTAATTTTCAAGTTCAAAAACTTTTAGCCTCTAGAAATCAAATCTTTTCTATTTATCCAAACATCTACTCAAATAATTCAAAAAATTAAATTATTTAATAATATTGTATATTTAATATTTATAAAATAATTTATTTCTGCGAGATAATAAATATTTCTCCTAATTAGCAAATTAAAATTCTAATTCAAAAACATTAGGCCCATTAACATATATCATTACCTATTTTATCAAGACAAACTAATTTTAGTTTCTAAAAATAAGATGTAGACATTGATAGAATGGGAAAATAAAATGTAACAGCACAAGGGCAAATGCCAGTTTTTGAATTATATATAGTGATGATTCATGGGCAGAATCATAAATCTTAAATAATAGAGCACATTTATCTTGAGGGATTGTCATGAGCATATGGAACCTTTAGGTATTGTAGTAACTAACGACTACTCGTAGACCAGAGTGAAATCCCAGCTTAATGCCTAGGTTCACGTACATTGTGCACGAGAAAACTATTATCATTAGAGCTTTTTGGTTTACTTTCTTTTTGTTATTTTTTTTAAACTAATTTATAAGCTCCAGAAGAGAGAAAACTAGTGCTCAATAAATCAGGTATCAAGTGATCCATTTATTTAAAAGATATGTTTTCCAAAAAATAGAATGGCCATGTTCCAAATTACAAACCTGCGTGTATATGCCTCTGTGTGTATGTGTGTCCGCACACATTTGTGTGTGTTTAAATGTATAGACAATAAACCTACTAGTCTCTCGTGCCATTGTGGACATTTGAACCAGTTTTTTTGTGGTAGTTTACTTTTAATATACAGAGGGTTTTTTTTTTTTTAAACGAATGCTTAACAAAATGAAGCTGACTGGATAAATAGAGAAAAGTACATGAGAAGATATAATCTGACACAGTATCTCCAGATTTGAGTTGGATGGCTAAGGGTTATTTTAGATATTAAACATAGAAGGTGAGGAATTTTGAGGAAGAGAACTTATTTAAATCCTTCCATCTCTGTAGTGCTCTTATATGGCTAGCACAGAGAGCCCACATTTAAAAGCTGATGGAGTACTTTTTCCTTCAGAAAGTTAGCTATAGGGTATATATTGACTGCCTGAAACAACAGTGCTCAAACCAAAGTGAAAAGAAAAAAAAATCCCTGCTCAGAAGCAAGGGAGGAGAACCAACAATATGTGAAGATCCCTGCCGTGCTTTTCTGTTCTCTGTAAAACTGAATGTATAGAAAGCAGCCTGGTTTTTGTTTCATTAACTCCACTGGATCCCTCTTGCACAAAACTTTCAATATTGGGACAGCCTTGGGGGACTTCACTTCTAACAATTCCTTCAGGATCACTCTTCTTGCTAAACCAGTCAGGTTATTTTTAGGTCTTAAGAGCAAGCGTTCCAGGTGAGGAAGAAAACAGACTGAAGGGTAGGACTGTGGGAATATTCCAAATTCAGCCACTGAAATCCCACTAAATAGAGGCAATTATGTACAACCCCTCCTATTTTTAATTTACTTTAAATATAGTTTTATGCATTTTGCTTAAAAATAGAATACATCTTCCAGAGTAATTTTGTATGCAGAAAAAGAAAGGGGACAAATTTAGAAAACAATAACCCCCAGTCCATCAAAAAAAAAAAAAAAAAAGTCAAAAAGTCAAGTGGGTTGTAAGCCTCACATCTATCAGATTTAATTTTTTCTCCTAAGAGGAAGTCAGACAATTCTGACAGCCTAAGCCTAGATTATCTTTGGCCTTAGACCATTTTCTTCAATGTGTCTGCAATTTGATTCTTGTTGATTTCTCCCAGGGATTTTTTCCAGATGAATAATTAATTAGAGTCCATGTCAATTTTCTATGGTCATTGAGTACTGTCAAAATCTTCCCAGATTAAAACTCGTGATTTGTAAAATGAGAATTGTTACATATTCTACTTTCCTTGCAATTTTAAGGTTGTCTACATTCATGTGAGATTTGTCATTAAAAACTCAGTTGTCTAAGTATTATCCCTAATACACTTTCCTTGTTCAAATCTTTCATCACTTCAGTACCTCAGGAAACTTGTAGCTCAAACAGTTTGGATTTTATTATTTTACCATGATTCAGTAACCATTTAGCACCCATGATACATTAGATTGTAAAAATATGTAGCTACTGTCTGCTTTTATAAAATTTAAAATTTTTATCTGATGGATACATTCTAGGATTTTTTTTTTTTTCCTTTTTTTTTTTTTTTAACTAGAAAACAGTGACATAGTCTGGCTTTGTGTCTCCACCCAAATCTTATCTTGAATTGTAATCCCCAGGAACTGAGGGAGGAACCTGATGGGAGGTGATTGGATTATGGGGGCGGTTCCCCCATGCTATTCTTGTGATTGTGAGTTCTCACAAGATCTGATGGTTTTAGAAGTTGTTTGGCAAGTTCCTCCTTCACTATTCTCTTGTCTTTCCTGCCGCCTTGTGAAAAAGCTGTCTGCTTCCCCTTCAGCCATGATTGTGGATTTCCTGAGGCCTCCCCAGCCATGCAGAGCTGTGAGTCAATTAAACCCATTTCCTTTATAAATTACCCAGTCTTGGGTATTTCTTTATAGCAGTGTGAGAACAGACTAACACAAACAGCATATAAATAAATGATTGTATAAATAATGAAATCAAATAATTAGAAAATGGAGATACAAAACCCACTTATGATTCTTGTTCTAAAATACAAAGGATGATTCTACAACTGTCCTCAGTAATCTTAATAAACTTTTATCATTTGTACATTAAGAATAACTGCAGTGATGGCTAACATATTCTACATATTTTTGAAAGTTTCCTTCCCCAAAGAAACTTTTTTAAAAAGTCTTTTTGTTGAGTCTCATTTTACAAATTATCTTTTGACTTTTGCAACACATTTAAGGTTTTAAATTCTAAGAAACGGAAATCAATTTCATTGAGGGTTCAGTTTGAATATGAAATGTTCTGTAATTAATTTCATCCATATCTCACAAACTTTTCCACTTTTATGTCATTGAAAAACTGTATGTATAACATTACTGATTTGGATTCAGTTAGCTCATCAAAATACATAAAAATTCTTCTGTGTTATTTATCATTATATTGTTTGGTTTTTCTTATATTGTTCTGTTTATTTCTCGAAGGTATTAATCTAGATGACAGTCATGCTACTAGATAAAATGTTGTAATATTTCCTTGGAATTCACAACCCTATACTTCCTATTATCTTTTCCATTTTTCCTAATCTGTAACATGTATTTTTCATTTCCCGACACTAATAAACATTGAACACAAATGGATTTACTATGTTTGTGTCCTAAATTCTATATATATAAATATATATATATATATTCCTTATTCTCCATGACTTTCTGCTCTTTTTCTTCTCATGTTTTCATCTAAGATAGCCTTTGCTTTCCTCAGTATCATCCATGAAGTTTTTCTTATGTCATCAACCTGAAGAAAAGCTCCATATCTAAACTGTCATAGCAACTATTTGGTAAGTAAGTTAATTTGATCATTCTTTGATTAAACAAGATTTCTTGAGCACCTATTATGTGTCAGACACTTTTCTAAATACTGCAAATACAACAGTGAATAAATAGAAAGATATCCATGTCTTGAGCTGGGTGCAGTGGCTCATGCCCTGTAATTCCAGCACTTTGGGGGGCCGAGGCAGGTGGATCACTTGAGGTCAGGAGTTCAAGACCAGCCTGGTAAACATGGTGAAACCCCATCTCTACTAAAAATACAAACATTAGCCAGGCATGGTGGTGCACTCCTGCTGTACCAGTTGCTTGGGAAGCCGAGGCAGGAGAATTGGTTGAAACCAGGAGGTGGAGGTTGCAGCGAACTGAGACGGCACCACTGCACTCCACCTTGAGTGGCAGAGTCAGACTGTCTCCAAGAAAAAAAAAGGAAGAAAAAGAAAAAAACCTATTTCTTAATGAAACTTCCATTGTAATGTGTGAGCCAGATCATAAAGCAAATACATAAATATGTAATTGAAAGGTGATAATAGAAATAAAATAGATAAAGGTGATAGAAAGTGAGATTTTCTATGTGGTGGGGGGACTTGCTTCCAGTGTCCATTTTTTTCCTAATGTTTTCTGTCAAGTTCCACCTTCCTAAATGCATGATTATTTTGGATTGAATGCCAGATTACATATGAAGAGTTGTATAAATAATTTGAGGCTCTGATTATAATCCAGTGACAGCTAGTCTGTTTTCATTCCACTACTACTGAAAGACTAGGAGTGCTTTCAGGTTCTGGAAAAAGTCTCAAGTCTTGAACTCCAATTTTTTCTCCCCAGCCCTGTGGGTCAGCCAAGAGTTCTGCACAGTGGCACAGCATCCCAGCTACCACTCGGGGAGTTAGTTGCCATGTGATGTACACCATTGATGGAAGAGGAATGAGCAGTGGATGAGAGGAGCTTTTAAATAGGGAGGTCAGAAGAGGCCTCTGACCTGTATATGCTATACTAATGCAGCTTGTTAGTTTTTAAGCAACGACAGTGATCCGTGGGATCCTGATGGGGAACTGCGGCTTTCTTGAAGGATTCACGCTTCTTCAGCAAAGTCTTGATCTTTGAGAGGATGGTCATTTGGTCTCCCCAGCATGGACTCTTTGGAGTCTGTTCAGGCTTCTGGGATATACGCAGGAACTTCCATTGCACTTTGGGTTTCCCTCACTTTATCTGGTGCACCTGTTTGCAGTTGGAATATATGTAAGGGGAGGTGAAAACACATACCTGAACTTCCTCCTTTACCCTGGTGTTTCCTTCCTCCTCCCACGATTCCCCAGAAGCGAAAGAGGCAGAAATTACTCTTCCCTGAAAGAATCTCCTGTAACCGGAGCAGCCGGCTGTGTGCCTGTGTGCCTGATGTATTGGGAGAGGACTGTGGAGGAATCGAGGAATCCTCGGTGCTGGATCTTCTGATTTATTTAGTAAACCACCTTATTAAAAACACAGGCAGACCAGTATCTTGGAAAAGAAGATAGTTTTTTTTTTTTTTTTTTTTTTTTTTTTTAGATGGAGTCTCTGTCACCTAGGCTGGAGTGCAGAGGCATGATCTCAGCTCACTGCAACCTCCGTCTCCTGGGTTCAAGCGATTCTCCTGCCTCAGTTTCTCGAGTAGCTGGGATTACAGGCGCCCACCTCTGCGCCTGCTAATTTTTGTATATTTTGTAGAGATGAGGTTTCATCATGTTGGCCAGGCTGGTCTCAAACTCCTGACCTCATGCGGTCCAGCCGCCTCGGCCTCCCAAAGTGCCAGGATTACAAGCATAAGCCATGGTGCCTGGCCAGAAGATACATTTTTATCCATTTCCTCCAGCCCCTTTGCTCTTGAGTGACAGTCCTTCAGCCTGGCTTTAGAGATGGGAGACCACAAATAGAATCTTTTTTTAATGAAGGAAGTTAAAATACGTCAGTTTATTCTTTACATAATATTAATCCTGACAAACTAGAGAACTCTTCCTGCTGAATAATATCCTCTTAAATGTGACTCCTTAGGCTTGATCTGATTGTGACATTTCTCCTTAGGAAACTGTTTCACCACTGAAATCCCAATAACCTATGTGAGAATCTTGTTTCAGCACCATCAAAGGTCAGTCAGAATGCACTAATTTAAAATGAGTCATCATCTATCAAGTATTCTAGAGAGAAATGCTTATCACAACATTTGCTTTTTTAAAAACTTTGATCCAGAATATTTTGTCCAACCCCAGCAAGTATAACTTGCTACAAAGGGAACAGGTGTCTTTATTTTATTTTATTTATTTATTTATTTAATCTCAGCTCACTGCAAGCTCTACCTCCCGAGTTCACACCATTCTCCTGCTTCAGCCTCCCGAGTAGCTGGGACTACAGGCACCCACCACCACGTCCAGCTAATTTTTTTCTATTTTTAGTAGAGACAGGGTTTCACCATGTTAGCCAGGATGGTCTGGATCTCCTGACCTCATGATCCACCCACCTCCGCCTCCCAAAGTGCTAGGATTACAGGCATGAGCCATCACGCTCGCCTGGAACAAGTGTCTTTTACTGATTGGTTTTGTTTCCTAGATTTGCACAAGCCCTAGTACTATGTAACCGGGCAGAGTATTGATGTAGAAAGTAGACTCACCACATATTTTCTGCAGATTTTAATTACAACGACGTTTATCCACTCTAGTGCAATATTAATCCCTATCTCCATCATCAAGTATTTATTGAATTTAAACTCACATAACTGCAAATGAGGGGATAATAAAGCATACACAGACATGGGCATGGAATAGACCACAATATAAGGGGCATTTGGGAACCTGGGCAGTGAGACTTGGGGGCTGATTGTTTGGGTTATAAGGATCACAAAGCTCAATGACTTCTGGGAAAAGAGACACTCTCTCCATTATTAAGTGCATGGGCTTTGGAGAGCGACTACTGGGCTCAAATGTCATTTACTGGCTATGTGACTTTGGGCAAGTCACAAAAGATCCATTGTTACACTAGAGATGCTGTCATAGTGGATAATGTCCTTGTAAATGTGACTCCTTAGGATTGATCTGATTATGCATCTCCACTCAGGAGATTTTTCTCAACAATTAAATCTTAATAACTTCTGTGAAAATCTAGCTCCAGTGAAGACTTTTATTTCTTTAATTTCTCTACATCCCCCGGCTTTCTAACTTATAGAATGGAGCTAATGATAATGCTTTCCTTATTGGGTTGTTAGAAAGATGAAATGAATCAATGTTTGCAATACATTTAGAACAGTGCCTGAAACACATTACATACTATACAAATACAAATCAATGTATTCCCAGGAGCTGCCATTTTTCTACTAAAACCCTGGTATTGTGTAAAACACTCCTTAATTTCATAGCGGACAAAGCAGAAGTAAGTGTTTGCAGGGCTAAAAAAACTATGTACAGAATATATACAATTTCCTTGATAATAAACAGCTATAGAAAGCTTATGGTCCATATTGAAGGAATGCAAGCTTACTTAAATTCTGGCAGCGCAGATACCTATGCATAGCCAGAGAGAAAACAGACAAAAATTCTGTATACACAGTCCAGACTGCAAGCAATTGTCTCTCCAACTGACAGTAAATGCCATGGCATAAAAAGCAAGTATTCTTATGTAGACAGAGCAGAAGATGATTCTCCTGGGACTTAGAAGAGGCCAGTAGGTGGTGCAGAGCTAAAAGATGAAAGAAGGCTGAAATCTGAGTAAGAATATCATGAAGGGCTATGCATTTTCACTGAATCCTCAGTACAAAGCTTCCATAAATTAATACTGTAACCATACTATGATATATTTCTGGTTTGCTCCATGTGTATTTATACACATATAGACACACACACACACAGCTTACATTAACTGCTTAAATGATTAAGTGTTTTTCGTCTTATAGAGCCCCTCAGTCGCTTTTAGTAAATTCCTTTTGGATAACTAAACATTCAAGAGCAACTTCTTTTACATAATGTTATAGACAGGGGCCTGAATTAGGAGAACCCGAAAATAGGCACTCCACATATACTTTATAAAATGATGCCTTAATGACAATGCTTGCCATGAGACTGCAAATGTTCATAGAAATTTTAATGTATTGGGGGGAGTTTGTAAAAAGGAGTATACAGTGTTATTTGTACAGTTTTAATATTAAACGTATTGCTCTGAAAATTGCAAAAAAATATTTTCTTGAGCATCTATTCATTTTAAATTTGATTATATTCATTAAACAATTATAAGTTGCTATGATTAAGTCTCCAAACCCCTTAGACAGTAGATACACAAAAATGATTGTAAAACTCATTATTAAGTATATGTATATGCCCCTTCTTTAAAAATCAGCACAATAGGCTTATTACATTTCTTACTTTTTCCATTAATGTTTTTGTATTTTTCTGGTATCATTGACACTCTTATTTTGAAAACCTCTTAGGGATTCAGTGATATCATCTTGATTTCTCCTGATGATTTCAGTAACGCATGCAGAGCCCCAACACACAAATACTTTCTCAGACCCTCTGAGGTTGCAGAGACTTAGTATAAGATCAACAGATTCTTTTTGGGGTGACAAGAATTAGTTTGTGGTAATGGTTGCAGAATTTTGTGAACATGCTAAAAACCATTGAATTGTATACTTTAAATTGGTGAATTATATCTCAATAGAACTATGGAAACATAGTCGATCAATTCTTGGTTACGTTTCCCATGGGAATTCAAAATCTAGGCACTAATCATCATGTAACTTCCTTTTACTAGCCAAATTTTGGCTAGTTCTGTCAATATGGATTTTTAAGTCCACACCTTTCATATGTTTTATAATTTTGAGCCACCAAAATGATTTTTGAAAGTTTTATTTGGCCAGTGTATGGCATGTAGTGATAGCTCCTTAGAGGATTTCAATTCATAGGATTATCAAAGGTTTGACCTTCTGGGAAATCAGGAAGGAATCTGAGTCGATAGGTTCAAAGGAGTACCTGCAGAACAGGGGTCCCCAAACCCCTGGCCACGAACTCGTATCAGTTTGTGGCCTGTTAGCAACGGGGGTGTACAGCAGAAGGTGAGCGGTGGACTAGCAAGTCAAGCTTCATCTGTATTTACAGCCACTCCTCATCACTGGCATTACCACCTGAGCTCCGCCTCCTGTCAGATCAGCAGCAGCGTTAGATTCTTATAGCAGCGCAAATCCTATTGTGAAATGTGCATGCAAGGGATCCAGGTTGTGCACTCCTTATGAGAATCTAATGCCTGATGATTTGTCATTGTCTCCCATAACTCCTAGATGGAACTGTCAAGTTGCAGGAAAACAAGCTCAGGGCTTCCACTGATTCTCCATTATGGTGAGTTGTAAAAAATTATTTTATTATATATTATAATGGAGTACTAATACAAATAAAGTACGCAATAAATGTAATGCACTTGAATCATCCTGAAACTATCCCCCACCCCAACCCTGCTCCATGAAAAAATTATCTTCCCCGAAACCAGTCCCTGGTGCCAAAAATGTTGGGGACCGCTGCTATAGAATGTTTGGTAGTGTAGTGGTTAAGTGCAGTGTCGCTAGAGCCAAACTACCTAAAGTTAAATCCCAGCTGTGCATCCTGTTAATTGTGTGATCATGAGCACGTTATACAACCTCTGTGTCTCAGTTTTCATTTGTGAAATGCGGATAATAATAAAATCTAACTCACACAGTTATTAGAAGGATTGAATGTATTAGTGTGCGTAGAGTATGAGAACATAGTAATTTGCTATTATGGTATTAAGAACTTTATTACTACTAATGATCATTATTTATTAATACACAATACCTTTCTACCCATTATCACTTTCTTGACTCTCCTTATCGTTGGTTATTTTTTGTGATCATCAGTATTAGTTCTTCCTGTTCTTGGTGTAGTGACTATTTCCCCTGCACTATTTGATTTACTCATTGTTCCTTATATTTAGGCTTGCATTAAACAGATTGAAACATATTTATATGTATATTTCTAAAACTGACATATAAAAGCACTATACCCATAAAAATGAATGGTCCACTAAACTACATATTATAATGAATGTAAAAACTAGTCATATCCTATTTACCTTAGTTTTGTTTGACCATTCTGTTTCCACAAACTTTATAACTTCTCTTTTGAATATTATACTCCCATACCTTTTGTAGACTCAATGTGTACCAGTTGTCATCTTCATCATTATGATCAACATTATCATTAGTATTATTTCATTGCTCTAATGATCAAATTTGAAACTGGTTGGGGCAATGTGGTGAGACCCTGTCTCTACAAATAATAAAATAAAATAGAATAAATTAGCTGGGCACGGTGGCATGTGTCTATAGTCCCAGCTACTTGGGAAGCTCAGGCAGAAGGATTGCTCGAGCCCAGAAGTTCGAGACTACAGTAACCTATGATAACCCCATTGAAGTTAAGCCTGGGCAACAGGCTTTTTTTAAAGAGACGACGTTGTTAAACGATAGCATCTCATTGTTGTTATCACTTTAAAGAAATCACATAAATTCAGAGTAAATCTAACTTTTAAAAGGTTTCCTCTGCAGCAATGTGCTTTTGTACCATTTCTAAAGAAAAATTGATTGGGTAAGATTATTACCGCTATAAATATAGACATAAATACAGAAAAATCTTTCTTAGTATACCAGTTTGGCAACAAATAATGTGTGAATTGCATATCAGAAGTAGAAACCTGGGACCAAACAGATTTTAATTAGAATTCTGGCTCCAGCACCTACTGGCTCTATGACTCAGGGCAAGTTTACCTAATCTTTGTAAACTTTACTTTCAAAACAGAAATAATAACATCTGCCTCTTAGACTTTGTGAGGATTACATGGAATAACATTTAAAATGACAGTGAACAAGGCTAGCACTTGCCATCTACTGAAGTTACTAAATGTTTTTCATTTATGAATTATATGATTCTATAAAGTCCTTCCCTGCTTAGAGTAACAGTATCATTATACGTAAAATATTTTCCCTCCAGTGTAGTGAACTGTGATAGTCCCCCAAATCTGGCATTTTTGGAAGCTTATTATGGGGACTGCAAGCAGTAGTAGTGGAAGAGGGTTATGAGAGCTCCATATAGATCTCAGGTGATAGCTACTCTCTCTCTTACAGAAAATCTCTTGATGTGAATTTTGTTTCATTTCGTTTTGTTTTTTTGAGACAGAGTTTCATTCTTGTTGACCCGGCTGGAGTGCAATGGCGCTATCTGGGCTCACTGCAAACTATGCCTTCCCAGTTCAAGCGATTCTCCAGCCTCAGCCTCCCAGGGAGTTGGGATTACAGGCATGCGCCACCATGCCTGGCTAATTTTTGTATTTTTAGTAGAGACGGGGTTTCGCCATGTTGGCCAGGCTGGTCTCGATCTCCTGACCTCGGGTGATCTGCCTGCCTAGGTCTCCCAAAGTGCTGGGATTTCAGGCGTGAGCCACCGCGCGGAACCTCTTCATGTGACTTTGAACCAGACTTTTAATGTATGGAAATATTAAACAGAGTGGAAAAGACACGAGGGATTATTTAATATATATGGCTTATATGTTCAAGATAAAGCCCTGAACATATAAGAATAACAAAATGTTTTCATTATCTCATTTGATCTTTTTGGAATTTAGATTAAGAATTTGTCTAAATTTATTGACGTTTAATAAGGTTTTGCTATGTGAGTTAATTTACATAAAGCACTTTAATGATATTAACAAAAGACATTAATTTTTTTGTATGGTTCAGCTGGGCCCTCGAGAACTCCTATGAATCTTGGTTTGGGGGAACTACTTAGTAAACGATAATGGCTCCCGTTTAGTGTCACAATGAAGGGTACTTGAGGTTTGAGAATTTCTTCCTAAAAATGTAGTGTTAAACTTTAGGTGCTGGCGCCCCTTAGTGTACACATGGATTATTACAGCTTTGTCTTACTCGCCTTTGTCTTCGGTACTCGAGTGTGAATAAACCTCCAAAGATCTGTGAGAAAATATGCAAACATAGAAATCCCCAAAATATATGTGTTAAGAATAACCTCTACATCACTACCTCCTTTGTGATAGTTTTAATAATCCTTATGCTGTTTCCATATTGTTAGATATCTCCTATTGAGAGACCCCAATAGATTCAATTTAGGTCTTGATGCCATATTTTCAGGTTATTGTTATGCAATGTGGGTAAAGTATGATAAAATAAGTTGTATTTGTTGTTCAAATCTGGCCTAGATTGCCCTAGATAAGGCCATCATTTTAAATTGGTTTCTTATTCAAAACAGGCACTGTCCTGCTGTAGGTTGAGAATATTCTATTGTGCTTTTCTTACTTAAAAAAAAAAAAATCAAAGTTTAATTGACTATGAACAGTAACGAAAAGCCTAGATTAAGGAGAAAATGTAGAAATTTGTCATTACTCTTATACTTTGCAGTTAACAGTTTATTGGAAACTTACTCAGCTGAGGAAATATTTTCATCAGTTTTTTATTCATCTCAAATTCAATGCTAAGTTCTTGTTATTCTGATTTTTTCTTGCATTCTTCATATTGCTCCTTACAGTTTTTATTAATGATGTTCACCAAGTATTTCCAGTTCTCTTCCTGAGCACATGGTAGAATTGTACTGTCCTCCTGTGAATTACACGGTGGCTATGCAGCTTGTTTTAGCCAACGAAATCCGAGTGAAACTATACATTTTACATTGGGGGTAAAATTTAGAAGCCAATTATTTGCCTTTCTCCCCTCTTCCATGATGACAAGAATATTCCAGATGGAGGCTACTCTGTGTCCCAGAAGGAAAATAATGCAGTATAGAGACCCCAAATGATCAGTAGCTGAAATACAGCATGAATGAGAACTTAAACCTTTGCAGGTTTTTGAAACAGAGTCTTGCTCTGTTGCCAGGCTGGAGTGCAGTGGCGTGATCTCGGCTCACTGCAACCTCCGTCTCCTGGGTTCAAGCTATTCTCCTGCCTCAGCCTCCCAAGTAGCTGGGACTACAGGCATGCGCCACCATGCCCACCATGCCCAGCTATGTGTGTGTGTGTATGTGTATATGTACATATATATATATTTCTGTATTTATTAGTAGAGACGGAGTTTCACCATGTTGGCCAGGATGGTCTTAATCTTAACCTTGTGATCCACCCACCTCGGCCTCCCAAAGTGCTGGGATTATAGGCATGAGCCACCGTGGCTTTGCAGTTTTAAGCCATAGAGATTTGAGGTGGTTCTTTACTGTAGCATAACATAGCCTATCATAACAGATATATTCCTCTTCTTAGATGTACCTTTTTTTAAAACTTCCTCCATTGTTAGTATGAATTTTTTATAGCTTTTGTAAAGTTTTTTTAAAAGATAATCCATATATTCATAATCATGACTTGATTAATAATTCACCACCAGTATTACAAACTGAGTTGTTTTTTCTATTAGTAGTAATAGGTTGTAATTGATTGTTAAAATATTTTCTTGAATGTGATGAACTACATTTTGAGATGGCCTAAAAAGTAAAGATAACAAATGTCAGTTTGACTTTGTCCAGAATGTCCTGAAGAACAAATTTCTTTTTTTATTTCCCTAGTATTCATTTAAATAGAAGTATACATTTTATGTCCATAAAAAGCTTATTAAATATAAAACTCCAATAATCCTTGCTAAACTAATATTAATATGATCAACCATTATACCACTAACTTTTAAGCAATCTGTCTTAACTTTGAATTGCCCTGGATTAAATCTATCTAGAATCAAGAGAATCTGCAATGTTAAGAGTAAGAGCATAAATATTCAAAAATATTACCACTGTCATACAATTGTATGATCAACTTTTTTTTTCTTTGTGGACAAATATGTAACTGGAAGACGTTTTTATTTAGTTGCTTTTGGCTTCGGCACTTGCAGATACATAATTGTCTTATTTTCCTTTTGTATTTTATCATTTTTTATTACTTTTGGACAATAATTCATTCGGTCAGGCACGGTGGCTCATGCTTGTAATCCCATCACTTTGGGAGGCCATGGTGAGCGGATCACTTAAGGTCAGGAGTTCAAGACTGGCCTGGCCAATATGGTGAAACCCCATCTCTACTAAAAATACAAAAATTAGCCAGGCATGGTGCATATGCCTGTAGTCCCAGCTACTCAAGAGGCTGAGGCAGGAAAATTGTTTGAATTCAAGAGGCAGACGTTGCAGTGAGCCAAGATCACACCATTGCACTCCAGCCTGGGCAATAAGAGCAAGACTGTCTCAAAAAACAAAAACAAACAACAACAAAACACTAACTTAATTCATTCATTCTACAAATAATCACTAAAAGCTTGCCATATACCACATACTGTTCAATATTATGATTATTTAGTTATTACCACAGCTTTCTGTGAAACAGCTGCAAGGTCAAAATGGCATTCTATAGCTCTGAAATCTAGATATTTCTATAAGAGGCTGTTTCTATAAGAGGTAAAGTTTTCTAATAATTGTAATATTGTAGATTTTTACTGACATAGAATTTACATGCAATAAAACAGATTTCAAGTGTACTGTTTAATATGTTTTGGGAAATGTGTACACCTATAAAACTACCACTCTAGTGAAGTAATAATGGAATAAACTTCATGAGAATTGCTAAAATCACAAAGATTGATAAGACCAAGATTTGATAAGAATGTATAATAATTGAAACTCTCATATATTGCTGGTAGAAGTGTCAAATAGCACAATCACTTTGGAAAACTGTCGCTTTCTTCTTCTTTTTTTTCTTTTAGATAGGATCTCACTCTGTCGCGCAGGCTGAAGTATGACGGCACTGTTTTTTGTTTTTTATTTTTGAGATGGAGTCTCGCTCCGTCGCCCAGGCTGGAGTGCAGTAGTGCAATCTCGGCTCATTGCAAACTCTGCCTCCTTGGTTCACGCCATTCTCCTGGATGGCACTTTAATAGCTCACTACAGCCTCAAGCTTCTAGGCTTAAGCAATGTTCCTGCCTCAGCCTCCCAAGTATCTGGGACTACAGGAGAGTCCCACTATGCCTAGCTAATTTTTGTGTTTTTTTAGAGATAAGGTCTGACTATTTTGCCTAGGCTGGTCTCAAACTCCAGGCCTCAAGCCTCCCAAAGTGTTGGGATTACAAACATGAGCCATCGTGTCTGCAGTTTCTTACAAATTTCAGCATATATCGATCCTAAATGTTAGCAGTTCTACTGTAGCTGTTTACCCAACAGAAATGACAACACATGTAAAACAAACAAACTACACAAGAATTTTCATAGCAGTTTCATTTATAATTGTTCCAAGTTTCAAAATGTCTATCCACAGCTAAATTGATGAATAATTTATGGTATAGTCATAGAATGGAAGACTGCTCAGCAATAAAAAGAAAAGTATACTCTGCTAACACATAGAACATATAAACAAATCTCAAACACACTGTTAGGCCAAAGAGGTCAGAGAGGAAAAGAGCAGATAGTGCATGATTCCATTAATATGAAGTTCTAGAATAGGCAAAACTAAGCTGAGCTGATAGAAACCAGAAGAGGGGTTGGCTCCGGGTAGAGGAGAATGGGGAGCTGTGTGTGGCCAGGTAATATAAGACAACTTCTCTGATGGCAGCTAAACTAAAAGCTGTCTTCTTAACTATAAAAATAGAAGCTAGAGGATAGTTATATTACCTCTTTAAAATGATGTAAGAAAATAACTGTGGGCCTAGAATCCATTGGAAATCTTTTTTTCTTTTCTTTTTCAGACTAATGAAAACAGAACATTTGGGATTCCTCTTTCCATGAGGGTAGATTAGACCTTATCAAAAAACCTCCTGTGCCTCTTTCTTCCCCTGCACCCAAAGCACCCTGTGAATTCCGGCAAAATGTAAAAGTTAATTACTTAAAAGAACTAGAGAATGGCCAAACACAGGCATATATTAATGAAAGAAATGACACTGGGTAAGTTCCCATTTATTAATGGCTCTTTGCCTAGTCCATCCTTGAAATGAAATGTGAATGCAAAGCTGCAGTCTTTCTATAGCTCTGAAATCATGAAATTTTGTCCATAAAATCTGCACCCAAACTCCACTGACCTGTGAAAAATATATATCTGGCATAAACTATAAAAATCTAGGTAGGTATAGAAGAACTGGAATAAGAATTCAACTGCCACCAACTTCATAGAAGGTAGTTTGGAGTTTACCTCCAATCAAATTGACTACATGCTAAAACAGATCAATATTTTATTGAGAAACATGGCAGAATCATATATTATTTATAGCGTTGAGGCTGTGATTTAAAATTACTAGCCATGTAAAGAAATGGTAAAACAGAAAATATGATCCATATGCAACAGAAAAGGCAATCAATGGAAACCAGCCATAATATGACACAGATGTTAGATGTTAGGAAAAGGATTTTAATGTAGCTATTATTACTATGCTCAAGAACAGACATACACTAATAAAAAATTAATACATCTCAGCAGAGAAATTAGAAACTACAAATTAAACCAAAACAGTCTAGTACTAATATATTTGCTAATATTTAAATTGTCTCTTAAATTTTATATATATATATGTATATGTATATATGTTGGAATTTCTTTTTGTTTGATTTAAAGAAATTTTGTTTACTATAATTTACTATATCACTATTATAAATATAAATAATGAGGCTGGGTGAGGTGGCTCACACTTGTAATCCTAACACTTTGAGAGGCTGAGGTGGACAGATTACCTGAGGTCGGGAGTTCAAGACCAGCCTGGCCAACATGGTGAAATCCCATCTCTACTAAAAATACAAAAAAAATTAGTCAGGCATGGTGGTGAGCACCTACAGTCTCAGCTACTCAAGAGGCTGAGGCACAAGAATCACTTGAAGTCAAATACAAAAAACACACACACAAAACATATATATAATTTCTGTAAAACAAACAAAACAATTCTAGCACTGAAAACACAGTATCTGAAATTTAAACCTCACCAGATAAGTTAATGACAGACCGGAGATGACCAAAGTAAAGGATCAGTTAACTTGAAGACTGATCAGTAGAAATTAGGAATAGCCAAGGAAAAAATATTTTAAAAGAACAGAACCTCAATGGCCTGCAGAACAATACCTGGGACTGGAGTCCCAGAGGACAAGGGAAAGAAGATGAAGTAGGAAAAAAAATTGAAAAAAATCATGACCAAAATTTCCTTCCATTTCATAAAATATATAAATTTGCAGAGTCGTCGATGAATCTTAAGCTTCAAGCATTGTCTATAGGCAGAAGATAAATGGTCCCATTTCATAAAAGACTTTTGAATGAAGAAGAAACAAAAAGGAAGGTACAGGAAATATGCTGGTGATTTGAACACACAGACAGTATACAATAATAAAATAATGTCCTAATGAATTGAAAGAGGATACAATTATGTGATGACAATAACATAAGTTTAAAAGGAGTAAGTGTGGTTAAAGTACCATATGGAAAGGAAAATGGTAGTGATTATCCTCAGATGTAAGTTATGTCTGTGGGTGACCACTGAAATAATGGCTATACAGTGTAAAACATAGTAGGAAAGGGGATAGGCAGGATGATAGGAAATAATCACCCTAGAATTCTATATCCAGACAGTTTTTCATAAAGGTATTTTCAGGTATTCAACCCCTCCCAAATATTCTTTAATTCCTCTTTTTCAGAAAACTTCTGGAGAATATGCTCTGCCCCCAAAAAAAAAAAAAAAAGCAGTGAAGTGGGGAGGCAGGCATGCAAGAACAATAAATGGAGTTATATTCATTTTCTAGGGCTGCCCTAACAATATACAACAGATTGGGTGGCTTACACTACAGGAATATATTTTCTTTTCTTTTTTGTTAAATTTTACAAATTTGTCTTTTTTTAAGAGAACAAGTTTGAAACTTTTAAGTTCTGGAATACCTGTGCAGGACATACAGGTTTGTTACATAGGTAAACGTGTGCCATGGTGGTTTGCTGCACCTATCAACCCATCACCTAGATATTAACTCATAGATACATTAATTCTGTATCCTGATGCTCTCCCTCCCCCCACTCCCCCACTACATGCCCCAGTGTGTCTATGTGTTCCCTCCATGTGTCCATGTGTTCTCATCTTTCAGCTACCACTTACAGGTGAGATAATGCGGTGTTTGGTTTTCTGTTCCTGCGTTAGTTTGCTGAAGATAATGGCTTTGAGCTCCATCCACGTCCCTGCAGAGGACATGATTTCGTTCCTTTTTATGGCTGGATAGTATTCCATGGTGTATATGTACCATACTTTCTTTATCCAGTCTAACATTGATGGGCATTGGGGTTGATTCCATATCTTTGCTATTGTAAATAGTGCTGCAATGAACATATGCATACATATATATTTATAATAGAATGACTTGTAAGGAACGTATTTTTATAGTGCTAGAGCCCAGAAGTCTCCGGTCAAGGTGTGGGCAGAGTCGGTTTCCTCTGAGGCCTTGCTCCTTGGGTTACGGATGACTGCACACTTGCTGTCTCTTCATGAAGTGGTCCTTCTCTGCATACTGCCCCTGGTGTCTGTGTGTCCTAATCTCCTCTTCTTAGAAGGACCCTTGTCAGGTTGGATTTGGGCATAACTTAATGACTTCATTTTAATTTAATTACCTCTTTAAAGGCCCTTTCTTTAAATCTTGTCACATTCTGAGGTACTGGCAATTAGGGTTTCAAAATATGAATTTTGGGGGAGCACAGTTCAGTCCATGACATGGGTATGAGAAAAAGGGGTAGTAAAGAAGCATAATTCCCAGAAATGAAGCTTTAGTGAAATTCCCAGGATGACAGCTGCAGCAGGCAGGCCAGAGAACCAGCAGTCCGAGTTGAAGCAGGAAGAGAGAGGATTCCCACAGTGATAGCAACAAGAAAAACAGAAACTTTCAGATTTATCTGAATTGTGAAAATATTGAGAAAATATTTACTCTTCTGGCAGACAGTTGAGGAGGAATTAGAGACAGATATATAGGAAACTTAGCAACTTAAAAATTTGGCAGTAATTTACTCCATAGAGAACAAAGAGTTGTACAAGAAAGGAGATACAAGCATGGCTATGATATGGCTTATCTGTAAATAATATTTATATAGTTATAGTAATAAAAACACTGGTTATTTTTCCAATTAAAATTGTGATGTAACTCTATTTAGAAAAAGGTCTGGGAAAATGCAAAAGTGGTCAATCTCACCTTCCATAATAGGAAGTAAATAATAAGACCTAAACCTGAAAAAGGCAAAAAAAAAAAATAGTTATAGTGTGCTCTTAAGGGTATGGACATGACTAAGAGAAGAAGCTTCAGAGTTAGAGGAATTTGTTTCTGAGAATGAAACCAGAGGACAGGTAGTGGTGAGACAGAACACTACTATTTGGCATAAAAGTTTAGACTTTTTAAACTAAGAACATGTATTTATAGCATATGTTTGGAAAAAAAAAAGCAAATTAAAAATCATATTGAAAAGCAGAATTTTGTATTAGTCCGTTCTTGCATTGCTATAAAGAGACTGGGAAATTTACAAGGAAAATTACTGGAGACTGGGTAATTTATAAAGAAAAGAGGTTTAATTGGCTCACAGTTCCACAGCCTGTGCAGGAAGCATGGTTGGTGGGGGGACCCTCAGGAAACTGACAATCATGGCAGAAGACAAAGTGGAAGCCAGCAGGTCCTTCATTGCTGGAGCAGGAGGGAGAGAGAGCAAAAGGGGAAGTGCCACACACTTGTAAACCACTAGATCTCATGAGAACTCACTCACTATCAAGAGAGGGGGAAGTCCTTCCTTATGAGCCAATCACCTCCCACCGGGCCCCTCCTCCAACACTGAGGGTCACAACTCAAGATGAGATTTGGATGGGGACACACAGCCACACCATATCATTTTGTCCTTGGCCCCTCCCAAATCTCATGTCCTTCTCACATTTCAAAACACAATTATGTTTTCCCAACAGTCCCCCAAAGTCTTAACTCATTGCAGCATTAACTCAAAATTCCAATCCAAAGTCCCATCCTAGCTAAGACAAGTCCCGTCCACCTATGAACCTATAAAATAAAAAACAAGTTAGTTACACCAAGATACCATGGCGGTGTAAGTATTGCCCAAATACTCCCATTCCAAAAGGGATAAATTTGCCAAAACAAAGGGGCTTCAGGCCCCAGGCAAATCTGAAATCCAGCAGGGCAGTCATTAAATTTTAAAGTTCCTAAATAATCTCCTTTGACTCCATGTCTCACATCCAGGCCACACTGATGGAAGGGGTAGGCTCCCATGGCCTTGCGCAGCTCTGCCCCTGTGGCTCCGCAGGGTCCAGCCCCCACAGCTGCTTTCAAAGGCTGGTTGTTGAGTGTCTTTTCCAGATACACGGTGCAAGCTGTCAGTGGATCTACCATTCTGGGGTCTGGAGGATGGTGGTCCTCTTCTCACTGCTCTACTAGGTAGTGTCCCAACATTTCTCTTAATGTATATGCTCACTGCTTTTTTTTTTTTTTTTTGATATCTCCATTCAGTATTTCATAGATAGTTCTTAGTTCCTTATTCCCCAGGCATGTTTCTTCCTTCTCCTGAACCTCCACCAACTGTGTTTTTCCATGCACGAAGTATCACTATTATTCAGCCAGTCACCCAAGTCAGAAAGCTAAACATCATGTGTCTCTGATTTACTGCCAACACATAATCACTGAATCCTGTTGGTTCTACCTCTTTACAATCAGCTTCCTTTTCTCCATCTCTGCTGATTGTCACTTAGTTCTGGTATTACCAAACTTTTTATAGTTATTTACACAGGTACCAATTATTCTCTTGCCTTTAGTACTACTCACATACTAGTTCTTCTGCTTGAACCAATTTTTTGTCTTCTCTTTTAGAGATGAGCAAAAACACTCGATCTTTCCGAAAGTTCTCCCTCACATACTCATCTCATGACTTATTTTGGCCTGGATATGATATTTGTGCCTATTATAATGATTGACACACAGAAGATGAATAATTTTCTTTCAAGAATAATAAATGGATTGAATATTGATAAATTCTAAGAGAATGGGTTTGATTCTTCTGTCACTGAGTAGGAGTCATTTGTAGGTTACTGAGGTTTAGGTAAAAAATTGTGTATCTGTTCTACCTAAACTCTATACTAGCTAGAATATTTTAGAACTGTTTTTATTGAAAAGTACAAATGTTCTAGCCATCATTTGCAAAATCAAATGCCATGGCTTTTAAATACAATAGAAAAATGCCTATCAGTTTAGGTATTTTCTTTAACACATAGATATTGTGAAAGAATGGCCCTGCTACTTTAGGAAGTATTTTCTCTTGAAGAGGTTAAACTCAGTGGAAGAACACTGTCTGCTTAAAATACATCAATCAGAGATTCAGCTACTCCTTTCCCCCTTCCCATCCTCAGTTGAGCAACTGTCAGTTTGCCAGAAAAGACCTCAACCCTTGCTCTGCTAGGATGTCAGAGAGATGCATATTCATCGAGGACTGCTCGGGACAGAGTGAACTTGGTGGCTGCATTTCACTGTGGTTGTTCTTAGAGAAAATTTATTTTAAGATACAAAATTTCTCCTTTATATTAGGATATACTCTTGACAGCTAAGGGGGTAAACAGTCACAAGAGGTTGCTGAGTAGAAAAATTTCAGTAGCGCTAAGTTCAAGAAGAATTTAAAATGAAAGGACTGTGTACAAGCAATGTAATTACCTTTGTCATCTCCTTCAACTTTTCAGTGCTGGAACTTTCCAGTAGCTAAACACACAACTAGAAATGAATCTATTTTCATATTTCTTCATATACATTTATAAATAGGAGGTGGCAAAACACAGATTACATTGTTATGTATTTTCCCCTTTTTGTTTTTCTACGTGTAAATGCATCGGGAAACAGAAATCATATGTGATATCATGATTCATCTCTTACTCTTACATAATTACACTTGAATAATTATTTTGGCAATTTAATGAAGCTCAGTTTCATTTTCTACAAGATAGAGATAATATATGTTTTGCCAAATATAAAGCTGTTAAAACATATCAAATTAATTTATATGGAAGAGTACTATAATTGTAAAAGTGTTTAAAAATGCACAAATTTTCTTATGTAATACACATATATTCATTGTTGAAGTTTCTAAACATAAGTTAATCGAGACATATATTGTTTACATGGTTTGTTCATAGCATGAGTTTAGTAGGGCATTTTGTCAAAGGAGGCACAATTCTTCTCTAGAGTAGGTTTAGGTTATATGGTGAAAGAATTTGATGCTATGATTAGAAGTTAGGACATACTTTTTTTGGCAAACAGAAGCGAGATAGTTTTCATTAATTCTTACTCATTCTTATGTATTAGTTTTGTAATATATTTGAGCTACTGCTAAGTAACAAGCTTTGTCTTAGGTGTTGAGGACAAAAAGATGAGCATTGCTCAGCCTTTGACATCTAGCTATGCACAATCTAGTAGAGATTCAGAAAGATAAAAATTGTAATAAAACACTCTGCACATTCTATCAAGTGTTATGAAACTGTAAAAGAAGGTGTAATTAACTTCATATGGAGAAGGGACAGACAGGTCCAGAAATGCTTCATGGAGAACATCTAGATGTAAAGAATAAGAGAGGAGGAGATATAAAGGAATTCTAAGTTAAAAGAGGACAGTAGCAAAAGGTAACATAACTGAATTCATGTATAAAGAACAAGCTACCTAAAGATTAGAATATGTGGTAAGGAAAAGGTAATGATTATAGGAGGAAGGAAGGCAGATCATGGAGAGCTTATTACCATGCTTAGAAATCTAAACTTTATTCTGCAGGTACTGAGCTTTATTAAAGAGTTTTAAATAGACAAGTGTCAAGTGTCCTAAGTCAGATTGTGTATATGTATATGTGTGTGTGTATGTGTGTGTATATGTGTGTTTATTCTGAAAGTGGTATGGAGAAGAAATTCCAGTGTAAAGAATCCAAAATTAGGGTGACAGGAGGCTATTGCAACAGATTTTTAAAATGTTGAAGCTGTAAAATGAAATGATTTTCATGCGGATCAAGATTTGGGATGATCAAGAAAAATAGTTTAGAAGTACAATGATTGAATGAAGATGAAACATGATGGAGAAGTCAACATCTAAACTGACTACTGGATTCAGATTTGAGTACCTAATGGGATGGTGGTTGCTATGGCTTGAATATCCCCCTCTAAAACTCATGTTGGAATTAAATTGCCATTGTGACAATATTAAGAAATGGGAGTTTTAGAAGGTGATTAGATTATGAAGTCTCTGCCAATGCTCGTATCTCAGGAGTGGATTAGTTATTGCCCGAGTGGTTGTTATGAAAGTGAGCACTCTCTCGCAGGAGCTCTCTTGCCCTTCTGCCATGGAATGATGCAGCAAGGAGGCACTTGCCAGATGATGGTGCCATGCTCTTGGGCTTCCCACTCCAACAGAATCACAAACCAAATAAATCCCTTTAAAAAATAAAAATTAAAATACCTAATCTCAGGTATTCTGTTACAGCAACAGAACACCAACTAAGAAAATTGATACCAAGAAGTATGGCAGTGGCTATAACAATTATCTGGCTGGGCGCGGTGCCTCATGCCTGTAATCCCAGAACTTTGGGAGGCCAAGGTGGGCAGATCACGAGGTCAAGAGATTGAGACCATCCTGGCCAACATGGCGAAACTCCATGTCGACTAAAAATACAAAAATTATCTGAGTGTGGTGGCTTGCACCTGTAGTCCCAGCTACTCATGAGGCTGAGGCAGGAGAATCGCTGAAACCTGGGAGGCGGAGGTTGCAGTGAGACAAGATCGCACCACTGCACTCCAACCTGGTGACAGAGCAGGACTTCTTCTCAAAAAAAAAAAAAAAAATTATCTGAAAACATGAAAATGACTTTAAAACTAGATAAGGAGTGGAGGCTGCAAGAACTTTGAGAAGCAGGCTAGAGAAAGGATAGTTTGCCGTAAACAGAGCATTAAGGGCAATTCTAGTGAAAGCTCATAAGAAAAAAGCTGTAAGGAAAGTTTGGAGCTTCTTAGTTATTATCTAAGAGGAAGTGATCAGAATGCTGATAGAAATACTGGCAGTAAAGTCTATTCTGATGAGGTCTCAGACAGAATTGAAGAACAAGAAATTGAACACTGGAGTAAAGATTATCCTTGTTCAATTGTGGCAAAGAACTTGGTTGCATTGTGTCCATGCCCAGGGGCTTACTATAAGGTGGAATTTAAGGGTGATGAACTAGGATACCTGGCAGAAGAATTTTCAGAACAAAATATTGAGGGAGCCATGTGGCTATTTTTGGCTACTTACAGTAACATCAGAGGAGAAAGGAATGATTTAAAGATAAAATTTATAATTAAAAGGGAAGCAGAACAAGAAGATTTTAAAAAATTGCATCCTGGTCATATAATGAGTGAAAAGGCATCTTCAGGAGAGATTAGTACCAACAGAAGAGAGATGCTCTTTATCAGGACAATGGGGGAAAGTCTAAAATTTGAGATCTTCATGGCTGCCCCTCCCATCATAAGCCCAGAGCTCTAGGAGGGCAGAATGGTTTCTGGAGAAGGACCTGGAACACCTTCCAAAAGCTTGCTGCCTAGAGCTGCCTCTGGACTCTGTCCTCTGCATTCTGGTGCGGTGCTCCTCAGCCACGCCAGCTGTGGCTCAAGCAGGCCCAGGGGTAGCTTGGGATACTGCTACAGATGGCACAAGCCTTAAGCTTGGCAGCATCCACATGGTGCTAATTCTGCAAGCTTACAGAACGCAAGCACTCTGGAGGCATAGTGATCTCCACTTAGGTTTCAGAGAATGTATCTGACAGTCTGGGGACCCAGGCAGAGACTTGTTGCAGGGGTGGAGGCACTGCAGTGAGTCCCCACCAGGGTAGTGCATGGGAACTGGGACTATGACTGAGGTATTGCATGGGAAGTGGGATCATGATCGATACTCCAGAACTACAGATCAACCAGCGTTGGAAAGCTACAGGCACCCACCTCCCACCCATGAGAGCAGCCACATGACCTGCACCCTGCAAAGCCACAGGGATGGGGCTGCCTGAGGCCTTGAGAGTCCAAGCCCCACACCAATGTGCCCAGGATGTGAGGACATGGAGTCAAAGGAGGTTATTCCAGCATTTTAAGACTTACTGTTTTTTCCCTGTTGAATTTTGGACTTACTTGGGAAAAGTAACCCCTTTATTGACACCCATTTTTCCCTTTTGGAATAGGAATGTCTACCCTATATCTGTCTCACCATTGTACTTTGGAGGTAGATAACATGTTCTGAGTTCATACACTCACAGTTGGTGTGAGTTTGCATTAGGATGAATTGTGCCTTGAGCCTCACCCATGTCTGATTCAGATGAGACACTGGACTTTGAACTTTTTAGTTGATGCTGGAATAAATTAAGACTCTGGAGGCTATAGGGATAGAATGAAAACAGTTTGCGTGTGAGAAGGACATGAGTTTTAGGGGGCCAGGGATGAAATGCTTTGGTTTCAATATCCCCTCCAAAACTCTCGCTCAATTTTAACTTCCATTGTGATACTATCAACAAGTGGAAACTTTAAGAGGTGATAGATCATGAGGGCTCTACCCTCATTAACAGACTAATGCTGTTATGGCAGGAGTGGATTAATTTTTGTGAGAATGGGTTAACTATTGCCAGAGTGGTTTGTTATAAAAGCAAGCTATCTTCCACACAAGCTTTCTTGCTTTTCTGCCTTGGAGTAAATCAGCACGAAGGCCATTGACAGATGTCAGTAACATGCTTTTAGACTTCTCAGCCTCCAGAATCATGTGCCAAATAAATCTCTTTCAAAATTGCTCCAGTCTCAGGTAGTCTTTTGCAGCAGCAGAAAACAGCGTAAATCAGTGGTTGTAGCTACAAGTAGACAGACAGGTTTGGGGTACAGGTATTAGTGCTTGAAAAATGGGTTTCATTTAGGTTATGTTGAGTTTTACTGTTAAAGAATTCAAAGGGACGTTTTTATTAAAAGGGCATATATACGTGTTTGACCTCTGTAGAGAATTGACAGGGATGAGTGAGAGAGAAATATTAAAGTTATGAACCTTTTATAAAATTGATAGTTGAATTTTTGGATATAGATTAAAAAGCTTAAAAGGATTGTTAAATATGAAGGAAAAAGCTTAGGAAGGAGAACTATGTCTGTGTTTTGGACAGCTGTTATCAGGTTATGGTCCAGTAGCAATACTGAAATAAATTTCTTATGACATTATAATATTATTCTCTATTGAAATGAGATTAATGTTATCGACTAATTAATCATACTGGCATAGAAAAATTATGTGAACATATAGATTAGAATAAAAGTTTCATATGATAATTTCTAGGTATAACATATGTATCTTTCTACATTTTAGAATTATTTATCAGAGCATGACCAACTTATAGGCAATCTGGGAAAAATTACTGCTTCTTATATATTAGGTTCTTCAACTTTAAAATAAGGAACAGTGATGAATAGTTCACTTTCTAGTCCTACAATTTCAAGCAGGGCTAAATTAGAATCTAGGCTTTGCCACTTACTGGCAGTAAGCCTGTATCATTGGCTGTAACCATCTTAATGCACTTAACCATTGTATCCCTGCAGTGCCTTAGACCAGGCAGGGGAATGAAATATCAATATAACTAGAAAAAATAATATAAAGTAGACGACATTTGTCTATCTTGGCATCTTTAAAATTTTAATTAATAAGGACATCAAATTTTATTTATATATTCTCATCTTAATAGTTTACTTATAATATGCAATAAGTATATAGCCACTTATTTAAAAGAAATAAATAACAGGGCACAGTCCTGTTATTTAATGTATAATTTTGTAATTCTAGCTCAAAGGTAGGTTTGTGGTCTTGATTTGGTCTTGCCTTTGGGAAGAGTGTTTGTACATATATATTTGTATATATATTTTAATTACTAGAGTTAGTTTTAGTCATTGGGTTCTCAAGATGATTATCTTCATGTCACTCAGTGTTTTTCTAATGTCCTTAAATACTTTTCAGAAATGAAATATGCAGCATAGATACGTAGTACTTAATAACAAAAGACAAGCACACCAACATGGCACAAGTATACATATGTAACAAACCTGCACATTATGCACATGTACCCTAGAACTTAAAGTATAATAATAAAAAATAATAATAATAATAACAAAAGGCAAAAAGCATTACTTTTTTCATCTTTAATTCTTGGTAAGATACCTTTAATAATTTTGATCTATTGGCTGTTCTCTAACATTTTACATCATTTTATATCTGTTAATGGATTAGTGTGCCTATTAGTGGATAAATTTTTTAAAATTATGCATCTTATTTTGACAAAAAGCTTTTCTTTTCTATAGATCTTATTGCTTTTATTTCTTTTCATTCTTTTGAGAGCATTTAGAAATTTTTTTCTTTTTCAATTTATTTTCATTTTGATGTGATATATTTCATCTTCTCACTCTATAATCCTTATGCATATCTCATTTTTAATCATTTTATATATTTAAAATACCTACAAATATATTTAGTACAGTATCCAGAATTTACTTTGTGCTGAGTTTTCTTATATTATTTTAGATTTTGACATAAAATTTTTTCCATCAATGTAGATGTGCTTCTACTTATTTAGTGGGACAGAATCCATCAAATTCAAGTGCCTATATCATTGATGTTCTTACTTATATATATAAATATTGATTAATCAAATTTGCCATAGATACCAAATATTATTTTAAAGACTAAAATAAATTATCCTGTGTCTAAATATATAATGAGAAGATAAACTTTCTTTGATGATTTATAACAGGGGTTGTTAAATTTTTCTATAAATCCAGATGGCAACGGTTTCAGGCTTTGTGGACAAAAGGAAAACTTGAAGATATTATACAGTTTTTCATATGATGAAAGAAAATATTTTCTTTGATGGCGAGTGATGATGAGCATTTTTTCATGTGTCTGTTGGCTGTACAAAATGTCTTCTTTTGAGAAGTGTCTGTTCATATCCTTTGCCCACTTTTCGATGCGGTTGTTTTTTTCTTGTAAATTTGTTTGAGTTCTTTGTAGGTTCAGAGAAATGCAAATCAAAACCACAATGAGATACCATCTCACACCAGTTAGAATGGCAATCATTAAAAAGTCAGGAAACAACAGGTGCTGGAGAGGATGTGGAGAAATAGGAACACTTTCACACTGTTGCTGAGACTGTAAACTAGTTCAACCATTGTGGAAGACAGTGTGGCAATTCCTCAAGGATCTAGAACTAGAAATACCATTTGACCCAGCCATCCAATTACCAGGTATATACCCAAAGGATTATAAATCATGCTGTTATAAAGACACATACACACGTACGTTTATTGCGGCACTATTCACAATAGCAAAGACTTGGAATCAACCCAAATGTCCATCAGTGACAGACTGGATTAAGAAAATGTGGCACATATACACCATGGAATACTATGCAGCCATTAAAAAAGGATGAGTTCGTGTCCTTTGTAGGGACATGGATGCAGGTGGAAACTATCATTCTCAGCAAACTATCCCAAGAACAGAAAACCAAACACCACATGTTCTCACTCATAGGTGGGAATTGAACAATGAGATCACCTGGACACAGGAAGGGGAACATCACACACTGGGGCCTATTGTGGGGAGTGGGGAGCGGGGAGGGATAGCATTAGGAGATATACCTAATGTAAATGACGAGTTAATGGGTGCAGCACACCAACATGGCACATGTATACATATGTAACAAATCTGCATGTTGTGCACATGTACCCTAGAACTTAAAGTATAATAAAATTTTTACAAAAATAATAAAAGAATATTTTCACAATTTTTTTATTGACAAAATTAAAAATATAATATTTGAGTATGATTTTTTGTAATATTGGTCAACTAATGCAAATACTTAAATTTTTTAGAGGCATATTTTCCATAAATAATATTCAAATTTAGTGTTCCCTATTATTAAATTGGTTGCAAATGTTCATTTATAAAAACATTCTCAGCTTGAGAGTCTTACAAACTGAGACAGAAAGCCAGATGTGGTTTGTGGGCTATAGTTGGTCACTGCCTGAGTTAAAGGATACTTCAACAAAATTTGGACCTTTAAAAAATAGTTGAGGATGTTGAAAAATTTTAATTTTAGTTATGTGACAATGAAACATAATAGTAATGAAACCCAATACTATAGCTATAGATATGTCTGAAAAATTGTGGTCTATATGTTGTATTGTTTATAAACTTCATGCTTGATTACTTCTCTAGTAAGTCAGAAGTAATTGTCGGCAAATGAAAGGACTAGTCTGCAGATGAATTATGATAATAATGCTACCTAGTTTTCCCTCAAGATTAAGAGCTGAGCTACTGATTCTCTGACTCCTTTTCATGATTCATAAACACTTCTAAAACCATTACACAGAAAATTATTTGTAAATATTTCATCACATTTTTCTAAAGAAGAAAAAGAATATAGAGAGACTTCCCATGATGTGGATCACCTATGTCACTCATCAATGGAATGAACTGCAAGGAGCCCCGACCCCAAAACTCCCTATCTGTTTATCTGGGAATAATATGACTACTACATAAAGCTTCAACTCTGGCCACATGATGAAAATCAAGTCTCCTTCCCTTCCCAGTAATTTAAAGAGCATTTCTAATCTTTAAGAGAAACCAAGGTGACTCAGGGTTAAGCTTCTCTTTTATTCCTCTTCTTATGCCAGTGTATTAGCTGGGACACATTATTATTACTTTTTACCTTTGACCTACAGATTTGGCTTCAACATATTGTCCTTCAAATCTGAGGCTGACCTCAGTAACCTGGTAGGTTCCTATTTTCTCTAAGGCCAGGGTGCTTCTCTCAGGATCAGAGGCTGTCTACGAGCCCCAGGCTTGAAACCAAGGCACTGCTGCCTACTTTGCACCTTGGACACTGCATTCTGGCCTGTCTTCCTGGACCTCCCCAGTCTGGCCAACATCAGAATCTCTACTGCAGCGCCTTGCTAGTGTTCTGAAATGATGCCCTGCAAATGCCTATCTATCCTCTGGGTCCAGTAAATGATCAAGTTTTCTGTAATAAGACAATTCAGAAAACTATAGTGAAAAATCATTGTTATACATATATATACACACACACCAGTACTATATATATATGTAAGTATATGATATTATAATATATATAAGTATATATTATATTTATATATTATATAATATTTAATATATTTAAATATATGTTATATTATGTTAGTATATATTATATTTAAGTACAACATATATGTACATATTAGTTGTGATGTCCTTCCCATTTCTGAGGTTGAAATGCCCTTAACTTTGTGAAATAATGCTGGTGTTAAGTGTTTAATATTTAAGTCTTTAGTTGAAAAAGTAAGTTGAAAATAGTGTTTGCCTAAAGTTTTGTGATTTTACTAGAGCATAAAATCCCAAAATCATGGAGAGGGGGAAGGACAGTTCTGGATAATTGTAGTTAGCTCATTATAGTCCTCACAGACACCGATGGCCGGTCCACTTCCACTTGTTGCTAATTATTCTGCTAATTGAGTCCCAAGTCCGTTTGCAAGACTGCACTTTGTCCCATAGCCTGAAGAGTGCACCATCCCCAAGGATGGCTGTTCGGTGAGGAGTTATTTTCCATATTTTACCAGTCTAGACACTGATGACTACAAGACTTAAGTGATTTGCTTCAAGTGACAGGACTACATGGTCAATCAATGCCAAAGTGGGGGCTAACACGAATGGCAGCAATTCAGCAGGTGCCTACAAATCAGAGTGGCTGAATCTATTTATCACATCCAATTCTGTTATAGGAAATAGGCTTGATGAAATACAATAACTTAATCCACCCAGAAACAACCTGCCCTATCCATCCATCAAGCAAGATGTCACCTTCATATTTTTTCTTTCAAAATAACTTTCTTGTAGAAACCTTTTGTATTTTCCTAGACATCTCTTCATGTTTTACTTTCCTATAAACTTGTGGTGGCCCTCATTTAGTCACTTAAGTGGAAGCAATATTAGGATTCCATTCACCAAGTGTTAACGTAATATACAGGTTAATATGCATTTACATGTATTTTGTATTCATGATGCATTTTTATTATTAGCACAATAAGTGTAATATTTACCCTTGCAAATACGTTTTATTGTTATGTAGGTAACTGAAAACAATTTCTACTGGCTACAGTTTAGAACAATCTTTCTGCTACATTTTCCCACATATGCAAACGCATTTATATAAGCCTCATCTTAGATGTATATTATGCAATGGGGTCACTATTCAAGAGCTGAAAATACCACATAGATGAATATAAATTTGTTTTAGGAAGTGCCCACACTTTCAATTCCCCAAGTGCTTCAGATTAATCATGATCGAGTCCATAGTGGGAGACTGAAGGATGATTCCAAGAATGTTGTTTAGCTCCTTGGAGAGGATTCATTACCTCAGACATTATTTGACATAAAAACAGATGTACCTCTGTCATTGCTTTGACCTCTCCAACAAGATGAACAACTAGACTGATACACTTATTGATCAGAGCAAAACCCATTCCACCAGAAATAGACAATGCATACACCCCAGTGTAAATGAAGAATTAACTTCTAAGTAGATTGGCTATTAATCTGGAATCTGAAACAATACAACTAGCTGCCTGGCAGTGCTACCTTTTTATTGTAGGTACACAGATAAAAGGACTGTCTGCATTGCACAGTGGGCAATATTTTATTAATATGGGTAGTTTTGCATGAAGCCTGTAAATCAAATATGCCAAACTTGGTCTGCATTATAAGTGTGTTGAATATTGAAAGTGTTCATCATTTTGCAATTAGCTTGCCTCTGCTTTTTTTCTAAAGGTAAGTGACATGAAGCATTTGTGAATGTTAGTGGGTACATATTGAACAACTGATTCAGATGTTCTTTCATGGTTATTGATATTTATAATATTTATATAATACCACCTTACAAAAAGGGTTCTATTAGCAAAATGTTAAAATGAAGGGAGAATGGGGAGAGGTGAGGGATGAAAAAACTACCTAATGGGTATAATGTACACTATTTGGGTGATGTTTACACTAAAATACAGACTTCACCATTTGATAATATATCCATGTAACAAAACTGGGCTTGCTTACCCCAAATCTATAATATATA
>NW_012121154.1:4426329-4437105 GCF_000951035.1 Colobus angolensis palliatus | reverse complement strand
TCTTTTCAAACCCTTCTGTGAGTTCTATTTTTCATTATTTATATTAAAAAAAAGTACAGTAATGAGGTATAAACAGAGCTTTTTGAGTGAGTTAAAAATCTGTTTAAATTATCTGCGAACAATTTTTAAAACTTACTAGTTCTAAACTCTTTTCAAACCCTTCTGTGAGTTCTATTTTTCATCATTTCTAAGGACCAAAAAAATTAAAACAACTGACAAATATTTAATGCAAGTTGGTTATATATGACTGGGTGAAAGGGAAGAAAAATATTTACCTAACTTCTAGGCTCATGGCTGAAAATCTAGTAACAAAAGACAGATTAACAAGAGAAAAGCATACACATTTATTTAATGTAAGTTGTACTTCACATGGCAGCCTTTACAAGGAAAGGAAGACCTGAAGAAGCAGTTATACTTGTGTATGTTTCATAGTAGGTTTGATGAAGAATAGTCATGGAAAAACATGATTGGAGGGCAAAAGGGTATGATCTAATGGTAATAAGCTGGGGGAAACACAGCAAGGCCCATTTGTTCAGATTCTTTTTGCATCCCTATGTCTTCAGACACAAGGATATCCTTTTCCTCTGGGTATAGGGTGGCACTTCTCATATGAGGATCATTTTACTTGCTTCAGGGAAAAATTTAAAAATCCTTCTTAGGTTTTATGGCATGCTTGGGGGGAAAGGCAAAGAGAAGGTGAGAGTAAACTTCCTGCCTCTGCTGTTTTCTCAAATGCCATTTTTGGGTAACATTTCCTGAACTCCATCACTAGGTAAGGGCCAGAAATCGTTCAGTAACTTCTTTGATTAAACAAAATTAAGGTAAATATGTGTGTGTGGGTGTGTCTTGGGGAAAGGATAGTGGGAAAGCAGGAGAGAAGAATGATGAGGTCTGGATGTTTCCATATATTTTCATTTCTCCTGAAATACCCTTTCTGTAAACAAGTAGAAGCAACATTAGTTACATGAATATATATATATATATATGCACACACACATACACACAAACACATGAGTGGACTTCTAGTCTTCTTCCCATCTAAAAGTTATAAAGGGGAAGAATGATGTGTGTTTACTGGAGTAAAAAAATTATATCAGGGATGCATGAATCAATCAATAGATTTTTCAAAATGATCTCATAGAACTTTTATGCCGACTCATATGCTATAAATATTAGATGTGCCATATAGAAATTGCTTTTTACCCAGAGATTCACTGACAAATCCAAATCCTTCAGCATGCTAAATGCAGACTTTCTGCAGTGATAAATGTCATTAACTATTGCTCTACCACTTAGTGCTTTCTCAGTCTACGTGGGAGCTACACTCTTTTAGTAGATATCACAAAAAAAAAGTTGTCTTTCTTGAAAGTCTCAGTTTTCTTTCATGTAATAAAATTAAAAGTTATTTAATTAGGAACCCCACTTAATAGCAATGATTGCCAATTCATTCTAAATAAAAAATAAAGTAATTGTGTTTTAAATGAAACAAATATAAATAACTAAGATGCTCTCAAGACACAAGAGACCATTCATGAAATTTGGAAATACTTTTGAAAATTAAGAATAATTTGTAGACAGCCTTGTAAAGGCTGCCATATGAAGTACAACTTACATTTGTCCATCAGCATGCAATTATTCTACCTTTTATAACAATCTGTCAACATAAAAGTATAAAATTTATCATATAATCAGGATCACAGTTGTAAAAATAAACCACATGTAGATATTTTTTCCTTATGTGAGTTAAACTTGTTTGCAGCACAGTCAATTTATATAGCATTCTTCTTAACTGTTGAAGTTCTTCAACAGTTGCTTTAACTACAGTGTTTAAGAATTTTAGAGGTGGTAGAAGAAATTTAGTAGAAAGAATGCTGAAATATTCTTTGCCCTTTTCTTTCAGATGAAGACATTATGGTCATAAGTGAGATATGGTGTCTTGATGTTATGAGTAGTACTACTTCTGATGATTAATATATCTACATTACTCTAATGAAGAAAACATTTTCATTTACATTTCTTATTTGATCTTTACAATAAACTAATGACATAGAGGGGTAGATAAGTAAAGATAATATTTATTATTATTGATAAACAACTAAGGAACTGAAACAGAATTTTAGAGATTCATCCAGGATCTTATTTTGAGAAACAGTAGAGAAGAGACTGATTCATTGACTAGTCTTTTGATTCTCATTCTAGTGTCTTACATCATATTAAGTTGCTAATATAATCGACTTCCAAGTGTAGAGTATCTGCTTTATGGCTTGCTAAAGGGCACTTAGGCACTGCTGATGATTCATTATGGTCTTCATTTTAATAACACTGCACAATTTTTAAATGAAAGAAGCATATGAGATAATCTAAGACATTTGTGATGATTAAGAAAAGAAAGGTGGAGGTTAGAAAAAATTCCAAGACAATGTGGCATTACAAGTCTGGATCAGGTACCAGGAGACCATATCAAAGTTAAAGTATTTGGAATTTATATATTTTCATAATTTTATGGAAACCTAAATTACTCTCTTTTTAAAAATTTCTTCTCTTGCTTTTCTCTCACTAATTTTTTGGAAAAGTTGTTTATGAAATCCTCTTCTAATTTTGCCTTCACCTTCACAGATGAAAGACTTTAACGTTATTATTTCACTACTTTTGTCACTAGCCTGATTAGTGACAGAACGCATAATCTGGAAAGGCTAGAAGGGTTGCAAATGATAAGTTCATTTGTCTCTCTCTCTATATATATATATCTCTTAAAATATATATTTATTATCATTGATAAACAAGGAATTGAAACAGAATTTAAGATATTTGCGTCTATGTATATATATCTTAAAATATGTATTTATTATCACTGATAAGGAATTGAATCAGAGTTTAGGAGATTGGTCTCTCCCTTTCTATATATATCTTAAAATGTATATTTATTATCATTGATCCATAAGGAATTGAAACAGAATTTAAGAGATTTGTCTCTCCGCATGTACCTCTGAAAATATATATTGATAAATCTTACATTCTGTTTCAATTCCTTATCTCTATATATATCTTAAATTATATATTTATTATCATTGATAAACAAATAAGGAATTGAAACAGATAATTGAAGAGATTTATCCAGGGTCTCATTTTGAGAAGGAGTAGAGCAGAGACTCATCAACTAGTCTTTTGAATCTAACTCTAGTGTCTTCCATAATGCTAAGCTGCTAATATAGTCAACTTCCAAGTGTAGAGTAAAAACAGAGTGCTCTGTTTTCTGAAAAGATCATATTATTTCCTTAAGATCGATTCCCAGAAAAATAAGTTAGGGTAGAAAGATATAGTTTTTAGTGATGAAAGTTTTTATCAAAGTCTGGTTCGATTTAATTTTCATAAGCAGTGTTTGAATATACCAATTTCTTTGTGCCTTTGGTATCATCTTCATTATGTTAATGTGCTGGAAAAATACATTAACTCATTGAGTTAGTTGGCTTTTCCTTTATATTTGTGAATTTAAACTAATTGTTTATTAATCATCAATATTTTCTCTTTTATAACTTCTTTTATGTATGGACTTATTAAACAATACTTATTGAATTCTTATTCTTTGCCAGATACTGCTTGACACTAAGAATTTAAAGTTGAGAAGAAACTCATTACTTTCAAACAGTTTGCAATCTGTTGGGTATAGAAAAGCAAAGGGAGACAAAAAATAATTTGCTGGTATTCATCTTTTTTCTTGCTATAATAAATTGTTACTAAGTAGTTCCCATTATCTGACAAAATATAATTCAATAACTTTCTTTTAGGCATTATTGCAAAGCAAATAAAGCAATACTGTTAAGATGAACAAATGATTAAATGAGCACAAAGGTGCTGAGATATAAAGCATTAGATTTTAATGGATAATGTCAAATGAACCATTTAGTAAAACGTGAAATATAGAATGACTATATACAATTTAAAAATACAAATGACTGATAATCTCTTCTCTTCTATAAAACTGCCAAGTCTTCTTTTGTGACATTAACTTCTTTATGCACAATTTTCTTTCTTTCCAAAATGCTTCACTACTATCACATGTATTTGAAATAACTACCATCAGCATTCTATTCATTTTATTCAATGATCACTTTCAGGACATTGCAATTTGAAAAGCTAGGATAATTATGTAACGTATTTAAGTCTATAGATCTATCTTGGATTGCATTGGTGCTAATACTTAACATTTGTATTATTGTTTATGATTTACAAAACACATTCAGTATAAAAATGTCTTGAAATCTGCAGCAAAGCATGGGAAGGAGAGACGATGAGTCAGTCCTCATTCAGAAACATGGTCATGGAAAGAGAGCCAGAAGTCTCTAGCGAGACACACAATCCCCAAAAACCTTTTTGTAAACTTCCTTCCTGCCTATCTTCGGCTTTTTCTCCCTAAATACCTCTGTGCCTCACTACTGCTACTTCCTGTTCAATTAACATCTTTCCTATGTGATTGACTAGAACATTTCTACCAACTTCCAAGTTCCATATCTATATCTTTCCAAAATTTTTCTTGTCTCCCTCTTTCTTCATATTTTGGGCAAATTAATTTCTTATTTTTGTGTTCTCAAAGCATTTTCTAACTCTCATTATGCCATCCACAAGTAGTAATACTGCAATATGTTTTCTGTTCCTCTCTCCCCTTCACCAGGAATTTAGCACCTGGGGGAATATTTGCGGACTGTTAACAGCAGATGTGAATAATTGAACAAATTACACACATTTTGAGTAGTGAACGTGAGGAAAGAGGTGACAGTTTCTTTGGAAATATCTGTAGTGCTGAGTGTACAAGTCCTGGGGAAGACAGAAAAAGAAAATAACAGAGGGCCAACAATAAGCCTATTTCAGATCCCATTCAACAAAAGTGTATTTGTTGGAAAATACTAAAGATCTTATTATTATAAAATCCTTCTAATTTTATAAGGAAATGCCACTGTATCAACCTGAGCTCTAGGACATTTTAACACTATTTTCCATAATTTGAAAACTGTGTATAAAGATAAAAATATAAAATACTTTAATTCCCTATAAGAGAAAATTTAGTTCTTTAAATTATTTTTACTGAAGTTACATTTTACAACGGCTCACTTCAACACTGGATGAATAAGATGTTTTGTAAAACTCCGGAAAACACATCATACTTTACACTAGTAAGACTAATAGACTAGATACTGCTGGCAAGATGGACGAATAGGAACAGCTCCCAGCGAGATCAACGCAGAAGGCAGGTGATTTCTGCATTTCCAACAGAGGTACCCGGTTCATCTCACTGGGACTGGTTGGACAGTGGGTGCAGCCCAAGGAGGGCAAGCCGAAGTGCAAGGGGTCAGGGAACTCCTTCTCCCAGCCAAGGGAAGCCATTAGGGACTGTACTGTGCACTTCAGTCCAGATACTGCACTTTTCCCACCGTCTTCACAACCTGCAGACCAGGAGATTCCTGCTGGTGCCCGCGCCACCAGGGCCCTGGGTTTCCAACACAAAAATAGGCGGCCATTTGGGCAGACACAGAGCTAGCCCCAGGAGCATATATTTTTTTTTTATTTTCAATACCCCAGTGGCACCTGGAACACCAGCAAGACAGAACCATTCACTCTACTGGAAAGGGGGCTGAAGCCAGAGAGCCAAGTGGTCTGGCTCTGTGGGTCCCACCCCCATGGAGCCCAGCAGGCTAAGATCAACAGGCTTGAAATTCTCACTGCTAGCACAGCAATCTGAACTCAACCTGGGATGCTAGAGCTTGGTGGAGGAGGGGCGTCCACCATTTCTGAGGCTTGAGTAGGCGGTTTTACCCTCACAGTGTAAACAAATCCACCTGGAAGTTTGAACTGGGTCGAGCCCACTGCAGCTCAGCGAAGCCACTGCTGCCAGACTGCCTCTCTTAGATTCCCTCCTCTCTGAGCAGGGAATCTCTGAAAAAAGGCAGCAGCCTCAGTCAGGGACTTATGGATAAAACCCCCACCTCCCTGGGACAGAGCACCTGGGGGAAGGGATGGTTGTGGGCACAGTTTCAGCAGACTTAAACATCCCTGCCTGGCAGCTATGAAGAGACCATATCTACCAGCACAGCGTTCCAGCTCTGCTAAGGGACAGACTGCCTCCTCAAGTGGGTCCCTGACCCCTTTGTATCCTGACTGGGAGACACCTCCCCTTTGTATCCTGACTGGGAGACACTCCAGCAGACCTGCAGCAGAGGAGCCTGACTGTTAGAAGGAAAACTAACAAACAGAAAGGAATAGTATCAACATCAACAAAAAGGATGCCCACTCAGAGACCCCAGCTGAAGGTCACCAACTTCAAAGACCAAAGGTAGATAAATTCATGAAGATGGGAGAAACCAGCACAAACAGGCTGAAAATTCCAAAATCTTGAATGCCTCTTCTCCTCCAAAGGATCACAACTCCTCGCCAGCAAGGGAACAAAACTGGATGGAGAAGGAGTTTGACAAATTGACAGAAGTAGGCTTCAGAAGGTGGGTAATAAACTTCTTTGAGCGAAAGGAGTATGTTCTAACCCAATGCAAGGAAGCTAAGAACCTTGAAAAAAGGTTAGACGAATTGCTAACTAGAATAACCAGTTTAGAGAAGAACATAAATGACCTGATGGAACTGAAAAACACAGCACGAGAACTTCGTGAAGCATACACAAGTACCAATAGCTGAATCGATTGAGCGGAAAAAAGGGTATCAGAGATTGAAAATCAACTTAGGCCAGGTGCAGTGGCTCACGCCTGTAATCCCAGCACTTGGGGAGACTGAGGCGGGTGGATCATGAGGTCAGGAGATCAAGATCATCCTGGCTAACACGGTGAAACCCCATCTCTACTAATAATACAAAAAATTAGCCGGGCATGCTGGTGGGTGCCTGTAGTTCCAGCTACTTGGAAGGCTGAGGCAGGAGAATGGTGTGAACCCGGAAGGCGGAGCTCGCAGTGAGCCGAGGTAGGCCACTTCACTCCAGCCTGGGCAACAGAGCAAGACTCCGTCTCAAAAAAAAAAAAAAAAAAAAGAAACGAAAAGAAAATCAACTTAATGAAATAAAGTAAAGACAAAATTAGAGAAAAAAGCATTAAAAGAAATGAACAAAGCCTCCAAGAAATATGGGACTATGTGAAAAGAGCAAATCTATGTTTATTCGGTGTACCTGAAAGTGATGGGGAGAATGAAACCAAGTTGGAAAATACTCTTCAGGATATTACTGAGGTGAACTTCCATAACCTAAGAAGGCAGGCCAACATTCAAACTCAGGAAATACAGGGAACACCACAAAGATACTCCTTGAGAAGAACAACCACAAGACACATAATGAAGGAAATAATAAAATGAAGGAAAAAATATTAAAGGCAGCCAGAGAGATGGGTTGGTTTACCCAAAAAGGGAAACCAACCAGACTAACAGTGGATCTCTCAGCAGAAACCCTACAAGCCAGAAGAGAGTAGGGACCAATATTCACCATTCTTAAAGAATTTTCAACCTAGAATTTCATATCCAACTGAATTAAGCTTCATAAGTGAAGGAGAATTAAAACCCTTTACAGACAAGCAAATGCTGGGAGATTTTGTCACCATCAAGCCTGCCTTACAAGAGATCCTGAAGGAAGCATTAAACATGGAAAGGAACAACTGGTACCAGCCACTGCAAAAACATGCCAAATTGTAAAGACCATGGACGCTATGAAGAAACTGCATCAACTAACAGGCAAAATAACGAGCTAGCATCATAATGGCAAGATCAAATTCACATATAACAATATTAACCTTAAATGTAAGCTGGATAAATGCTCCACTTAAAAGACACAGATTGGTAAATGGGATAAAGAGTCAAGACCCATCAGTGTGCTGTATTCAGGAGACCCATCTCATGTGAAAAGGCTCACATAGGCTCAAAATAAAGGGATGGAGGAATATTTACCAAGCAAATGGAAAGCAAAAATAAAAAAATTAAAAGTAAGGGTTGCAATCGTAGCCTCTGATAAAACAACTTTAAACCAAAAAAGATCAAAGAGACAAAGAAGGCCATTATATAATGGTAAAGGGATCAATGCAACAAGAAGAGCTAACTATCCTAAATATATATGCACCCAATACAGGAGCACCCAGATTCATAAAGCAAGTTCTTAGAGAACTACAAAGAGACTTAGACTCCCACACAATAATAGTGGGAGACTTTAACACCCCACTGTCAATACTAGAATAACAAGACAGAAAATTAACATGGATATACAGGACTTGAACTCATATCTGGACCGAGTGAACCTAATAGACATCTACAGAACTTTCCACCCCAAATCAACAGAATATACATTATTCTCAGCACCACATCGCACTTTTTCTAAAATTGACCACATAATTAGAAGTAATACACTCCTCAGCAAATGCAAAAGAACACAAACAATAACAGTCTCTCAGACCACAGTGCAATCAAATTAGAACCCAGGATTAAGAAACTCACTCAAAACCATATAACTACATGGAAACCGAACAACCTGCTCCTGATGACTACTGAGTAAATAACGAAATGAAGGCAGAAATAAAGATGTGACACAAAGACAATGAGAACAAAGACACAATGTACCAGAATATTTGGAAGCTATTTAAAGCAGTGTGTAGAGGGAAATTTACAGCACTAAATGCCCACAAGAGAAAGCAAGAAAGATCTAAAATTGACACCTTAACATCACAATTAAAAGAACTAGAGAAGACCAAACAAATTCAAATGCTAGCAGAAGGCAAGAAATAAGATCAGAGCAGAACTGAGAGATGAGACCTTAAAAATCCTTCAAAAAAAAAAAAAAAAAAAAAGAATCAATGAATCCAGGAGCTGGATTTTTGAAAAGATCAACAAAATAGACCACTAGCCAGACTATTAAAGAAGAAAAGAGAGAAGCAGCAAATAGATGCAATAAAAAATGATAAAGGGGATATTACCACTAATCCCACAGAAATACAAACTACCATCAGAGAATACTATAAACACCTCTACACAAATAAACTAGAAAACCTAGAAGAAATGGATAATTTCCTGGACACATACACCCTCTAAAGACTAAACCAGGAAGAAGTCAAATCCTTGAATAGACCAATAGCAAGTTCTGAAATTGAGGCAGCAATTAATAGCTTACCAACCAAAAAAAGCCCAGGACCAGACGGATTCACAGCCGAATTCTACCACAGGTACAAAGAGGAGCTGGTACCATTCCTTCTGAAACTATTCCAAACAATAGAAAAAGAGGGAATCCTCTCTAACTCAATTTGTAAGGCCAGAATCATCCTAATACCAAAACCTTGCAGAGACACAACAAGAAAAGAAAATTTCACGCCAGTATCCCTGATGAACCTTGATGCAAAAATCCTCACTAGAATACTGACAAACTGAATCCAGCAGCACATCAAAAAGCTTATCCACCATGATCAAGTTAGCTTCATCTCAGGGATGCAAGGCTGGTTCATCATATACAAATAAATAAATGTAATCCATCACATAAATAGAACCAATGACAAAAATCACATGATTATCTTAATAGATGCAGCAAGGCCTTTGATAAAATTCAACAGCCCTTATGTTAAAAACTGTCAGTAAACTAGGAATTGATGGAACATATTTCAAAATATGAACAGCTATTTATGACAAACCCACAGCCAATATCATACTGAATGGGCAAAAACTGGAAGCATTCCCTTTGAAAACCAGTACAAGACAAGGATGCCCTCTCTTACCACTCCTATTCAACATAGTATTAGAAGTTCTGGCCCAGGCTATGAGGCAAGAGAAAGTGATAAAGGGTATTCAAATAGAAAAAGTGGAAGTCAAATTGTTTCTGTTTGCAGATGACATGATTGTTTAGAAAACCTTATCATGTCAGCCCCAAATCTCCTTAAGCCAATAAGCAACTTCACCAAAGTCTCAGGATACAAAATCAATGTGCAAAAATCACAAACATTCCTATACACCAATAATAGAGACAAATCATGAATGAACTGCCATTCACAATTGCTGTAAAGAGAATAAAATACCTAGGAATACAACTTACAAGAGACGTGAAGATCCTCTTCAAGGAGAACTACAAACAACTGCTCAAGGAAATAAGAGGACGCAAATGGAAAAACATTCCATGCTCATGGATAGGAAGAATCAATATCATGAAAACGACATAGTGCCCAGAGTAATTTATAGATTCAATGTTATCACCATCAAGCTACCATTGATTTTCTTCACAGAATTAGAAAAAACTACTTTAAATTTCACACGGAACCAAAAAAGAGCCCATATAGCCAAGACAATCCTAAGCCAAAAGAACAAAGCTGAAGGCATCATGCTACCTGACTTCAAACTATACAACAAGGCTACAGTAACAAATACAGCATGGTACTGGTACCACAAAAGATATATAAACCAACAAAACAGAACAGAGGCCTCAGAAATAATGCCATGTATCTACAACCATCTGATCTTCCACAAATCTGATAAAAACAGGCAATGGGGAAAGGATTCCCTATTTAATAAATGGTGTTGGCTAGCCATATGCAGAAAGCTGAAACTGGATCCCTTCCTTACACCTTATACAAAAAATAACTCAAGATGGATTAAAGACTTAAATGTAAGACCAAAAACCATAAAAACCCTAGAAGAAAACCTAGGCCATGCCATTCAGGACATAGACACAGGAAAATACTTCATGACTAAAACACCAAAAGCAATGGCAACAAAAGCCAAAATTGACAAATGGGATCTAATTAAACTAAAGAGCTTCTGCACAGCAAA
>NW_012121154.1:4416784-4425804 GCF_000951035.1 Colobus angolensis palliatus | reverse complement strand
CCCATCAATGATAGACTGGATAAAGAAAATGTGGCACATATACACCATGGAATACTATGCAGCCATAAAAAAGGATGAGTTCATGTCCTTTGCAGGGACATAGATGCAGCTGGAAACCATCATTCTCGGCACACTAACACAAGAACAGAAAACCAAACACTGTATGTTCTCACTCTTAAGTGGGAGATGAACAATGAGAACACATGGACACAGCGAGGGGAACATCACATACTGGGGCCTACCCGGGGGTGGCGGGCTAGGGAAGGGATAGCACTAGGAGAGAAATACGTAATGTCGATGACAGGTTGATGGGTGCAGTAAACCACCAATGGCATGTGTATACCTATGTAACAAACCTGCACTTTCCACATGTACCCCAGAACTGAAAGTATAATAAAAAAACACTAATAGACTAAATAAGATAATAACTTAGTCTTATTGCTATTAAAGATAACAAGTCAAAATATCATATGCATTTTTTCTAAGAAGAAATGTCTGGACAAAAGTGAAAACAGTACACAATCTCTTATCAAATATGCTGGGGGCCAGATGTATTTTAGAACATAATATAGTTTGGATTTTGAAAAGATAGAATATTGATGATACCTAGTATTGCCTAATACCTCAAAGGGGCCTGGAGCAACATTCCATAATCAAGTATGTTAACATTTCTTCAGTGAAACATTAAGCTTTAAAGTAAGTAATATAAATAAAAACTAAACAGTCTTTCTCCCTTTTTTTCTGGTCAAGGTTTGCAGTTGGATGAATAAAGAAAACGGTTTCAGTTTTCAGACCTCCTTTGAATATTAATGTTGAGGATAAGGGATTGTGAACTTGTACTGTTTTTGAGTGTATAATATAGGCTACATCAAGGTCTAAACAAAGAATAGTGGACCATAGTTCCTGAACTTACATATATCAAAAATCTGTATTTACAAACTTCTATGCATCACATTGAACATATTTGTAGTTTTCGAAAACTAAACTTGAGTGAAAGAACTTTGCATGCATAAAAATGTCTGTCTGCAAGAGCTCATAGAACATTTATATATATTGATCCTGTATTTGTGCATAATATGAACATCAGGATATTATTAGAAGACCTATAAATTGTAAAGATAACATCTTTTATCACATTAGATATGAAACTAGGAATTTAAAAAAGAAAGAAAAACTAACAAAATTTCTGCCCTTTTAATGTTAAAATATTAATAGTAATAGTAATAATAACTATCTCCATAATAGTCATTATGTCAAAGAGGCAATAACATCTAAAATCACAAATTTAGAAAAAATAAAACCCTGCATATATAAAACATATATATGAGACATAGTGATACAGTAAAAGTAGAGCATAGAAGAAAAGACGTAGGCTAAATGTCACTTAACTAATGAAAAAATACTAGATAAATTCAGCAAATATTCCACTCAAGAAAGAAAATAAAGTGAACTTTGCTTAAAGTAAGAAAAGGATGGAATCAGTAAAGATGAAAAATTAGATCATTATAGAACTAGAAATACCATTTGACCCAGCCATCCCATTACTGGGTATATACCCAAAGGATTTAAATCATGCTGCTATAAAGACACATGCACACATATATTTATTGTGGCACTATTCACAATAGTAAAGACTTGGAATCAACCCAAATGTCCATCATTGACAGACTGGATTAAGAAAATGTGGCACCAATACACCATGGAATACTATGCAGCCATAAAAAAGGATGAGTTCATGTCCTGTGTAGGGACATGGATGCAGCTGGAAACCATCATTCTCAGCAAACTATCCCAAGAACAGAAAACCAAACACCACATGTTCTCACTCATAGGTGGGAATTGAACAATGAGATCACTTGGACACAGGAAGGGGAACATCACACACCAGGGCCTGTTGGGGGTGGGGAGAGGGGGGAGGGATAGCATTAGGATATACACCTAATGTAAATGACGAGTTAATGGGTGCAGCACACCAACATGGCACATGTATACATATGTAACCAACCTGTACGTTGTGCACATGTACCCTAGAACTTAAAGTATAATAAAAAATAATAATAATTAAAAAAAGAAAAATTATGTCATTAAATCAACTATTAAACAAACCAAAATAAGTTTCTTTTTGTGAATGAATAGTAAAAGAAATTATTTGAAAACCTATGTAAAAATAAAGGAATACAAATACACAAAATAAGATAGAAAATGGGAGACAGTTCAGTCGAAATTGAACTAGAAAAGCTTGTTTTCTAAAATCTGTAAAAATATATTTGAAAGCAAATAGAATGATTTTCTAGCAAAATATTAAAACTAACTTCAGAAGAGTTAGAAAGTCTAACCAAACTACTGGTTATTACAAAAGGAATTGAGAACATAATCAAATAATTGCAATTTCCCTCAAAATGCCAGACATGATGAATTGTATAAAATATTAAAGGAAAAAAATTCCTAGGCTGTTTAAACCATCTCAAAGCATAAAAAGAAGAAAAACTTCCAGATTATTTTAATGAAATATATATATATATTATATAAACATCACAAAAATAGAATAAAACAAAAATTAGGGTAATTTCATTTATGTCTGTTAATGAAAACAATGCTAATTAAAATACCAGAAACAAAAATCATATGGAACATAATCAAGCAAGGTTAATTGTTGAGATGCAAATGTGGTTCAATGTTAACAATTCAATTTACTAATAGGCCAAATGAGAAAATTCATAATATGCAAGGACATTTCCTAACATTCAACATGATTTATATTCTTCCTAACTTGTAAATCTACAATTTCTTAATACATAATTGCAAATATTTAGTGATTAAAATATTGGAAACATTTTTCTTACAATTGGCAACAAGAGAAGAATGTGTAATATTTATTTAATATTTTTATGGCTGTACTTGCAGGTACAATTTAAAAAAGATGAAACAATTAAAATTAGAAAGGAAGATTCTACTTTTGACTAAAAGGAAGTAATAAAGAGCAGAGTTACTCTGTTGTCTTGTGATGGACACACCCTAGGTTTACTACCAATAAATCATGTTATTTTCCTCCCCTTGAGTCCGTACTGGACCTGTGATCTGCTTCAACTGAATAGAACATGGGAAAGATAAAGGGATTTTACAGATAGAGTTAAGGTTCTAAGTCAATTGAGTCTGAGTCAATCAAAAAGGAGATTGTCATGGCTGAACTTGACTTTATAAAGTTGCCCGAGAAGTAATGTTGCAAGAGGAACTCATAGCAAGGACCTGCAGGTAACTTCTGGGAGCTGAAAGCAGCCCTTGGATGAGAGACAGAAGAAAATAGGGCTCTCAGCCCTATAGCTGCAAGGAATTGAATTCCATTAACAACATGAGCTTGGAAGAAGATACCCAGTTCCAGAAGAGAACTCAGTTCTGCCCAACACCTTGACTTCAAGCTTGGGAGACCTTGACCACAGAGCCCTATTATGCCATACCTGGACTCTTGACCCATGGAAACTGTGAGATAATACATGTATGTGTTGTTTCAAGCTACTAACTTTGTGGTAACATGTTGCACAGCAATAGAAACTAATAAACACTTCAAATAACTAGAAAACCAGACAAAATATATGAAATAGTTTAACTGCCTGGACAACAAGCAATACACAGGAATGTGATTCCCACAGTAAGGGAAATAAAATGAGCCTTGTAATTTCACCAGCTTTCTGCCTAGCGTCAGTATCTAGGCTGCAGTGCAGGGAAGAAAAAAATTTAAACAGGTGGTTGCAGTCTCCCTGAATTAAGGAGACAAATCAGAGTTCAGGGAGGCTAATAAAGCTGGATTTTACAGGGTACAGTACTGAGGGGAAATTATTGCTAAAGAGCTCTGGATATTTGCAGAGGTCTTTCTGAACGTTTGGCTAAATACTAATGTGCCCACACAGACCTAGTCACAGTTTGTGCTCCATGGTAGAAAGACCTTCTAATACATGGGCATTGGGTAGAATCTTCAGCAGGGCATCGCGTTAGGAGTGGGGCCAAATTAACCCTAGAATAATGGCTGCTCTGGACCTGCCCTCCAAAGATTTAAAGCAAGCCTCGAAAGCTTTTTACCTATTTTAATCAAATGCCTACCAAAACAAAACCCAAAATATCTTAAGAAATACAACAAAATCCAGCAATTAACCACGTAAAAATAACAATATCTGGCATCCAATAAAAAATTACCAGGTAGGTAAAGAAGCAAGAAAATACATTCCATAATTAGGAGAGAAATCAGTAATAGAAACCAACCGGAGCATCTGGCGTCTCCTAGGGGCCCCCGGGTCAGCTACTGCGGTCTCCGTGACCGCGGCCGTGTTCTTCGGCTGCGCCTTCACCGCCTTCCGGCCTGTGCTCGCCCCCTACGTCTTCACCATCGCCACCCAGCCGTTGCACGCTGAGTCATCATCTTGCTGCACGTGTTCTGGGGCATTGTATTTTTTGATAGCTGTGAGAAGAAAAAGTGGTACATCCTTCTTATAGTTCTCCTGACCCATCTGCTGGTGTCAGCCCACACCTGCGTAAGTCCTCATTATGGAATAAACCTGGTGTCGGCATTTGTAATTCTGGTGCTCATGGGCATCTGGGTATTCTTTTTTGCTGGAGGCAGCTGCCGAAGCCTGAAACTCTGCCTAATCTGCCAAGACGAGGACTTTCTTCTTTACAACCAGCGCTCCAGATAACCTCTGGGAACCGGCACTTCCCAAACTGCAGACTACATCTTTAGAGGAAGCACAACTGTGCCTTTTTCTAAAAATCCCTTTATCTGGTGGAATTGAGAAAAAAACAAAACTATCCAGATACGAGTTCCATTCACTTGGCTTTCACGCAACCAGTCTCCAAAAGGGATGCCTCAGTGGTGTGTGTCCTGGATGAACGAGAATCACCTGGGGCAATGTAAAGCCTACTGATTACGGGCTCCACCTTCCAGAGTTAATTGGCCCGGGCACACGGTGAGTTTTAAAAGCCTCCCAGGTGATTCTGATGTGCAGCCAGGCAGAGAACCACTGGTTTGGTATTCAAATAGGAGCTCCCTGAGAATACGACAAGTGAATGACAATCATGTTTTTCTCCTAACCCAACTTGTGCTGAGCAAGTAAGTGTCGGAATGTCAAATCCTGGTTAACTTTTATCTTTGTAAGTTCTGAAGTCACTAAAGGCTAAAGGGCTGTCGCCTCTGTTAACTGTTTTCGTGTACTTCACTGGTCCCATCTTAGAGCACGGTAGGCTGGGCTTCTAAATGCAATCATAAATTATACAGACCAACTATGGTAATTTAGCCAAAGTAAGACACTGATTAAGCCGTATTTTTCTGAAGTTCTTCCATACTGATTAAGTCGTATTTTTCTGAAGTTCTTCCATTCCAGGTTTTGCTTTCTGAGGCATTACATTGTTTTTGAGTATAGATTACATTTTGTTAACCAAAAATGATTGTTTCTGACTTCCTGGGGAAGGTATTCTAAAATCAAGAATTTTTATGCAATGTCTGTAAGTCCTTCCCCTGTTTAAAGCCTTCCATGGACTCTGCCCTAAGGCCGTTTGGCTGCAGCGTTCACCACCTGAGTGCCAGTTACTGGGCTAGATGAGGTGAAGTGTATTGTTTTATCTCTGAGCAGCTGCTCAGGGAGCTGAGTGATGTGTCCTGGGACAGGCTTCATTGGAGCTAGTGGAAGTATAAACAGAAGCACGAGAAAATGAGCCAAAAGGGTGTTGTTGACACTTTAATTTGCTCCTGTGATGTTAACACTTTCACCTAAATGGTTTAATGTAAAATTGGAAATAGATCTTAAACTGCCAAATCTCACGCTATTGCACAATCCGTATGATCTTTAGATCTAGTCAATGTCTCTGGGTTTTGGTAGCAGATACAGCATTCCCTTTACCGGAATACCCAAGGTGTTCTTTCAGCTTCCAGACAGCCCCTTTGATTTCCTTTATAAAGGGAAAATGCCTGCAAGTCGTGCCTTTACTATTAGAAATTGTTCCCAGTTGATGTCTTTTGGGGAGCTGGTAGCGTGAAATGCAAATGACCTGTACATTAAAGTGATGTCTCACTGAATACCATATATGCAGTAGAACATTCAAAAGAGAGGAGCAGCAATGCTGAGGGTCTAGGGGAGTGACAGTGGCAGGACAGATGGGTGGGTTTGACAGATTGTGGTGGGAAGAAAAACAAACATGCCTAAAACACACATGGCCAGTATTTTGGGCTAGCCACACATCATTCCAGAGACCAAAATCTTACTCATGAACTAGACCTTTTTCGATATCAGTGAACCCCCATGTTTAAAATATTAGAATGTTTAGAGAGAAAATAGAGATTACAGAGATAAAAGAAGAGTAGGGCTTCCAGCAATGCTGTAAACAGTCTGATACGCGATTGTGGTTATTCCCCTAAAGTTTACTTCAGCACTAACACCAGAGCTTCCGCTGGAGTTTGCAGTTTTCCAGCTTTATATAAGATTTTCCTTTGACTGGAAGAGTCAAGGATATAAAGACTGAACAGTGACATTTACTGTGCAACATCAAGGGGAATAAGATACTCATCAAACTGGAATTATTCTTAACATGGTGTTCTTTGAATAAGAAAAATACATAGTTGGTTATTATGGACTTAAAACTCTGTTAAATGGATATTCTGATAAAATATTTGTTGATCTGTAGAGTGTGGAAAATCTGAGAATATTAACTTTACTCATCTTGAGCTTTGAGGATGTTTTCTATATGCTGATAGCTTCATATTAACTAAAAAAGCTGGATATTGTAAAATCTGATTTATAAAAACTCAGAGGATGAGAAAATTTTCTTTGATGGTGAGACTGTTGTCTTAGTTCAGGAAATTATTTAATAATCCTTTGTTACCTATGAATGAAGGAACTTTGTAATTCTGATTTCTCCTAAAATGTCAGCTTTTCCAGAGTCAGCTTTGACACTGTTTTTGCAAATACCCATGGTTTGCCTTATGCCAAGGAAGCCCAGGGGGAGGGCCTACTCCTCCTCTGTTGCTGTGTATATATTGAAATGCTTTTTAAATTTTTTTTTGCATTTATTATCTATAAGGAGCTCTCTGAGCCGTGATAATAAGTGAGATGAACCAGAGGTATTGATGTTATATACTCCCTTCCATTCAGGAGTTTCTGCTTGGAGGGAAATGTGGATATAAAGTTGACCTGTAGAATTGTGAATATTGTTGCAGTTATTGAATATATTACCATGTGAATAATAGAGACTGTGTTGCTCTCTAGTATAAGCTATATTTATTTTTAATTCATTTTAATTAGTAGTTATATAACTGGAGAAGTTTTGTTACCTTTATCCTGGCCTGCCTGACTGGCAGTATAATAGCAGGAGCCTCTTTTAGAACATCTTAATGAAAACATGGCTGAAAGGAATTAATGATGATATCCGCAGACTGCATAGAAAATGGCTTTTGTTCCCAGTGTTAACATTTGCTTCTCAATCACGTTTCAATGTTTGCAAAGAGTGGCAGATTCACACCAAAAACAGTAGGTGTTCATATCCATAGAGTGGATGCAGAATAAGCAGTTGTGACAGGAGCTTCTTCCTGCCAGGTAATCCTCCCACTTACCTCAACCCAGCCCCAGACAGGCATTAGCACTCAGTGTGGGCCCTTGGGCAGCCCTGAAGCCTGGCTGGGCCACCAGACAGGGTGGCAGCCTGTCGCGGGCATCAGTAGCCTGCTTCCTGGGAAGAGTTCCTTAAGGGCGTTGGCTGTTTTTGTTAGCTAAGTTTTTTCTGGGCTCCACCATTCCTAACTCCAGGTAGACAAGATAGACGTCACACAAAACAATTTTAAAGTAGTTTGCTTAGTGCATTTTGTTATGATTGCAATGTTTGTTTCTCACTTAATAGGAGGCTTTTTACTTTATTACATTTTAGTCTTTAGAAGAGGTGGGTACTGTCACTATGTAAAATATGTAATATTTTATATGTTATACTATGTCACATATACTTGTAATATTAGACCTTGCATTCAATATACAATGCAATTGACTCTTTACAGACCTGCATTTTTCAGTGAACAATAAAAAGATTGTCTGGCACAAGAAAGAAAAAAAAAAAGAGAGAAACCAACCATGAAAGGACAGAGATGATGAAATGTCAAACATAGACCGGCAGATATTTAAACAGCTATTACACATTATGTAGCTATTCTGTGTTTTCTGAGTTTAAGAAAGTAGAAGAAAACATAAATATGGTGAGAGAAATGGAAGGTATTATTCAAAAGACTCAGGTAGAATTTAGAAGTTCCCTCTTACTGGGGAAAGAAGCTAGCAGAGAAGAAAGGAGAAATCCTGAAGTTGCTTTTCTTTCACTCTAAATCAGGACCCAGAACTTTACTTTCTACTCCTGGCCCTGTCCCCCACTTTCCCGTAAGCCACCTAGAGTCCAAAGAACTGCCCTAGCCTTCTGTTTGTGGCTCTCTCAGTGGTGAGATGACCCTCACCTACATGCTGACCCAGAAGACTCTCTATGTTCCTGGGGGGAAAGTGGGAGGCAGGGAAGAGGGGCAGTGTTTTCTCCAGTTTTGAGCCCTTACTTGTACCACTGCATTAGTGATTAAAATCTTATTTTTATTTTATTTTTGGCTTGTTTAATTGCCTACTATAGCACCTTGTAGCTCAACCTCTTTCTTTCAGCTCAGCTGAGCTCCTGAGAGCACAGAGACAAAAAAGACTGAAAAATAATGAAGAACATCTATGACCTGTGACAAAATATCAGGCACTATAACATCATACAATTGGAGTACTAGGAAAAGAGGGAGGGGACAGAACACAGAAAAAAAGAATGGAAAAACAATTGCCAAAGTTTTCTGATTTTGAAGGAAATTTTAAATCTATAGATCCAAGAAGTTTAATAAATCTTAATAAAAAATTACAGGAAGATGTATGTTATCATTTGTAAATTCCAGAAGAATCAAAGGTTTAACTGTACAAAATATAATACTTATACATGTTTTTAAAAGATTAATTTTAAGAAATAATTGTGGGCCGGGC
>NW_012121154.1:4408746-4415856 GCF_000951035.1 Colobus angolensis palliatus | reverse complement strand
AATATAAAATTATTTCTAAGGTATATTTTTTTTAAATCTAAAAAAAAGGGTACAGAAGAGGATGTATGTATTAAAACTATAGAAATTAGAAGATCTTAAGATGAGGGAAAAAGAAACAACTATAGAGTGTATGTGTGTATATATGTAATATACCCGTACTCACATATAAGTTGGTATTGGCATAGACTGTGTCTGAGACAACTTTAGTTGCATTTGGTCAAGGAAATTAGGAGCCTATATAAAGAAAGACACTTACATATCACAATTTACCTTTAAAATGTTTACTTTTGCAAGTTAAAAAGTTTTAAGTTAGCAAAACTATTCAACATTAGCTAACACAAAAGATTTTTTGTTTTCCTTAAGTAAAATAGATTTTCATGTTTTTGGACATACAAGTTGAGAGTAGTTATTCTTGTAGTCTATTTTTAAATGACAATAAATCTTTGATATTCAAAAATTGAATAATTATACTTTCAAGTATATGAGTTATCTGGAAAACTCATTGGATATAGTAATTTATAATCTTGCTGAAATTTGATTTAGGATCAATTAACTTATTACATTGAGGCTCGTCAACTGTACATTTCTAATTTTGATTTTGATGTGTTGGTTTCTAATTTATCAAGTTTACCTAATAAGCCTTATAATGAGATACAAATTGTGCATGTGTGTGCAAGCCATTGCCAGTGACAGAAAACAAGAAATCTAAGAAGCTGTAACTGGGCAAATCAAAGTTTTGCACAAATTACACGGAAGAATGCCAGCTCTAACATTTCCTCAGATTTATGCTTTAAATAAGGTTTATAAAACCCATAAGAGGAAATAAAGAAAAAAATGTACATGAAGAAAGGAAACTATCTGTTCCTTTTCTTCTGGGTATGAAGCCTTGGTTAAGAATATTTTCAAGTCTTTATGTTATTTGTGTTGTATATTCATAAATCTGGAGGATTCATAAAAGTTTGTAATGCAGCCTTAAAACAGTTAATTTTTTGTCTGTCCTGTATCAGGAATTTGTCGTACTTCTCATTTTTCCAGAGGCCAAAACTAAACCCATGGACATCTTTATCTGGCTGCCTGTAGAGTGAATGCTTGTGAGGTAAGCACTATGCTTTTCATTACAAAATTTGGGTACTATTTGATGAAAATAATAAAATATCTTCCTGATGAATTATATACAAGTTCAGATATTTGAAGATATAATACTTGCAGTAAAGATCACTAACCTAGCATATAGGGAATAAAAGGTTTGCAACCTTAAGGTCCTATTTTATACATAGCAATTTAGCAAGAACAAGCTAAAATGACAATCCCCCAATGCTGTCACAATTACCGTACAATAAGCACAGTATAATGCCAATGACTCAACAGTTATGACAGTTAACTGAGTTATGATATAATTGAGCTGACTTCAACCCTTTTAACAAGTAACATGTAGCTGTGCAAATTAAATTTTTTGCCATTTGAAAATTGCATTCCCGAATATCTATGTGTTAAAAATAAACAAATTCAGGTTTATGAATAAAGGTGCTTGAAATAATTTAAGGAGATGGTTCCATAATTCTAGTACCTTAATATGATGCAACACAAGTGTGGTCCCTCAGTAAGTACCACATCTAAAATATGAATATATTTATTATGAAATAGTTAAAAAGCAAAAGCATACGCTATAGTATCAGTCATAACTTATTTAAAAATTGAGACATTTCTCGGCAGAAACTTGGGCCTTGCTTTACTTTCAGATCTTATCTTCTTCAATATATATGGCTCCTCAAAAGAGTCAGTGCATTAATCAAAACTTGCTATGAAGAAAAATGTCTTACAAAATGGACACAGATGAGACAATTTATTTTGTCTTCAGTTTATTGCTATAATTTAGTGTTCTGGAGAGGTACTGCTGAGCGGTCTGCCCTGGGAATAAAATATACTTCATTTATTTTCCAAGTGTTAGTTAGCAGCTATAAGACTAGATGGATAAGAAAGTGGTCATGTCATAAAAATACTGTATTTGCCTTAATATCAGTTTAAATGGACCAAGTGGCCAAAATAGTCTCTAGATATCACCTGAAGTCGCCTTAGTGCTGGATGTGAAAATCTACGTTTCTATTCAGATAAATGAGGATCCAAGCATATGCCTCACAAAATAATTGACTTTTCACAAGCAATTCATGTAGTTCTTTCTTAAAGAGCAAATTCAATTGATGTGTTTAATACTAATTGTCTAAAAATGGTGGTTGAAATAATTGCTTAAATTGAACCTTTGTTGCCTATGTTAAGATATACTTGAGCCAAGAAGCAGTTTTTGAATTAATCAACATCATTCCATAGGTCATTTTTCTATTCAATTTCATCAAATTTTTTGGTGATTTCTCTATAGCATTGTGTTTATTCTTAGGAACACATAATGACAATATAAGAGTTCTATGCGATTCTGTAGAGATCTCCTCAGCGCTTCATTTGTGATTTTGCGTGTTAGTGTTCATTCTCTAACCTCTCTTAAGTTACTTCCTCCTGAGAAAAATGATTTTCCCTGTTGGTAGGCCGACATCTCACAAAATCATATGTTACAGGAAATGCATGAACAATCAACAATAGTCTGGCCCAAGACCGACTTAGACTTGAGACTTGTCTACAAACCTCTCTTTCACCGTCCTCCATCATCAGAGCAGAGTTGCCAGGGCTGCCATAATCTCACATAGGAAATGAGACAGTGGAGGAATCCATATTGGACTTTGCAGCTGAAAAATATGTGGCTTAGCCTCTTAGCTGCTTAGTTACAGAGGCACAGATGCCTCCTGAAAGCTTAACAGAAGGTGGGAAAGTTTATTTTAAAGCTTCATCTGTGCAGGAAAAAAAAAATTAAAGCATGCCCCTTTAGTTTATGAAGTTTGTTTATTAAACTAAGCATAGCAAAAAAGGGCTGAGTAAATCCTAATGGAAGTTTGCATTTTAGTTATCTTATTTATAGGTAATTCATTAAATGAAATGAATTAATAGGATCATAGATTTAAGAAAGATGGTCTCCATTTCACCTATTAGGTATAAATTACCCATGTGTTACATAATATTTTTATTATCTATGCTTTAATGGAATTAATTGAATTTTTTGTCATTTGATTTAATCACACCTATACAAGATAGTTCAAATATTGAACTATAGTCAAAAGATATGAGTATTGAAATACTTTTTTACTGCTCATTTAAAAATTAATTATTAAATGTCTCCTGAGAAAAATGCAACATAAATAATTATTTTTGATACAAAGTGATATATAGGTAATTCCAAATGAGTGATTATGAGATTTATTTTAATATAAGCATTCCTAATATTCTGTCCATATCAGCTTTTCTATTGATTTACAGTTCTGGAAATTACATATATGAAATAAGTAACTGGGGGTAAAGGAGGACATCTGCCTGGCCAGATGGATAGGCTAAAAGAATTCTAACAATAAATAAATAAATAGAATAAAAGAAGTCACAACTGGATCATCTCCCCTTTTAAGTAGATGTATGATTTCTAGAGTAATAACTTACAGGATGGCATGTTTATTTATCCCATATATTTTACCAAGCATCTACTCTGTGAAAGACACTGAATAAGGTATCAAGATTCAAAAAGATATCAAGATTTTAAAAGACCATGTTCCTTTCCCTAAGAAGCTCACAGTCTAGTTGGCCTAGGAAGGTCTGTCGATTAATCATTAGAAGACAATGTCATTTCCAGTATGAATGGGCATCACCCAGAAATTCTGTACTTTATGAACATTTTCTTCCTTAATTATATCTTTATAATTATATCTCACAAATATTCCATATTAGTGTTAACTCTAACATTATCTTATTTTTCCAGCCCTCTCCTTTTGTATGCCTATGTATATTGTCTAAATGCATTAATTAAACTATGTACAAGATACACTGGTGCTCAGAGGAAAGAGGATTATTCTGCCTATTAAGGTGAGGCTTCACAAAGAATGTAAATATAACACATAATTTGAATACTGAAAGATTAGAAGTCTGCTAGTTCTACAAGAGGCCAGATGTATTCTAAGTATGGAGAATATTATGCTTAACCATATGAAGATATAAAATCAATGCATGCTAGCAGTTGTAAGTATTTCATTGTTAGATATTATGACAGGGTAGAGTGGCAGAATCTTGAAGTAGAAATAGTGAGAACAATTTAGCTGGGTAAATCTCATTTATTTTTATTATGATGGCTAACAAAATGGAAATTTGAAAAAACAATTATCACTGATGATAAATCATTTCAGTGATAAATATTTACTAAGATCTATATATCTTTATTAATATATAAACAGGCAGGTATAAGAACTATATATATATATATGCACATACAATGGCCTTATCTATTGTATTAGTCAACTTGGGTTGTCATAAGAAAATACCACAGATGACACTTTAAACAGAGATTTATCTTCTCACATTTCTGGAGGCAGGAAGGTTCAAGATCAAGCAAGCTCTCTGGTGTTTTTTCTTAGAAGGACACTAATCCTGTTGGATTAGGGTACCACCTTTATAACTTCATTTAGCCTTAATTAATTCCTTACTTCAAATACAGCCACACTGGCAGTTAGATTTTCAACATACGAATCTGGTCATTGCTAGGAAGGGAGGAGGCTGCAGGCAGACACAAACATTCAGCCCATAACATCTGTCTACATCCAAGGTGTTAGTATAGTGAAGCCAATTATTCCATAAAAATAATCAGCCACTATATTAGTTTGTTATCATGTTGCTATGAAGAAATACCCAAGAATGGGTAATTTATTTAAAAACAAAAAACGAGAGAGATTTAATTGACTCACAGTTCCTCATGGCTGGGGAGGCCTCCTCTTCACAGGGTGGCAGGAGAGAGAATGAATGCCAGCAGGGGAAATGCCAGATGCTTATAAAACCATCAGACCTTGTGAGAACTCACTCACTATCATGAGAATAGCATGGGGGAAACTGCCCCCATGATCTAATCACATCCCACCAAGTCCCTCTCATGACACATGGAGATTATGGGAACTAACTACACTTCAAGATGAGATTTGGGTGGGGACACAGCCAAACCGCATCAGTCACTTAATTAGATACATCAGCCAATTTGGTCAAATGCTAAGCCTTACTCCCTGTTTGCAGCTCAATACTAAATGAAAAGTGTACTTGGTACTGTTTATAATCAAGTTTATAGCGTTGGTTTTTCACATTTTATTTCTCGCATTCTTCTTTGTATAATCAGTTGAGTTCTGAATGCTTTTTTTTTTTCAGTAAAAAGTTTTCCTTAGCAGATGTCTATGACAGATTTTGTAAAATGAGACCATTGATAGGTGGAGGCTATTGAGCAGAGGAGTGCTGCTCTCCCTAAGGAATTGCCAGACCAGAATAGCAGCTCTGCTCTCCCTAAGGAATTGCCAGACCAGAATAGCAGCTAAACCAGTCCACTATGAACCCTTTAACAGCTCTAACAGCCTCAGAGTTTATAGCATACCTCTCACTAATAGCTGAAGCTCCATAACAATGCCAGAATAGTTCTCATCTCTGTCTTTGTACCAGAATCTTCATTTAACTCCAAAGCAGACTAGTAGCATCACAATTGCATTCTTCCCTACATCTCATAAATTTAGCTAGGGAATGCTGTGTGCCATGTATGTTGTGTTTATTTTTCATTATAAATTCACAAAATTTGCTTGAAATGAATGAAAATTCTGTCTCGTCTACTGTAGTCTGGTCATTGCGCCTTGCAAGCCAAGCAGAGCATTTGAATGCCAAGTGCAGAGCTCTGATTGGAGCTCAGTGTAGCTTCACTGTCAGCTCTCTAGTTTATCCAGATGGTGCTGGTTTTGCCCAATGTGTCATTTTTACTTTAAATGAACAATTTCGCCCTTAAGTGCCAAAGAAAAATGGATCTTTTTTTATCCTTTGTGAATGAACTTAAGCTCTCTTTGAAGCATTAAAAAAAGTTTTTAAAAATGTGTAGCTTCAAGATCAAGATAACCATATTTGGAGAATATCTATTCCAACACATTTATGTAGCATGTTTAATTTCCTTATATTTTATTTTCCTTATATTTTATTTTATTTTTATTTGCTTTTTTCCTTATTTTTTGTCACCTATTACAGTAATTTCTCTATTTTCTTTGTGTGTGTTATGTGTGGAGATAGGTCTCACTATGTTGCCCAAGTTGGTCTCAAACTCCTGGCCTCATGTGATCTTCCCACCTTGGCTTCTCAAAGTGCTGGGCTTACAGGCATGCGCAACCACACCAAGCCCTACAGTAACTTCTCTAACACTGACCATCAACAAAGATTTTTTTCTCTACCCAAATTAGAATAACTAAAGACAATTTCTTCTTCTCCTAGGCAATAAATCTTTCGTGTTAATATATTCTCTTGGCAAAGGGAAGGGTGAAGATCTTGGACTTACAATGTGTGAACTAGTGATTCTAGAAAAAGTACTTCTAATTGCTATTAGTGAGCCCCTCATGCTTCTATCTGAGCACCTTAATCACTGCTTGTCACCTTCTCTTTACACCTGTCATCACCATTATATAGGGCTCCTCAGAGCAGGACTATGTCTGATACAGCTTTACACTCCTAGAACCTAGTACATTGCTGGGTATATAATGAAATTTCAAGAAGTAGTATTTTGGAGTGCTTAAGACCATGGTTTTCCAAGTAAAACAGATTTCACCGTGAGGTCTCACTCTGCCACTGATACTGGGTGACCTTTAGGCACTTGTAGTAAATATTTGTTGTTTTTATTCTCTTCTCATATTTTTGTTGTAGAATCCTGATTTTATTTTTCACTTCCTCTTGAGAGAAGAGGATGTGGACAGGGTGGTCTGACCCCTCTCCAGTTGGAGAGATGATCATAAGATCCAGGCTAGCTAATACACACATTCATTCACTGATGACAGTGACTGGCTCAAAGATAGGCGCATCGCTTAAGTCAGGCTCTTTTTAGTGAGCCTGTGGGGGAAGAGAGAGCCCCCTTCCAGCTAGAAGTTAGCAGAGGGGATGAAGTAAAGCCAGAATATGTAGGTTGGCCTCTCATTAAACACTGGGACTTAAAAAAAAAAAAAAAAAATCATGTGACACCAAAGC
>NW_012121154.1:4385507-4408111 GCF_000951035.1 Colobus angolensis palliatus | reverse complement strand
GTGTATATGTGCCACATTTTCTTAATGCAGTCTGTCACTGATGGACATTTGGGTTGATTCCAAGTCTTTGCTATTGTGAATAGTGCCGCAATAAATATAAGTGTGCATGTGTAAGGACAGTAGTTTTCAAACCTGGCTGCAGAGTAGAATCATCCGAAGAGGTTTCAAAAGATAAGAATATCTAGAAGTGTTATTGAGCTTAAATTTTTGTTTGCTTTATTTATTTATTTTTATTTTTTAGCTTCTATATTAGTCAGCTTGGGCTGCCATAACAAAGTGCCATAGACTAAGTAACATAAACAAAAATTTATTTTCTCACAGTTCCAAAGGCTAGGAAGTCCGAAGTCAAGGTGCCAGCAAGATAGGTTTAATTGTGAGGTCTCGTATGTGTGTGCCATCTCCCTCTGTGCTCATATGATCTCTTCTTTGAGAGTTCAGGGAGACAGAGCTAGTTCTCTGGTGTCTCATCTTACAAGGGCAATAATCCCAACATGAGGATCCTGCCTTTCTGACCTCATTCAACCCTAATTACCTGCCAGAGGACCTGTCTTCACACTAAGGGTTAGGGTTTCAGCATATTCATTTTGGGAAAACACAAATATTAAGTCCATAACAGCTTTCAGGTGATTTCAATATGCTACCAGAATGAAACCACGCTTCAAGGGAAGGAGAAATGCCATTTTTCCTATGCCTTTTTATAGGTTCATGGCTGTGGCTACTACAGCAGAAGGCAGATTAACAAAAGATAAGGATACCAATGTATTTAATATATGTATTACATGATATGGAATCTTTCAAGAAGAAGTTTAGCCATTTCTTTGGGTCTTCATTTCTTGTATACATGCAAACCAGAGTTGACTTTAGTATATCAGAGACTTTCTTGGACTGTCTCTTAATTCCACGTGTTGAGTGACACTATATTTCAAATCATGTCTATGCAGTAACATGGGATGAATTAGTATGTTTCCCAGTTATGTTTGGAAGACCCATAAGATACTTGTTATTTTTTCTGACCCTAGCAATGTTATCATGAACAGAAGCTGCAAATTCAGCTACATTATGGATGAGTATTTTCATTTGTGGTTTAAAACACTTTCTACTGCAAAATATTGTCCCCCTCCAAAACTATTAAAAACTGCAGTTATAAACTTAAGTACTATTTTTAACTTTTTGAAAATTAATATATTGTTTTAATAAACTCTCTCTACTACTGAATGTCATGATAAAGAATCTTTGCCAGTGTTCATATGATCAAGAGAATGTGTTAACATTTATTACCAAAATTGTCCTCATTAATATTTTATAGAATGTCTGGCATAGAAAGTGGTGTTAAATCTCTGAAAGACTGCTGTCTTGTTTATTCATGCTTTTACTCGAATTTTGTTGTAGCAGTGGAGAATGAAAATTTGTAGGTGGTTTCAATGAATTTCAGACAAATTTCAAGTAATGTGACTATTTTGCAATTAATTCATTTTTATGTTTTCCGTTCTAAATATAAAAATACATTAATCAATGAGTAAAGTGTTTGGGCTATCAAAAAACAGATAAATAACCTTTCAAAAGAACTCTTGAGCATGAAATTCATTCTTTTAAAATATTCAGCCTCTTCCCTCTGTTAGACATTGCGAAGGCATTATGGAAGTTTAGGAGAACGTCTTCCTTCCTGTGTCTTTATTATAGAGCAGCACTTTCCAGCAGAATGTTCTGTGATGATGATCATGGAAATGTTCCTTGTCTGCTACACTGTCCCATATGATAACCACCAGGCACATGTGGCTTTGAGCACTTATTGAAGCCAAAAAACTAAATTTCAATTTGCTCTAATTTTAATTAATTTACATTTACATATAAATAGTCACATGTAGCTCATGGCTACAAAAATGGACAAAGTGGCTATAGAGGTCAAAAAATTAAAAACTTGTTTTCTCAGTATCCCTTTGCAATTAATAGTGATCATGTTTTGTGTTTCACGGTTATGACTGATGAGACTGTATCTGTCAGAGTGTGGTCGCAGAAGCAGAACCACGTGAAATAGAATAGTAAGACTTAAGAATAAAATAATAAAAGATTAAGAATAATATAATGACTATACACTTGTCTTGTTGGAAGGGTTGAGTGTCATAATTTATCAGTTAGGAGTGTGTTCTGCAGCAAGAGATAGCTTTCAGGAAATCCACAAAGGATGGCAGGGAAGCTGTCACCTATGTATCCACCTGCCTGCACACCATGCTGGATACATCTCAGGTTGCAAAAGCCAAGGAAGTGCTTGCTAAAGATCCCACTGACTCCCTGCAGTGGGTTGATTCTCAAGTGAACTCCCAGAGTCAAGGGAAATTATCTCCAATTATTTCAGCTGCTACTTAGAGCTACCATCAGAGAATAAGTGCTACTCCGCCTCAGCTCTTCACATTGCTAGCTTGCAGTGTCCCTCGGTGGCGGAATCTAAGCCAGAATCCTATTGGAGAGATCCTGAGAGATACAGCTGTGGGCTTCGACAGTAGGATGCAGAAGAGAATGTACAAGGGGTCAGGGAATACCCCTGAGTTGACAAGAGGCATCGTGACACACAGATTTAAGAGGGAGTTTTCTGTTATCAGTTCATCTTGTTACCTCACATGTGGATAGGATGGCAGGAGGACTTGTGACCAGGAGACAACAGACATGTGAATGGCAATAAATATTCTATGATGATGGAGTGGAAAGAGCCTCAGGGCTGGATGATATAGATGAGTTACTGTACCGGCCTTGGATTGACTATATCTGTTGTTAAGTTAGAGAAATAAAGCCATGATAGTTGATTTTTTGTTTGTTTGTTTATGTAATAGAAGACATTCCTAAATAATACAGGAAAACTGTGAAATTGTGCAAGACTTTCTCTCTCCCTAAGAAAGAGTTCATATTTAACAATTTTATTGGATCATAACTTAAGTTGCGGCAACCATTTCGGGTTTGTTCCTTCCTTTTTATTTTTTGGTTTGATTTCTTCCTTTTCCTCTCCTCTCCCTCTACCTCCCTTTCTCCTACCCCTTGAACTTATCTTTCCCCAAAATAGCTTTCTTTCTGATTTATTCACTAAATATTTTATAAGGCCCTACTGTGGGCCATGTGGTAGGTACTTACAAAATCAACATGCCCGTGCTTTTATACCGGTCTTTAAAATCACACTGGTCCAGTGTTTGTTTGTTTGTTTGTTTGTTTGTTTTGAGATAGAGTCTTACTCTGTCACCCAGGCTGTAGTGCAGTGGCATGATCTTGGCCCACTGCAACCTCCACCTCCTAAGTTCAAGTGATTCTCATGCCTCAGCCTCCCAACTAATGGGGATTACAGGTGTGTGTCACCATACCCAGCTAATTTTTATATTTTTAGTAGAGATGGGTTTTCACCATATTGGCTAGGCTGGTCTCGAACTCCTGACCTCAGGTGATCGACCTTCCCCGGCCTCCCAAAGTGCTGGGATTACTGGCATGACCCACTGCCACTGGTCCAATGTTATTTTTGAGACTTATCTTTTTTTAAAAAGAGTATATTACAGTTGGTCTTCCATTTATAATTTCCTGACTTCCCCAAGAAACACTACATTTCCTCCTGACCTCTAGTACTCAACGTAGCATTTGAAGACCAGCAGGATTAGTATCATCTAGAGGCTTGCAAGAGAAGCAGAGTCCCAACTGTAAGAAGGACTTTAGCTTTATTAAAGATTTTTTGGAGGGTAAAGAAAAGAGCTGCACATATCTGATTTCAGAAAAGCAAGAATGTGAAAAATGTGTGGTTTGGCATGTAAGAAATAAAATTTACATAGTATATATACATATATAAAGTTATGTTTACCTTGTCAGTCAGGGCTGCCAAGGGATTCCAAAGCTGATTCACAAAGCTCACAATACACTTGAAGGGGAGGAGAAGATAAAGAAAAGTTGGTACGAAGTTATAGTTAGATAGGAGGAATAAGTTCCAGTGTTCTATTGCACCGTAAAATAATGTATTATGTATTTCAAAATAGAAGAAAGGATTCTGAACATTTTTACCACAAAGAAATGATAAATGTTTGAGGTTACAGATTTGCTACTTACTCTAATATAATCATTACACAATGATACATATATCAAAACATCACATTGTACCCCATAAATATGTACAATTATTATGTGTCAATTAAAAAGAAAATAAATTACAAATGTCAAAAAAAGAGAGGAATATCTGATGGTTTTCCTTTGGCTAAAGAGATAGATCTTATATCCCAGAACATGGACACAATAGACTTTACCATGAACCCTAAACTGTTCATGGCATCTCCCTTTCCAGTACCCACAGATGGCATGCCCTTCCCCCTCCTAACTCTTCACCATTCAAGGAACACGGCCCCTGCTCCCAAACTTCCCTGCTATACTCTTAGCCTGATTCTTCTTCTGCCCTTCTGTACTAGCAAACTAGTCATAATGCTTCAGGTTACAACTCAAAGAGGCACATCCTTTTCCCGCTTAGTGATGGCCTCCATCAGATTGTATTACATTCAGTTGTATTTTTTCCTTCTCTGTCACTAGAATCTATGTTCCAAATCAGCATGGAGGGTTTTGCTGTTCTTGTTATCAATAATGTAATGTCTGATGTGGTACATGCTCAAGAAATGTTTGATAAATTATTTCAACAGTTAGTTTAGGCCAAGTTAGGCTGCAGTTGAAACAAAAACAAAACTTAGCACTCAGTGTTTCTGAACAACCAAGGCTTATTTCTAGCTCAAGGTACATGCCTATCACAGGTCAGATGTGGTTCTGCTCCAAGTCATCATCATTCCAAGTTCCAGGTGGAAGAAACAGTCTCTATATGAGACACTGCTTATCTCAAGAGAGAGCAAGGGAAGACATTGTCAAACCACAGAAAGGTTCTAAAAGCTTCTTTTTGAAAGTGGCTAATTTCACTTACAGTTTATTGGCCAAAGTGAATCATAGCAGATAAAAAGAAATATAAAATCTTTCTATAGGGAAGGACAGCAGATATTCTCAATCACAATACAACTTAATATAATTATCCATAATAACCCAAAACTCATTAATCACTTACTATGTAACAGGCATAGTGCTAAATACTTCACAGGAATTATTGCCATTCCAAGGCGCTCGAGCCTGCTAAAGGGCAGTAATTTATCAAGTCATACAGCTAGTAAATGGCAGAGCTTTGTGATAGAGACAGTTTAATTTGAAGATTAAACATTTGGATTTTCATACTGCTTTGCCATAAAAGATTTACTAAATAAATGTAATTCCCAAGAAAAAGAGCAGAACTAATAGCAGCAGGCTGCCTGTTGAAGCCATGGTTTTGGTTACTAACTAGATGATAAAGTACACATGCTCTCACAATCTGTCACAGATCTTTGTGTAAGGCTGTTGTTTTCAATCAGGGCCAATTTTGCCCTGCAAGAGACATTTGGCAATGTATAGAGACATTTCTGGTTGTCACTACTTGCAGGTGGTGGTGGGAGGTTGGTTGTTACTGCCATCTAGCAGGTAGAGGCCAGGTATTCTGCAAAACATCCTAGAATTCACAGGACAGCCCCCACAACCAAGACTTATCTAGCCCAAAACGTCAATAGCATCAAGGTTGAAAAACCCTGAGGTAGGGAATGAGATAAAATATTTAGGTCACCATTAAATATGAGACTTTACTCTTAAAGTAAATAATTGTAGGAATACGTTTTCTACCCCGATTAAAACCTCATTAATTTTTACTTCATATCAATTTAAAATACTCCAAAACTTTTGATGTGTTTCTATATTTCTAAAAATTATCCGCTATTTATTTAGATACAATGCAAGCTTCATTCAGATTTAGAAGGATGATGTCATTCAACAGGAAGGTGACATTTGGAGGAGAGGCTCTGTGCACCCCAGGATGTGGTCGCCAGTCACGGAGCAGAAGAGGCAGAAGCTGCTGAGAGCTCGGTTGCCTCTTGGAACCAAATCACTTTTTGATGCACTCTAGCAACATTTTCCTCTCCCACATCTCCGCAAATGCACTTTATATTAATTAGCTAATGACTCTAGTGTTTTAATAATGAAAATTCAAGTAAATAATCAGTACCATTAATGGCCATTCTGTCTCTTCTTGTTGAACAAAACTAGCTTAATTTTTATAGTGTAGGCAGGATTATTTCTTTCTTAGACACCTTTTTCCCTTGATGTATCCCTTTGATTATTTCTAAAATGTCTAATTTCACTGAAAGATTTAAGAGAAAATTTATGACATATTTTGGCCAACTTCATTGATCAGTTTATGTTCCGATCTTTATTTTCTTTTTTAAATCATTTTAAAGTATTTAAGTGGTATCATCTTATGACAACAAAATTAAGTACAAATTTTAACATAAACATGTCTCTAGCAGCTTTTGATGGTGACATAGTTTGAACAATCAAATAATCAATGTTGAATCAGTGTTGGAAATCCTTGCCTGACACTTTGTTTATATAAACAAAATTGATCAGTTTATGCAGGCTAAATATAGTGAGGTTTTGAGAAAATACTCTAGTACAAATGCTGTCAAGCTTTTCCTGTAAAGGACATATTTTTAGGTTTTTGAGGATCGTATGCAACCACTCAACTCTGTGATAGCGCAAAAACAGCCACAGACATATGTGAACAAATAGGGGTGGCTGTGTTCCAATGAAATTTATTTGCACGCAAAAAAGTGGCTGGTCGAACTTGCCCTGCAGGAAGTATGTACTTGACTGACCCTTGCCCTAATTAAATTAAAAGAGCAATCAAAATTGCACAGAAAGAAAAAACTTTCCCTCTAACAAGACCTAAGTAATCCCCAAACTCTAGCGGATAATAAAAACTCCCTGCCATCTGACCCAGACCCCATTCTCAGCATTTTTTTCCTCCTACGTTCCTTTATGTACCTCGTACACTAACCTAAATAAGCCATTCTCTGTCCTCTACACGAGATTTAGGAGTTCCATGGCTGTGATCCCTGTCACCCTTATAATACGTAGCATTCTACTTTAAGTTTCAGCTCAGTTGTGTGCTGCTTAATGCTAGAGAATGACATTGTCATGGTTTGTCTTTTACCCAATCAGGTAGCTTCCTGTATCTAACATAGGATGTTGAAACTGCAGGGTTGTGGGAAAACCATATGCTTTAGGGTCAGACATGTAATGGTTTGAATCTCAGTGCTTCCATTTGTTAGTTACATGACTTTGCACAAGATACTTGACCTCTTTGAAGTTTATTGTTTTATATGCAATATTAGCTAATGAATACCTGCATAGAAGTATTATAATTAGGAATAAATTAATTTGGTGAGATTGCATATGCAGGGGCTTCAGTGAATGTCAGGTATTCCCCAACTTTTCTCAACTTTAGGGAGTTATAGTCATAAAATGAACCAAATAAATAAAAAAGTAAATAAAGTATTTTGAGTCAAAGCCACCCAGTAAAATGTTTCTATTTTTATTGAGAACACTTAAGGCAATAAAATACAGAAACAAAGAAAGGAGTAAGGGCAATGAAACAGAAAAGAGATTTTTTTTTTTTTGCTTCCCTCCCTTCCCTTCCCTTCCTCTCTCTCTCTCTCTCTCTCTCTCTTTTTTTTTTTTTTTGAGATGAAATTTCCCTCTGTCATCCATGCTAGAGTACAATGGCACAGTCACAGCTCACTGAAGCCTCAAACTCCTGAGCTCAAGCAATCCTCCTGCCTCAGCCTCCAGAGTAGCTAAGACTACAGGCATGCACCTCTGTGATGGTTAATATTGTATGTTAACTTGATTGGATTGAAGGATGCCTAGATAGCTGGTAAAGTATTGTTTCTGGGTGTGTCTGTGAGGGTGTTGCCAGGGGAGATCAACACTGGAGTCAGCGGACTGGGAGAGGAAGACCCACCCTCTATGTGGGTGGGCACCATCCAATCGGCTGCCCACCTGGCTCACACAAAGCAGGTGGAAGAAGGTGGAATGAGCTGACCTGCTGAATCTTTCGGCTTTCATCTTTCTCCTATGCTGGATGCTTCCTGCCCTTGAACATCAGATTCCAGGTTCCTCAGCTTTGGGCTGTTGAACTTACACCAGTGCTTTGCTGGGCATCTCGGGCCTTCTGCAGACTGAAGGCTGCACTGTCGGTTTCTCTACTTTCGAGGCTCTGAGACTCGGACTGAGCCGCTACTGGCTTCCTTGCTCCTCAGCTTGCAGACAGCCTATCGTGGGACTTCACCTTGTGATGGTGTGAGTCAATTCTCCTTAACAAACTTCCTTTCATATATGCATATATCCTATTAGTTCCTTCCCTCTGGAGAACCCTGACTGATAAAACCACCACGTCCAGCTAATTAAACTGTTTTTTTTTAGAGATGCGGTCTTCCTAGGCTGATCTGAAGCTCCTGGCTCAAGCTATCCTCCCTCCTCAGCCTCCTAAGTAGCTGGGATTACAGGTGCAAGCCACCCTGTCAGGTCCAGAAAAAAAGATTTCTATGTAGACCTAGGGGAATTAGATTGATAATAACTGTGGCATATCAAATTTGGGGGAATAAATGTATTATTCAATAAGTGGTATGGAAACTGCTACTGATTGAAAGAAACAATTTTAAAAACTTCCAAATATCTCAATGATATAAAATATTAAAAAATAAGGCCATAAATAAAACCAAGGAAAGTGTGAATTAATCTATTTATGATATTAGAACATGGAAAGACTTTTAAATTAGCCATTAATTAATTAAAGGCTTGAAAATTTTGACCTATAAGATTAACAACAAAACTTCTGGATGACAATGAGTAGATTCCAAAGACAAATTTGAAAAATTAATAACAATTTGAAACAAAACTTTATGCATATGACAAAATGGTAATTTTTAATTTACAAAAAGTTTATGTAAATCAGTAAGAAAAGATGAACTAACCAATTTTTTAAAAGAGCAAGAAGGCATTCTCCAAAACTAGGAATGACAATAAATTGCAAGAAAGATGTTCAATCTCAGTAACAATTGAAGAAATGCAAATAACAGAAAAAAATTGGATTTTTCTCCTATTAAACTGTCAAAAAGTTAGAATAGTTTGATTTTCCCAGTGTTGTCCAGGATGTGGGGAATGAGCTGTCTCATATGTTGTTGTTGAGAGCAAAAATTGCTACACCCTTTCCAGAGGTCAATTTGGCAATATCTATCAAAAATTAAAATACTTTTAGCCTTTGCCCACTGATAAAAATTTATCAATGTACTTATAAAAAGTTTGTCAAAATTTATGTGCAAGGTTATTCGCTATAGAAATTTTTGTAAGAACAAAATGCCGAAAACATCAAAATGTTGTTCACCAAGAGAATAGATTAATATATTTATCATGTATTAATATGAGGGCATATTCTACCACAATAACAATGAAATGTAGATAAATGTGCTAGTATGATGAGATCTCTAAAATATATTTTAATTGAAAAAGATTTAGGGTAATATGTTAAGATCTCTTTTGAGAAAATAAATGTAAAACTGACTACATATTTGTGGCTCAATGTACATTTTGGTGATGGAAAGGAATCACAAGAAACTGTTAACAGTGGGTGCTTTAATATAGTGGTTAATATACAGATGGAAAGGAACAGGTGATGAGTATTTTACAATATTTTAGATTATATAGTTTTTAAACATCATATAATGATTTACATTATTATTACTATTTCTTGCAGTAGTTGAGTACACCTATTTGACTGGTTCTTACAGAGATGGGTAAGATTGGAGGCCATTTTATATTATATTCTTTATTTTGAGAAAGAAATCAATATTTTAAATATAAATGCACACACCAATACAAGTATGTTTTTAAAGGTAAAACCATTCCCAAGAATTGTTTTAAGTGAGAACCTGTGGTTTGTACCAAATTGTGTTAAACATAAGGTAGCTATGGAGAGAACAAAATGCTAAAAACGAAGGAAATGATCCTCTAACAGCTTGTGGATAAATATATCTTGGTTTCTTGGTTTCCGTCAGTTTTTCTGCTCTCATCCACTATTTCTTAAAATATTTGTGAACCTCTGAATGTGTGTTATTGAGGAATCACTAGATCTACATGCTCTTTTTGAATGTATATATGGTCAATACACTAATTATAAAGGTAGCGATAACCTCTTTGTTAATGTGCACCGTCGCAATAGCCAATATTTTCAAAACAGTCAGTGGATTATTAGCTAACACAAAACCTGATTGACACTTTTGAAATAGAGTTTCAAACATAATTCTCCACAGTATATTGTAAATCTAATTCCACTTAATATATGTAATCAACCTTGCCTTCAAATATTTTAAAAGGCTAATTGTCCAAGTTGTAGTGATGTTGTAAGATGGTGGAGAAATTATAGGAGAGTGGCACCTTTCCTCAGCCCTTTCCTCAATGCTGCACCTTGGTTACTACACCTATCTATTCTTATTTCCCATATAAGCTTTCCCAAATGACCATTCTGCTTCTCAAAACCTGTATATTAACACTTTCCTTTTTTTTTCGTTGAAATATGAGCAAGTTTCCATCACAAGAATTTAAAGCTGGGGTGGAGTGGGGAGAGGTTAGATGAAGTCTAATGATGATTCACCTCAGGGTCTGACATTGAATGTCTCAAGTATGCTTCACCATATCACCTAACATCCTATATTCCATTTATCTCTGCAAGTTTTATTGTCTTTTTTTTTTCTATAAAGGAATAAAGTTAGGTTTTTGTTTTTTTTTTAAATGTACAATAGTTGCTATTAGGCTTTATACAAGTTAGTGTTAGTTCATTTTTCACCCATGGATATTAAATTTCAAGAAGTACAATTATGGTTTTTAATGAGAGTTTATAGTGTAAGAATTTTGCAGAAGGCCAGTTTAGATGTTTTTTCTCCTAGTGGGTATTTAACCATACAAAGAGTTCAAAGATTAAATTAGCACAAACAGATGAGTTCCTGAGATTAAAAACAAATAGTTTATTTATTTAGATTCTCCAACATTGGCCCACAGTTCTTATCTTTAAATACTGGTTCTTACAGAGATGGGTGAGGAGGTAAATGAAAGAAATTGTGAACGATCTTACAAGATGAAGAGAGATTTGAATGAGTTAAGCTTTTGTGTGTGTGTGTGAAACTGACCTCGCATGCTCAGAGCAGTGTGATGAGTAGCACTCTCTCCTCCAAGTTGCTGATATACATCTCGAGAGTGGTGAGATGGAGGTTCTGTAGGCTGGTCCAGCCTTTGCTATGCTTCCCCTAATGACTGCAAGCCAGAGCCATTCAGTGATTCTCAGTATTCTCCTTCTAAAAGGTCTGAGACTTTAACATGTAAGTTTCCTCAGCTTTCTTTCCCTATAACAATATACCTCGATCTGATCTGACACTTATTTACCTTTTTCCTGGTTTTATGGGGAAGGCTCTTTCCAAGGCTCACCACCCATAAGTATTGAAGAAGTTGTTTTATCAAGAATTCCATGATTCTCCTCTTTCTTCAACTTTTCTCTTTCTTCTTGATCCTTCTCTTTTATGCATATATTTATTTTATCCTCTTTTAAAATAATTTTTAAAGAGAAAAGGAAACTCTCTTGCATTGATCTTCTTTACTTCTGGCTATCAGAGTACATTATCCTTATGCTACAGGGTAAGCATTTTGAATGAGTGTATTTTTGCTTCCTGACTCTGACTCATTACCTACCACTCTCTTTTCAGTCCACTGCAATCTATTTTCTGCCTTTATCTCATACCCAAGAGACCACTCAAGTCAAAGCATTCATGACTTGCCAACATTAAAAAACAACTGACAATCTTCTTTCATATTTTAATTGACTTCTCTGTAGTAGTAAAAAATGTTGCCCCTTTCTCATATCTCCCAACTTAAACATTTTTTTCACTTTTCCTGTGTTGCTAAGTCTCCTGCTGCATCCTAGAGTTTCATTTCTTACTGGACTTTTCCATTACTACCCACTATATAAATGTAGCCCTTGCTAGAGCTCTCTTCTCCTTTTCTTTCCTTCCTCCTTAAGCATGCTTAACTAGCTTTACAATCTCTGCTAGCACCTTTAACCTCACAATTTTCCAACCTATATCTTGAAATCTAACTTCTGTCATTTCTGGAGCTCATATATTCAATGACCTCAGTGAGATTCTTGTTAGATCCTGTCTTCGTCAGTTCATTCTTATTAGATGCTGTCTTAGTACTTTAACAAAATACTGTAGACTTGGTGGCTTATAAACAACAGAAATTTACTTCTTACTGTTTTGGAGGCTGGAAATCTGAGATCAAAATATCAGCATGGCCGAGTTCTTGTGAGGGCTCTTCTGGGTTGCAGACTGCTGACTTCTTAGATTCTCGCATGGCAGAGAGCAGAGAGGGGAAGCTCGGGACTCTCATAAGGACACTAATCCCATTCATGAAGGCTCCTTTCTTATAACCTCATCTAATCCTAATGGTATCCCAAAGGTCCCATCTCCTAATACCATGACATTGGGGTGTGAGATTTTAACATGTTCAACATATTAATTTTGGGGGGATAGAAATATTCAGTCTGGTACAGAGGCCTCACATGTTCCTGAAATTTCACACAATGAAAACTGAACAAATCCGACTCTCCAAATCTGCTTCAAAAATGAACATTCTCTCTCCAGATCTCCTTAAAATTAAACATTTCTTCTCCAAATCTACTTCTTTATTTTCCTTGCTTGTTATATTTAGATGCCTACCCAGTTCTTTCAAGTATTGCTCTTTAAAATATTATTTCATTCCTCTCAATCATGGCTGTAGTGTCGTGGTGCTGGAGCTGGCTGCTATGGCGGCAGCATCCCTGTTCAACAGGGGAGACAATTGCTCCCTTAGTGGCTTGGTTTTGTGTTGTAGCTTTGGGAATTCTTTCTAAAAGTTCTAGTTAAAGCCTGCATCTTCAGCTTTCCAAATTATCCTATTAATATAAAACAAATAGAGATTTAATTTTACTATAACAGATTCTCTGCAACTGGATCTTTACCAATATAAATGACTAATATAGTTTCCTTCTAATAATATTTGTTACTTTTCATCACATTTTTTTTGGTTGATGTGTCCATTTCTTCTGCTTGACTGTTAACTATCTGAGCATGATATTCCTGCAGTAGTACACATAGTAGATATTCAATATTTATAAGCTGAATGCATTCATAAGTAAGTGGTATGTGCTATACAAAGATAACTTCATAATAACTATCTTTTACTCTAGGAGCTATTTAACATTATGCTTAAAATATTAATGAAAATGTGACTTCAACTCAGTATGCTAAAAATATCTTTTAATAATGGAAATTATCTTCAAAGACTACATTTTTCTTTGATAGTTGTATCTCATTTCCAAATGTTCTTTGATCAAGAAAAATACTTTTGTTGTCCTAACAGTTTTCATGCATGATTTCATGTTCTTTGTTGCACTTGAAAATAGAAATTGAAGTTATAAAGTTATAACTTTAAGATACATTGATGCTGTCAAACTGAAGGCCATGTAATTTTTTCTTTGCATTCCTCTGCGGTTCTTAACATGTCAAGGATGACTAGTCACTTTCATTAAGCACTATGACCTGGGTGTGAAAATCCAAAGATATTACAGTGCTTGTCAAAACAGCTTAGCTCTTTTGGCCTCTTCTATGCCACTTATTTTAAAGCTTAGGAAATGAAAAGCAAAGAAAGAGTTTTAAATAATGACAGTTATGGTTAATAATTATAAGTGATAAATTGTAAAGGATATTTAGTAGTGCCTATATACAATAAAGTCAGTTTGGAATATGGGGTGCAAAATTAAATGTCTGCAGGAATGGGGCAGGTTATGTAACAAGTGAAATGGACTAAATTGGACAAAATGAGTGGGGGAGAATGGAGGGAAAGGAGATTATATTCATGGTCTAAAGGGGCTGGCACTACTCAGGAGGAACAAATTGGTGCCTTGCAGACAGATAAGCCCAGTGTGACAGATCTGATTTTTAAAAGAGAAAACAGAAATAAAGAGTTTACATGGATCATTCTGAACTGTAAATATTGCCAAATACATAAAATTTACATACAGACTTAACTAAAATTTTGAGTCAATGTCAGTTCACAAGACTAGGTGCCAAGTCTAGGTTAGAATCTATTAAGAGGAGAACGCTTCTTCACAATATGACTTCCATGTAATACATTCATATTACATTTCTTCAGGAATAAACATTTATTCTTAACTACATGTGTATATTTTTATAAAAAAATAGACTTTGGTCAATGATTTCTGAGTTTTTATTGTTTAGATCACCGTTTAAAAACCTAACTAGTATTTTAATCAGTCATATTGAATGAATGAATAAATGATTGAGTGAATGAATGCCATAGAGGTAAGAAGGTGAATGTGAGGGAAGGCCTCATTATTGTTCTTAAAAGCCTGGATCTTGAAGTCAGGGACCTTACAAAGCCATTGGAAAAAAATGAGTGTCTACACAGGAAAGTAAATTTGGTGTCACAAGCAATCAATCACTGCAAATTAGTAAAATGTAATCATTACACTTAGACTAGGCAGTGTTTTATTAGTACATCAAAATAAGTCTGTTCCTAAGGGAAATAATGCTAGGGATAAATAGATAACACAAAAGAGAAAATAATTCACAAAGCTGTAGATATATAGGTATATACTTGTGATTTTATGTTGCCATTTGCTACATATCCATTAATAACTTTTATATTTATTACCAACAAAATGAAAAAAATAACATCAGGTTACTCACTCAGCTGTGTAGTCAACTTCCTGGCTTCCAGTGACAGCTTCACTGCTTGTTAGCTGAATACTTGAGTTAAATACTTGATTTAACTCTCAGTTTCTCCATATCATGGGGTTGTTAGGGAGACGTAATGAGAAGTAAAGAGCTTGGGACAGGGAATGCCACATTGTAAGCACTGAATAAATATTAGCTCTTATTATGTATTATCAAGTGTCTCCTTTAAAAAGTATAGCTTGATTGACTCACAGGCTATTTCTTGATTCTCCAAATTTTTATCTACTGAATGAATATTTTAAGTACTAAGTATTATGGCAAGAGTGAGAGAAAGATGAACTTCTGACCTGGAAGTGCTCAATTACTAGTAGAGGATATAGAAATGCATACATGCCAAAAATTCGAAACAATGTAAATACTTTCATAGAGTTTTTGTTTGTTTGTTTTTTATAAAATATTAAGAAATATATGTGAACCTGGAAGGGTTAAAGAAAGTTTGACATACAGGTGACATTTAGGCTGAGCAAATCATGTAGGACTAGCAGAGGTTTTTTCCAGGTTGAGAAGAGGAAAGAAGTAAGTGAAAAAGGAAACTGCACCAATTATGTGACAGAAATGTTTTCTCTGAAGAGCATATTTGGAGCAAGAAATAGGAAGTAGTTTTGACTCAGTGAAATGTAGAAAGTTGAGAGGCCTGGGTTATCCCAGATTAATATGTTTTATCACAAAATACATAAGAAAATGGATTCTACAGTTAGTGGGATACCAAAACAAGTGTTAAATATAATAAAATATTAGCAAGTGAAAGCAAATACCAAAAACAATGAAGTCAATGAAGCTTCACACTCTAGGCTCCACTTTCCTCTCACTGTAAATATATAGTATGATATATAACATTATTACTCTTTCTAATTATTTCCACCTTTTCTTCTGTAGCAACCTCCTAAAATTTTTGGAGCCTTGGTATAAGCTGAATGTTCTTGCTTGGGGTTAACACTTAAGATGTACTTACTGGCTCCTCATCATTTCAGTTTGAAAATTGATTATAAGCTTTTGTTGTTGCTATCTGTAGTTATGTCTTACTACTCCAAGAACACTTAGAAAAATGCATTATACATAGCGTTATTAAAACGAATATACTTGAACTAGGGTGATAGGACTTCTTTAAAACCATAATTTGCACAGATGGATGTTCTATCTTATGTGGATAAAACTTATTATCTAGCTTTTTATGAGAATTTCTGCTTTTCAATTGAGGTTATTGTCCTGAATACTACCAGCTCACATATGGAAATTCTAAAAGGCACTAACAAGTCACTTCTTCACATTTGAGAAAGCTCTTTGGAGGATTCTATAGATATGAAGAGAATCATAAAAGGTTGTATGAATTGCATTTATCTCAAACCATTAAGTTTAATTTTTACTTATCAGAATGTTCCCTATCAAACATAAACTAAAGGGAAATATGTCTAAGTTTTTCTGTGAACACCCAAATACTGCTATCAGAATAAGATGACCTAATCATTATCTCAAAGGCAATTTGTGAGGATTAGCACCAAATGTTTTTTGAATTGCGTATTTGCCAAAATAATTTGGTTTTCTGTGTATATGCTTTTAGAGATCATTCTTTTTTTGTCTTAGATGAAAATCTACTTTTCCTGAAACTGAAATTGCTGAGTACAACCTGCAATATAAAGCTTTATAAATATTCCATTGAGATTTCTCAAAAGATTTAGTTGAAATTTTACCTGTGATGACAGACGGGATAAAAAAGCCAGGGCAACATTCTTTACTCTGCGTGTACATTCTGAACAGACAAGATTTATGTTCCTGTTTTCTACAAAGGACGGAGGATGCCAGGCGTCTCTCATAAATCTATTTACATTTGCCATAGGATGGATATCACAGCCAGTGTTTGAGTGTATTAATTTGGAGTTCAAAAGAGTCATTTTCATTCAAAATGTGAAAAACATGAGATGATGAAAGACCGACTTTAGTGGTACGCCGGTAAACATTTGAAAACTTAGAAAAAGTTAAAAAAAAAAAAAGCGCCCAGATTTTTGGCATTTTCTGATTTCCTTACTGTAGTATTTTCACTATTTCCTATTTTCAAGTCACCAACATGATGTCAACTGACTTACAAATTCCTAAACTGGTTTGCAAGAGTCATTATGAGTTGGCTTAGCATACCAGTGAATAGAACATGATATTTATTTTTAGCAATCAATCAACTTCAAGCTCATTAGTGACATGATCAAAATAATTACAGTTCATTTTTAAGTGAAAGTGGAAAATGTTGCTGCATTTTTCCTTTAATATAGAAGAAAAAATATATAAGTAGCTTTTGGAAAAATGGCACGAAATATCTCTATTCATATTGTAGGTTGTTTTGGGTGTGGTCTTCCTGCAAGCACCACTTTACTTTGAAATTTATTAGAAAAAATAAATCATGGAAATTAGAAAGTGAATGGAAACAGTTTTTCTCCATTTAATTTCATTACAGTGGTACACAACAATCTCTTGGGTTAATGTCGTAGCAGTTTGTCTATTGATCAGAATAATTCTTATCTATAGACAAGGCCAGGAGTATCAAGAAGCTAGTGTATAAAATATATTTCCCCAAATATGTGTAATGCCTATACAAATTTCTATTCATAATATATTTTAATACCTTTTCAAATCAAAGGAAAAACAAAAACATCGTTAGAGAGAAAAAAAGCCAATCATATAAACAGAAAACTCCTGTGAAGCAAACTCTATCATTATCATTATTTTATTTTATAATTTTTAACTATACGTTTAATTTTTGTGGGTACATAGTAGGTGGATATATTTATAGGATACATTAGATGTTTTGATACCAGCATGCAATGTGAAATAAGCAGATCACAGAAAATGGAATATCCATCTCCTCAAGTATTTATCCTTTGTGTTACAATCCAATTATATTCCTTTGGATATAACATATTTTTAAATGTACAATTAAATTATTATTGACTATAGTCACCCTGTCATGCAATCAAATACTAGGTCTTATTCATTCTATTTTTTGTACCCATTAACCAAATCATCTCCACTTCCCCTTTTCACTTTCCACTACCTTCCCAGCCTCTAGTAACCATCCTACTCCTTATCTACATGGGTTCAATTATTTTGATTTTTAGATCCCACAAATAAGTGTGAACAGGAATGTTTGTCTTTGTGTGCCTGGCTTATTTCACTTAATGTCCTCCAGTTCCATCCATGTTGTTGCAAATGACTGAATCTCATTGTTTTTCATGACTGAATAGTACTGCATTTTGTATATGTACCACATCTTCTTTATTCATTCATCTGCTAATGGATACTTAGATTGCTTCCAAAAAGCTGCAACGAACATGGGAGTGCAGATATGTCTTCGATATGCTAATTTCATTTCTTTTGGGTATATGCCCACCAGTGGGATTGCTGGATCATATGGTAGCTCAATTTTTAGTTTTTTGAAGAATGTCCAAATTGTTCTCCACAGTTGTACTAAATTACATTCCTGCCAAGAGTGTACAAAGATTTCCTTTTCTCTACATCCTTACCAGCATTTGTTATTTCCTGTCTTTTGTATATAAGCCATTTTCACTGGGGTGAGATGACATCTTATTGTACTTTTGATTTGCATTTTTCTGATGACAGATGATGTTGAGTACCTTTCATACATCTGTTTGCCATTTTGTACGTCTTCTTTTGAGAAATGTCTATTCAAATCTTTCCCTAATTTTTAATTGGATTATTAGATTTTCTTCCTCATTAGCATCATTTGATACATAAGAAAACTGAAATACAGAGAGGTTAAGTAATCTGCCTAGGGTCATGCAGCAGGTAAGTGTGAGAGCTAGGACTCAATGTCCTTTTGATACTGCTACCTACATAACATACCTTTAATATTTATGGTTTAGAATTATCGGTGTATTGGATGGGCTCTTTTGATTGTTACCTGGAGAGACGTGCTCAGGTTTCCTAAACTACATAAGAAAACAGGAATTATATTATGCAGCCAGATCTCGTTGAGTCCCAGAAAATCCTCACACGCAACTTTCAGTGAAGAGACAAGAATTGCTAAAACAATACTTAAAAAGCTACTGCAACACCATTCTGAATTCAGTGCAACTCTGGTTCTCATATGATCTTATTCCCCCTCTACAGAGAATGTTCATTGATCTTGTCGGGATTCAGAAAAATGATATCTCAAAGTATGATGCTTTTGTATGCTGAGTATTTTAAAGAACATTGGAAGGCTTAAGTAGCAGTCTCAGAACCAATGTCTCTCTGACCTTCTCCTGCCCTCCTATCTCACACCCCTCATTCTCTCCTGAAGTGAATCATGAAAACCAGAATTCCTCTTCCCTGAAGTGGATCATAGAAACTAGAACTCCTTTGCCCCATAGCAAGCCATAAAACCTAGAAATATTGCTCTAACCTTCCTTCACCTTTTTCTCTAGAAGCCGACTATAAAGAAATTCTCTGACCTACGTCTCTTTAATAGTAGGTCATAAGACCCTCATTCCAGATGGGTCCTGCCCCATACCAAGAAGGAAGAAATGATACAACAGACAGCCAAGAGGAATCTGGACAGGCTTTGCTGAGTTTCCCTACTCAGTCTATTATCTTTAGGTCTTCCCCTTTCGTCCAATCACATTGCTACACAGCTGTTCATGTCTCACCAAACCTAAGCACAAAAATAGACAATTTTCCCTGAGTCTCTGAGTCTTCATTTCTGAAGGCGTCAGTGTCACGTAAAATTTTGAATAAATAAACTGGTATGTTTTTTTTCTTGTTAACCTGTCTTTTTGATGCAGGATTTTTCTCAGTCACTTTGCCAGCTGGGAATCTCTGGCTGGTGACGCCCCCACCTGGGCCTTGCTTGGCCATGCTACTTGCTGCAGGAGGTGGCTCGCCCACTCAGTCCACCCAGGTTGCACCTGGCTTGCACACTGGCTCAGCCTGCAGCTGGGCCAGGTGTGCCCCAGCCCACCTGTGTTATAGCTCATACACCTGTTTGGTGATTCCCAGGTTCTTGTCCTGTGTCCTAGAAGAATGAGGATATGCTGATAATTGAAGGGTGAGGAGGATGGGGAAGAATTTTATTGAGTGAGGGAATAGTTCTCAGCGGAGAGGGGACACAGGGGTGGTTCCCCACCCAAAGTTAGGTGGTTTCTAGGGTTTTTACAAGCGTGGATGAGTCTAGGGTTTTTACAAGCACAGGATTGGGAGGGGTGGGACGTAGGTAGCACTGGAAAAGGTAATATTTGGTTAATTTAAAAGCATTATTCAGAAAGAACCAATTGGGAAAGAGTAGGCAAACAGGAATAGAAGATCTCACTCCAGGTCGCAGGTCTCGGGCTGTTTTTGGCTTGAAGGTGGGGTTTCACCGGAGACCTTCCCCTGTCTGCCTAGGCATTTGTCTACCTCCTATTGCTCTCATTTTGTTGTGAGTGTTGGTCATGCCCCTCATGATGGAGAGGAAATGTATTAATCTCTACTATTTCTGATTCTACAATGTCTACTATTGCGTGTTCTGGAATTTATTTGACTCCACTACTTTTTCTGTTCTTCTAAATTCCTTGGTTAGGCTTTGGAAAAAGAAATTCCGATTAACTAAGCAAAATTAGTATTGCACCTGTGTAAGCAGAGCTTTATGCTAAGCCATCTTTATGAAAGATACTAGATTATTCTTAGACAAGGAGAAAGAGGGAGTAGGAGAAAGCAAAACCTCAAGTTTGGGGAACTACGTGGATGTCATTATCATTCATCACAATAGAAAATACAGGAGAATGAAGGGATAATGATTTCAATATTGGTTGAGTTTAGTCTTAGGTACTGCAAAATACATAACAGGATATTCATTCTATTAATACTATTCATTAACAAGAAAAACTGAGTGGTCTGAAGGTCAGGAGAACCCATTAGCCAACCATCGGTGTATTTGTCATGTTTAAATCAGAGTATCTCTTAGCCATGCCATAACTTAGTCTCATATTCTTTTTTTTTTCATTTAAAAATTGTGTCAAATAAATATTTAAAGTAAATCCCAATGCATTTTGAGTGTGAAGTTTTAATTAAAAGTCAGTACACTATGGTTTTCTCATGTAAATTTGTTGCTTGAATGCTGCCTGGCAAATACAAAAAGGATAAAACAGAAAATGTCTTTGAGGTAAACTCAGCAAAATCATAGATGCAGTTCCACTGAGTACTGCTGCATTGAAAATCCCTTCAGAGATAGGAAAAAATAATTCCTGTCTGTAGTACTGCACATTCCCTAAACTACCTTATTTTGAAGCAGTCATTAACAGCAGCATCCTCAGTGTATAGTGTTTTATAGTCTCACTGTGTGTGACAACATTAAGCATCATTAAAAAGGGTAATTAGAATAAAAATACAAAGTTCCATACATCTTTTGAAATATATCAGATATAGTCTGTCCTTGAAACAAAAAAGGACATGATAATAAAGTTAACTAGCCTTTTAAAATACGTGAATAGAATAAGAAGGAAATCTTTAGATTGCTTTAAAGGACACAATTAATAACTCTAAAACGAAGTGCTAAAAACAGAAAATTTCAGTGCTTGAGCAAGTAAAATAATGTTGTTAAGGTAAGAACTGACCTACTAATATAGCAGAAGAGTAAAGAAAAACAAAACACATATATGTCTCTTTGAAGAAAGCATAGGATCAAGAAGAAAATATTTATTGCTAGCAAGCAAAAAAATAGAAAAAATATTATAACCGTCCAATCTAAATACAAAACACCCATATAATGACATATTATATAAACATTATCAGATATGCTTTCAAAGTGTAGTTACAGAAACAGTCACATTGTCATGGTAAAATGGAAAGATTTGAGATACTCAGTGCTATAGAGACAATTATTTCAAATCATAAAATCAAATGTTTAGTCTCACTATACATCATCCAGAACTGGTAACTGAAAAACAAATAGTAATTTTAAAAATTATTTAGGCTGAGTACAATGACTCATGCTTGCAATCCCAGCACTTCGGAATGCCAAGGCAAGAGAATCGCTTAAGCCTAGGAGTTGAGACCAGCCTGGGCAACAAAATGAGACCCCCATCTCTGCAAAAAAATTAAAAAGTAGTTGGGTATGATGGTACAATGACTATACTATCAACTACTCCAGAAGCTGAGGTGCGAGGATAGCTTGAGCCCTAGAGGTTGAGGCTACCGTGAGTCTTGATCACACCACTGCACTATAGCCTGGGTGACAGAGTGAGACCCTGTCTCTCTCAAAAAATAATAATAATAATAATAATAATAATAACTATTTAGAAGGATGAGTTCAATTTTTACATGGTTTCTAGCAGATTTTTCCCTGAATTAAAGCAAATGCTGACCAGTGTAAGAGTTCTACAGGAATGCTGGGTATGAAATGCAAATTTGGGGGGAAAGATTGTCATCTGTGACTCAAGAGAAGACGATAAAGTCAATGATAATGAGAAGCCTCTGCTCCAGCATAGGGAAATGGAAGTTGAATTAAAAAGGTAACTCTTGTTTTGTTCAGGAGTAATGAATGCTTTAGCTTTGGGTCTAGGGTGAACTGAACTGTTGGGTGTGTTTTACCTTATTATACTTAGGTTTGATTTCAACCATACTTTCTGAAGAACCCTCATTGAAAATTATAGTTAAATGGATGCACTAATTTGTAAAGAGTTTTTTATAAAATATATCAGAAGGATGAAAACAAAAACTTAAGTTTTAAATGTTAAAAAATGCCATTTTTAATGTAATTTCTTATTTATTTTAATTAATTTATTTTTAATTAAACTTTAAGTTCTAGAGTACATGTGCACAATGCGCAGGTTTGTTGCATATGTATACATGTGCCATGTTGGTGTGCTGCACCCATTAACTCGTCATTTA
>NW_012121154.1:4358110-4383278 GCF_000951035.1 Colobus angolensis palliatus | reverse complement strand
GCTTGACTTAATATACAGGAACACTTTTGTTTCTTTACCAAATTTAAATTTCTAACTAGGATCATATTTTTACATAAAAACTACTTTGAGCACTAAAGGATAAAAACAATTCACATTTTCATATACATATGGGAGGAAAAAACCTTAAACATGCCTCCTTGATACTTGCTAGTACTAGAAATCTTGGTCTTACCAAGGAAAATTTGCGAAGATCCTTACAAAAGGATTTCTTACATAAATCCAGATAGAGCCAAGTCATTTAGTCAATGATCAGTGGTTATGCTTTCTTGTAGCACTTCCTTGTTACTGCTGAACATCATGGTCTTCAGGGTATTGCAGATATTCCATGGGGCCTTTGCTAGGAGAAGTGTGGACCAAAAACTAAAGTTGTGAGCATTATTTGGGAGCTTGTTTGAAATACAAAATCTCAGGTGACACTCAAGACCTTGTGGATGACAATCTGCACTTTAACAAGATCTCCAGGTAGATCATATGCACGTTAAACTGAGAAGCACTGTTCTAAACTTGTTAGGGTCTCACACATGAGAGTCTCACCTTCACAGTCTCTATCACTTTCAAACAACAAGGATTTTCTAAGTACCATTTAACTCTCCCACTAAAATCAGTGAGTCCTAGATTCCCTTCTGTGATTCAAAAAATTCTTCTTCTAAGTTGCAGTGAGCTAAGTTTCTGTCACTGGGAAGTAAGATGGATGATGTTTGAGGTACCTGGAAAGACAGACAAATGACTCTGGGTTTCACACACCTTCAGGTTACCATTACTGTTTTGCTCAAGTGCTTAAAATGTAGAAATATCTTGGACTTATAGAATTATTTTCCAGATGAAGCCCTCTGTTGGCCTACATGAACTATGAGATTCCTATTTCATTTCTAACATAATTTAGATGTTATTTTACTAAAAGAGAATCCCCTACTAGGCTCTACTCCAAAATGATGTACATTTTGGAAGGGTCTTTTACTTACGTGATGAGTTTCTTCTAATGTCTCCTTTTCTAAGGGAAGCTTCTTTCAGTTTCATCACAATAAAATGTGTCGAAAGCCCTTTACAACAATTATTATGTTACTATATAAACAAACCGAGTTTTAATGACAGTGTTGTCAGAGGCATTTGAACCAGACTGACTCCATCTTGAATAGTGGTTGGGTAAAGTAAGGCTGAGACTTACTGGGCTACATTCTTAACTAAGAATGTTAAGGCATTCTTAGTCACAAGATGAGGTAGGAGGTCGGCACAAGGTACAGGTCACAGACCTTGCTGATAAACAGTTTGCAGTAAAGAAGCCAGCCAAAACCCACCAAGATGGTGACAAAAGTGACTTCTGGTTGTCCTCACTGTTCATTATACGTTAATTATAATGCATTGGCATGCTAAAAGACACTTCCACCAGTGCCATGACAGTTTACAAATGCCATGGCAACTTCATGGAAGTTATCCTTTATGGTCTAAAAAAGGGAGGAACTTTCAGTTCCCCAGGAATTGCCCACCGCTTTCCTAGAAAACTCATGAATTATCCACACCTTGTTGCGTATAATCAAGAAATAACCATAAAGATGGTCAACCAGCAGCTCAGGCTGCTGCTCTGCATATGGAGTAGCTATTCTTAATTCTTTTACTTTCCTAAAAAACTTGCTTTCACTTTTGTTACTGGAAAGAGGTCCCAATCTAGACCCAAAGAGAGGGTTCTTGGACTTCTTACAAGAAAGAATTTGGGATGAATCCATACAGTAAAGTGAAAACAAGATTATTAAGAAAGTAAAGGAATAAAAGAATTGCTACTCCATAGGCAGGGCAGCAACATGGACTGCTCTTTGGCTATTTTTATGGTTATTTCTTAATTATATAGTAAACAAGGGGTAGATTATTCATAAGTTTTCCAGGAAAGGGGCGAGCAATTCCTGGAACTGAGGGTTCCTCCACTTTTTAGATCATATAGGATAACTTCCTGAAGTTGCCATGGCATTTGTAAACTGTCGTGCTGATGGGAGTGTCTTTTAGCAGGTTGATCCATTATAATGAGCATATAATGAGCAGTGAGGATGACCAGAGGTCACTTTTGTCACCATCTTGGTTTTGGTGGGTTTTGGATTTCTTTACCAATCCTTTTATCAGCAAGGTCTTTGTAACCTGTACCTTGTGCCGACCTCCTATCTCACTCATCCTGTGACTTAGAATGCCTAACTTCCTGGGAATGCTGCCCAATAGGTCTCAGCCTTACCTTACCCATCCCCCATTCAAGATGGAGTTGCTCTGGTTTGAATACTTCTGACAGATTCACCTCGAATTCTTTCTTGTGTGAAATCCAAGAACTGTCTCTTGTGGTCTGGATCGGGACCTCTTTTCTGATAACAGTGTGTGCCGCAAGGAATGCCCCAAAGAACACTGCACTGACAATTTCTAAACAGCAGCTTATTAGGGGAAGTGAGAGCAAATTGTATTGCTTATGCATTGGCTCTGGAGTTCTTAGGGCAAGATATCAGAAGCAGGATGCATCTTTGGATTGGTTGAGTTCTTAAAAGGAGGATGGTTGGAATTGAGATGAGATTCTAAGTGAAGAGAAAAAGTGTTGAGAGTCATTACACATTGTGAGGCTGCAATCACAAACCTAATGATGACAGTTGTTCCGTTTTTCAGGATGGTGGAGGAGAAAGGCAAATTAAACTGAAATGTTATACTTTTCCAAAATTAAAATCTCCATTTTTGTAATCATTCACTGTATGAAATATACTTGAACAAAACTTCAAATACACAAGAGGAAATATCCAATTAAATGCCATCTTGCCTTCAACAGCTAAAGGCTATGTGAAATCAGTTCTATCTCCATGTTTCTGTATATGCATTGTTTGATAAAACTGACATACTTCAAGAAAGGAAGATAGCTATCTAAAGCCATCAGTTACTGGGTGTCAAAACCGAGATATAAAGTTTATATTGACTGTTCTAGATTCATTTATTCAGTCTTTCCTTCATATGACTACTAGTTGCATACTATAAGTTACCACCCAGAATGCCCAGCTCCAAGGATATACCGGTGTACGGCAAAAGTAGACTAGTCAATGTCTTCTGTAACATAATTTACATACAACGAAATATTCAATCTTAAGAGTAATGTCACTCTAGAAAGTTCTCTGATGCCTCTTTCTAATCGACCTCCTCCCCATCCTTTGTGAGTTAAAGAACATTGTGATTTTTTTTCTGCCTTAACTTAGTTTTGCCTGTTCTAGAACTTCACATAAATAGAATCATTCATGTGTTCTTTATACACATGGAATTATTTGTGGCTTTTGTGTGAGGCTTTTTAAAAAACATCTGAGCATAATATGTTTGAGATTCATTCATGTTGTATATTATTCATTTATTGCTGTGTAGCATTCCGTTGTGGATACAGCACAATTTGTTTATTCATTCTAATAATGGACACTTGGGCTGTGTCCAGTTTTTTGCTATGATGAATAAAAATGCCATGAACCTTCCTGTACAAGGCTTTTTGTAGGACTGACACGATGGCTTACACTAGAAATTCCAGCTACTTGGGAGGTTAGGATGGGAAGATCGCTTGAAGTCAGGAGTTCCAGGCTGTAGTGAGCTATGATCATACCATGGCACTCCAGCCTAGATAATAGACTGAGACCCCATATGTAAAAGAAAAAAAAAACCCACTTTTTATAAATACATGTTTTCATTCCTCGAGTATAAGGCATATATAAATCATACAAAAAAGCCAGATCATTTTTCAAAGAAGTTGTGCCATTTAACTTTCCCAGTAACAATGTGTGTTTGTATTGTTCTATAACCTCATCAACATTTAATATTTTCACTCTTTTTAAAATTTTAGCCCTTACTGGGGGTCCATCCATAGATAATTTAAAGAAAAACTACACAAATTTATTTTCTCATCTCCTAATAATGTTCCCATTAGTTATATACTCCTTTTATATTTCTAACTTTTTTCAAAAATACGTGTAGTAGGCTTGGGTTATGTATTAATGTCTGGGTAAAGTGTACCTTCTTAGTTGCCTAATAATGAGTGAGGCCTTGTAAATTAGGGAAAATAACCTTCTGTTATTTGAGGTTTGACTTGGTGAGTCCAGGGTTCTTTCGTCATCTTGGAAAGGAAGTTATGAATCTTCCTCATAACCTGAATCCTTCCTAAAGCAACACTTGACAAATGGCCATCCATATTCTGCTTGGTCACTACCCGTAATGAGTGGTCTGCTTTACATGACATCCCAATCTATGTTTTAATGTTCATAGTTTGTTGTTGCTGAATAACTCCAATTTGATCTCAGGTTTTTTATAGAATACCTGATTATGACAATGTGATATATCATTCATTCACTCATTAAATGCATGTGTACTCATTTATAACAAATATTATCACATATTCCAGACAGTTTCTGGGCAAAGTATTCAGGATCCAGTAGTGAATAGCAATGTCCTTACCTACATGAATTTTTTTTAGTCTAGAAATTAATCATTTGCTAGCATTGTTATTTACCTGGTTTTCCCTGGTCTCTTTTTCAAAATACAAAGTAGCACTTACAGGTGAACTCTACGCATTATGGAGATGTATTTATAGCAACACCAGGAAGCTATTTGTTTTCTTAAAAGATGGGGTCTGCAGCCTTAATCTCCTGGCCTCAAGTCTCTCATCCAGTTTCCTGTAATTACCTGAAATAAGAATATTGTTTTCTAATATTCTTTATCATTTAACATGTTTAACTATTCGATTTTATTAAGCTAAAAATCTCCTAAAATGTCAATGCTTTGTTTGTTAGTAAGTTGTGCTCTTCTCTAATAGAATAATAAAATGCATTTATATGAGTTGTCCTGTATTCTGTAGTATATTTACAAAAAATGGTTTAAGGTTATCTAGAAAGTCCAATGTCTAGGGCTTCCTCAGAGACAGTATCTACTGGCTGCTTTTTTCTGGTGTATAGGCCGTCCTTTCCTGATTCTTTGCATGTCTTCTAATTATTTTGTTAAAAACTAGAAAGTTAAATAATATAATGTGCCAACTGTAGAAATTAGATCTTTCTTCAGGTTTATTATTTTTGCTGTTTCTTGTTGTGGATTTCTGGAACTAATTCTTTAAAGTCTGTATTTTTTTTTTTTTTTTTGAGACGGAGTCTCGCTCTGTCACCCAGGCTGGAATGTAGTGGCCGGATCCTGGCTCACTGCAAGCTCCGCCTCCCGTGTTCAGGCCATTCTCCTGCCTCAGCCTCCCGAGTAGCTGGGACTACAGGCGCCCGCCACCTCGCCCGGCTAGTTTTTTGTATTTTTTAGTAGAGACGGGGTTTCACCATGTTAGCCAGGATGGTCTCGATCTCCTGACCTTGTGATCCGCCCGTCTCGGCCTCCCAAAGTGCTGGGATTACAGGCTTGAGCCACCGCGCCCGGCCTAAAGTCTGTATTTTTTATTATGTGTGGTCACTGAGGTCTCTTCTCTGTTAAGCTTTGTGGTCTGGTAATGGTTGAACAGAGATTCCCCGGAATGTTTTGAATAAATAAGTCTCTCAGCTCTTGCCAAGGGCTGACTATGTGTTTGTGTGTGCGTGTGTGTGTGTGTTGGGGTATTGTCAGAGGCGTTTTAACCAGAGCAACTCCATCTTGAATAGGAGCTGGGTAAAATAAGGCTGAGACCTGATGGGCTGCATTCCCAGTAGGTTAGGCATTCTTAGTCACAGGATGAAATAGGAGGTTGTCACAACATACAGGTCATAAAGACCTTGCTGATAAAACAGGTTGCAGTAAAGTAGCCAGCTAAAAACCACCGATACCAAGACAGTGCTGAGAGGGCCCTCTGGTCTTCCTTACTGTTCATTATACACTAGTTATAATGCATTAGCATGCTAAAAGACACTCTCACTAGTGCCATGATAGTTTACAGATGCCAGAGCAATATTAGGAAATTACCCTATATGGTCTAAAGTGGGGAGGAGCCCCCAGTTCTGGGAATTGCCCACCAGGAAACTCATGAATAATTCACCACTTGTGTAGCATAAGCTGCTGCCCTGCCTATGGAATAGCCATTCTTGTATTCCTTTATTTTCTTAATAAACTTGCTTTCACTTTATGGACTTTTCCTGAATTCTTTTTTGCACAAGATCCAAGAACCCTCTCTTGTGGTCTGGGTGGGGACCCCTTTCTAGTAACAGTATGTTTTCAGTACTCCTGAAGGCAATTTACAACTCCTTCTCAGTCTTCACTTCCAACTTGCACAGAACCTCAAGGTCAATCAGAGGCAAGAGATTTGGGCTGTCTTCGTCTTTCTTGGTTATAGGCCCAGCACTGAGTATCCGTGAGGAATTCTACATTTCCAGGAACGTCTGAGCTTTTCATAGCCCTTTATGGACGTTCAATTCCTGCTTTTCCAAAGAATTATCACTTGGTGTTTTCTACTAATGTTCTGAAAAGAGTGCTGTTCATGCAGAGGGATCTCTCATTCGGGTCAAATGAAAAGAAGCCCCTCAAGATGGAGCTGCTTGGCAAGCTGCCATATAGGTCAAATAGTGGCAGGTTTTTGAGGTTGGAGCTTGGGGACACTCCAAACCAGTTGGCCTCTCCTAGGGCTTGCTGGGCTGCTGGTTTTCAACTGCTGTAGTTGTAAGATTTTTGGTTTCCAAGGCTACTGCAGAGGGGAAAGGGACACATAAAAGACACATTAAATATCATAAAGCTCACAGTTCATGCTAAGATTCACTTGTTTTTCTAGAGTGAATGCTCCTCAGATTGTTGCATGACTTTAGTTAATTTCCAGAATTCTGAAAATGTTCATTTTGACAGTGTTTGCCAGTGTTATTATTACTTTTATGCGAGATTGAATTTTCAGAAGCCTTTGCTTTTCCAGGAGTTAGCCCTCTATCTTGCAAATTTTATCGTTACAAATGGGAAAATAATACTACCATTGCATAACACTAACAAGTCATATCACATTTTTTCTAAATGCCCTTCTAGTCTTCATTCATATAAATGCATTTCATATGATACAATAATAACAATATTTGTAGTGTGATTATTTTTCTCGATATTGTATGATGAACATTTTCTGTTTCTACATTTCTAATTCTGTGTTCCATATTACTGACATCTTACAATTTATTGCTTCTTTACTTCAATTATTTGCCTCTAATTGTTTAAGATTATTAAAAAATGCTATGATGTCTAATTTCATGAATATAACATGTTTCTCCCTTTGGATATTTTTCTTGTGAAAAATTTCTAGGAAGCAGAATTAGCAGGTCAAATGATTCTTACATAACTAAAAAAATAGGAAGCATAATTAGCAGATCAAATGATGCTTATATAACTTTTAAAAAGTACAATACACTTTCCAAGACAGGACTGTATTTATAGTTATTTATTATTTCTCCCATCTCTTTACTTTTGTACACATGCCTGCCTTGTGAACATCTTTTTATTTTATGAGGTTAAGGAACCCACCAATAAAAATGTCCTTGGTCTACCATTTGTAAGCATTTGTACATCTTATTTCTCTACTCGTACTTTTTAACGGTTAGTGAAATGACCAGTAGGGTTAAGCAAATGGAAATGTTTTATGCTATTTAAACTAAGATAATATTTATTAATATAATATCTATATTACAAGCTTCACTAGGTAATATTGAATTCCCTTAGGCAAGTGCTTCTGAAACTTTATTTTGGGCATGACTCAATTGGGAATTCTTGTAAAGGTCAGATTCTGAATCAGTAGATCTGGGGCACAGCCGAAGAATATGCATTTCTAATAAGTTCCATGAGCCATGAACCACAATGTGGATAGCAAGACCTTGTGACATTCTTCTGTATTTGTATTACTGCCCAGATGGTTAAAAGGATAAATTTAATAGTATCCTAGTTCTGGTCAAATCTTGTTTTGAAATCTTCACCTTATTTAAAGAAATACACTGGAATTAGGACCAGAATGGGAATAGACAGATTTAAAAATGATTCCTGGTGCATCCTCATGGAGCAGACGTACTCACTGATTAGTTCCCATCCTTCTAAAGACAGCATCCTTCCCTTTCTCCTGTCTATCCATTATCTAGGAGCCTATTTTAGAAGACATCACCTGAAGTTCAAAACTTGATAAAAACACCTTGTTACTTTTCACTGGTTGTTAAATTGTATCAAGGATATAAATTGTTTAAATGGACAATATCTTTTAGTATCAATACTAAACTTTTCTCTCTGATTTTTAAGCTTAAAATTGAAAGTAGGATCACAGCAACTCTCAGGAGGTATTTGCTTCAGAACGGTAGGCAGTATTTCCAGTTCCAGTGCTTTTGTGATATGCCTATCATCTTCTATTCTTAAAAAAAAATGCAGACAGATGGCTATTTAGATTTTATAAATGGATTTTTAAAAAATCACGTTTACCAGGATGTGCATTGTCAGTAGGATTTAGGATATTAACGTATTCATTGTTCAAGTTTTAAAGTATTACAATAGAATTCTCTTCTTTAATGAAACTGTATATCATTTGAATTAAACAAAATAGTTATATCTTTAGTTTTTTCAAATTAACTGTTTAATATGGCTTAATAATGTGAAGTAAGTATTGTAATATTAAGTAGATCACTTAAAGTCATATCTAAATAAATCACAAGTGACTCAGGACAACCATAATGGATTGTGCAGACTTAAGAGAAGAACTTCTTATAAATATGATACCTTAAAAATCACAACAAACCAGGGATAAAACAGATAACACAAAATTACAGTCTGGTTTTAAAAAAATCTCTGGCCTAGAAAATGTGTGGCCTTAGTTGGAGGTAGTCCTCAACTGATCATGACCTCACATACATGCCCCAAGCAAACGAGGGAAGTATCTTGTTTACAACATTGTAGGCTTCAAATCATTTCTTTGACATTTTTTAAAGTACAAAACCAGAAAAATGGCCACAAATACAGGTAGATCTCAGAAATGAGAAATGTCTGAGATCTCAGCAAGCACAATAGCAGCAGCAGCAGAAACAGCTCTTCACGTGCTGAAGAAATTAGAATGATCAGATTCAAACTATAAAACGATTGTACCAACTATGTTTAAAGAAGCAACAGACAGGCTTGAAGATAATCTGCTGGAAACAGTAAAATAAAGTGACATGGAATTATTAAGAAGGAGCTGAAAAATGTATAAGGATAAAAACACATGAGAACTATTTTTAAAAATTCGGTACATATACTAAGGAACAGAGAAGTGAAATAGAGGATATAATGACAAAGTATCATATAAATTCAATCAGGATCCTGGAAGGAGAGAAGATAGATCGGAACGGGGCGATAATCAAAGTGATAGTTGCTGAGAGTTTTCTAGAAATGATGAAAAGCTATAATTCACTAATTCAAGCAGCTGAAAAAAAAACAAAATTGCTAATCCAGATTGATAAGAAATTCTATACCTAGACACACCACAACTAAACTGTAGGGAAAAAGACAAATCGAAAATCCTAAAAGCAGTCATACTAAAAAAGAGAGAGAGTACTTTCAGAAAAGTAGCATTCAGATTGAAAGAAAAAAGGAAGTTATTTACAGTTAAAAGAAATGAGATTCTGAACACATATGGAGCAATTGGTCCTTGAATGGAATAACATGTACTCTGTTGTAATAAGAATGAAGAAGATGGGTATAGATGAAAATGTTTATAAATTCATGAGAGAAATGAGAGTGTTCCCATCAATGAAATGTGAGACAGGATTATCAGTTAATGGTAAAGAAAAAGGGTATGGAAAGTCATGTATTCAAGAGTGGAAAACTAGAAAAATATATAATAGGATTGCAGGCAGTAATGAGTAAAATTACATGAGAATTGTGGAAAGTGATATAGGAGAGGCAGCTATAGCTTGACAAAACAGGTCCTGGGTGACAGGAGATTTGAGAGATTCTGCAGCAGAGCGGATCAAGTGACTGCAGACAGGAGGCTGGCTGAGCTGGCAAATGACAGCCAGAATGAATTTTGGAATATATTCAATTTTCTCAGTGACTTCCATAAGTGCTTAGGGAGGGGAACCTGGTAAAATATCATTGACTATCTTTAATCAAAAGTTGTAGGGCTCTCCAGGTAAATATTAAATTTATCTGTGATTTTTTCACACACTGGTTGAATCTCAGATCTGTAGTTTTCATATGCAATTAAATATCTATGCAAGAATGCATGCTGCATTCTCTGCCACACTCACTCAGTGATTCCAGATTATTCTCTAGATATAGATATAGAACTGCCCCATATCACTATCTTGCCCATCTCTGCAAGAAGACAGAAGTCCTATCACATTTTTTTTCAGGGTCATCTTTAATATAAAGTTGTGGAGAATTCAAAGGCTGTGGCAAAGCTCAGAGGCCATTTCTTAGGCCTTATTTTATCTGCTCCCATCTGTAAGATGGCAATAGTTTAAGCACATCAGAATATTTGAATTAGCGTATTGAAATAATCACTAGTTTAGTTTGAAAAAGAAAGTGATTTATGAGCCCACATTCTAGTTACAGCTTAAAAATATTTGAACAGCTGGGCAAACATTTCTTAATTGAATTAAAAGGAAGTAAAGAACAATTATTCACTGCAGTAATAGCATATAAATGGGTCCAATAAAAGCAATAGTGGGGATCATTGCACCCTAAGTACTTAGTACAGTTAACTAGCCTTGAGTTGTTGAGGAATAAATGCCTTTGTGATGTGTGGGTAGCTCTAAGCAAGAACTAAATTGAGCAAATTCAACGTTCCTCATGGTAAATAAGCATTTAACAATTCTATAACCTACTTCTCTCCAGCAATAACAGATTACTTTTCATTACTGTACTATTTAAGTTGTTGTGGAACATTTAGCTTATATATGTGTTTAAAATTGTTCAAAAGTCCCTGGCATCTTCCTTTTGGTTGTGAAGTAAGTTTGGTAGTCTACACAGGGTAGCATTCAATAATCAAATACCAATTTCAGGGTTGAGTACAGTTATTGTTTCAAAGTTCTATTTACCATTTTATTTCTAGCATTTAGGTCAGTACCAGTCCATGCAGGTGTGTAACTCATTTACTGTATTAACTTATTATACTTAGTATAGTCATATCAAAATGCTCAAGGTCAAAGTTTGAAACATAGCTAAGTTCCTGAAAAGATCTTCACCTAAAATTGGAGTAAAGATCACTGCTCTTCTCTGTATTATTATGTGTAGCCATGTCATATTATTCTCTCTACATTCTCCGTATATAATTTAATATGTCACTCAGGGAAGCCTTGTTTGTCACTAAGTCCAGGACTTGTCTTCAGTTTGTACAGACTTCAAAAGATATTTGCCAAGTGGGTAGGCTTAGAGGTTGACTTATAGTTGCAAAATTCAGAGGTGTGTACGTGTATGTCTCACTCTCTGTGTGTATGTTTATTTGATGTATTATTTATTACGATAAGAAATATAACTGCTAAGTGAAGCATCACAATTTTTGTATGGGACACAACATTATTTTCACATTGCTTTTCACCTGATGAGAACTGACTTCAACCTAGGGCTTTATTTTCATATTTTAATGGATAATTATATCAAACTAAGGTATCATGATTGGTCATTTCCCTTTCAAGGGTCTGTCAGACACAGGGGTTAGTAATGGCAATGTTTACACTTCAGAGCTTCCTCCCAGAGCAGCCAGCAGGAACACCATGTGTCATCTTAACCAGCTCGGTTTTTTGTAAGTTTTTCTGTAGACAAAGCTCTATTCACCTCTTTTTCCCTTGGCTTGACTTTTTCTTTAGCAATTTATTTCAACTTAGATAAGTTAACAGAACCAGAATGAAGTTACATCCAGACTTTTTGTTTGAAATGTTGCTACACCTAGAACTTCACAGACACTCACTCATTTGACCCCAGTGTAAGACTGTTTGGTTCAAATATAGTCTTCAGCATGCTAATCACTGGTGACAAAATGAGGCACAATTTCCCAAGAAACAGAGTCAAAATTAAAGTCTAGAGCAATCATTTAATACATCTTGCTTGTAAATCCAGTTGCACAATAAATGGAATGGATAAAGTTTGGTGAAACCAGGTTGATTATAACACCTTCCATTTGCATGAAATGCTGTATTTCACAAAGCCTGTTTGAAACATTACCTCATTTCAGTTATAAGTCCAACTCTTCTTGACTGAGATTAGCCCAATAGTATATGTGTGTGTCACTGAGGTTCAGAGAAGTTGGGTAACACTTACTGAATAGAATATGTAGAGAAGTCTAAGGGTTGTTGGTAATAATTTTCTTTAGATTAGAATGAATGCTGGTAGACATTTCAAAAGCCATGCCATACATATTTGTTCTTTGACCCTTAAAATATTCTTTATTTATGCAAATGAACTTAGATATTCATTTAGACTATAGATAAATTAATGGGCATTCAAATTTTGTTACCTTCATTGTGATTTTTCTTGCTCGTATTCTAAATATAATTTTCTTCTGACCTTTTGCTTATGAAATAAACAGCTAGCATGAACTTTGGAAAATGACTTTGGGTTCAATACATATTCATCAGATATATTTCTGTCGAAACTGTATTTTTTTTAATTCTCACAGATTTGTGAGGAAACATTGTCATAGACAATTATTCAAGACACTGACAAGTTGGTGAAAGTACTATAAGAACAGCCAAGAGCATTTTATAGCTAGACATCACTGTTATTATTCACATTTAATTGTCCCAAATTCTCCATGAAAAAAATAATCATTACCTAATTCTTTAAATACATTAATAATCCCTATTATAGGACATTAATGTATATGATAATTGTTGATAAATGTATAAATCACTCATGATGCAAACTTTCCCTCTCAAAAAAAATTCTTGAACACGTTTCCAATTTGAATAAAAATTTCATGTCTCTCTAATAATCCCTTGAGTAGAAATCTAATAAAAGGATACGCATGCAAGAGAAAATTGCTGAAAGCTTTTTATTTCCTTTGATGACAACTTTTATTTCTATAGTAAATATTATGAATTATTTAAAGGGCTGGATTTTTTTAGTAGTATTTTGCATATATATATATACACACACACACATATACATTCCATATATAAAAAACATAATTTATCCTAGTATTAACAGTTAGTTACCAAAATTCTATCAGTACAGTATTGGTTTTAATTTCTTACCATGAATTGATATAGGAATAACTAATATAGAATTTTTCAAGAGACAACTGAGAATAGACTGATGAGCCTTGGTCACAGATTCTTTTGGTTTTAATCCTGGCTTCATATCATCATTACTTGTTAGTTAATATAAGCCTGGAAAGAATTCAGCTCCCATAACAAAAAAATTATACATGGATATAGGTATAGTTATATATGGATATGGACACATGAATCCATTAACCATATAAATATATGGATCAGAACACTTCTATCTTATAAGTTTGTTATGAAGATTGAAAAGAGAATACGATTAAAGGAACCAGAATATTCTGGCCAATTAATAAATAATTTGTCTTAAAATAGCAATGATAAAAGCTGACTTTTATTAAATACTTAATATGTGCCAGGCACAAAGAAAGAGTGATGAATAAAATAGTCAAGATAGTTCAACTTAAGGAGTATATATTCAGTAGGGAGTAGAGAGATAGTAACTGAGTCAAACAATAAATAAAGAGAATTAAATAAATTATCTCGGTGATGCTATAGAAGGTGTTTTGTAGAACAAGTGCTTTACACAGAGTGAGGACTGAAAACTTTACGAGAAGATACCATTTGACTAGAGGCCAAAAGAATGAAAAGCAGATTACATAGCGTTTGAGAGAAGACCAAAAAGCATTAAGCTAGTTTGAGGAGCCAAAAGGAAGACAGTTGAGACTCAGAGTTTTCTGAATTAGGAATGGTTTTAATAAGATCTGAGGGGAAGGCAGGAGCCAGATCATACACATTGTAGACAATGATAAGAAATTTGGATTTTATTGTAGCACATTCAGAAGCCACTGGAGGTTTCTAAGTAGGAGAGGTGTCATCATGAACATTTAAGGTCAACCCTGGGTGCCGTGTGGAGAATGAATTGTAAGGGTGAAAGAGTGAAAAAAGATCAGTCCAAAATTATTTAAAATGGTCTGATAAGCATATGATGGTTTTTTAATCTGTCAAGTAGTGAAGTGGTTCCCAAGCAGCAGTACCTATTCTGCTGGCCACACTTCTGCATATTTGTCTGATAGGAAGTCAGCAAGCCCAAATGGGTTTGGATCACTTATTACTCACTGAAGAACAGGCAGCACAAACTTCAAATTTCCATTGGTTCCCTTTGGTCCAAAATCCCATGGGGGTAACACAGAGGTGGGCCTAGGTGAATACTGCACATGTAGTAGATTTGTGTCATGGTTGAAATTAAGAGATCCTGATCTTGTCTAGGGGCTGATGGCAAACCTGCCCCTCTTGACACTATCTTTAGTACCCTGAAATATCTCCAGGGAGAGAGACTAGCTTTCCTACTCTGAGTGTAAGCCAACCTAGTCTCTACTGTGGAGCAGTTTGGCAAACATCTTTAAACAAAGATGTCAATGCGTCTTGCCCAGAAGAGCTGCAGAAGTGCCAGCACTGCCTCCCAGTACATCTACGATCAAAATTTTAAAGGAAGGTGTGGCTGAGGCATAAAATAATCCAGTGTAGGATATCTCAACTTAGTTCCATTTTAAAACCTTTCGCATGTCTTTTGCTTTTTAAAAACCATTTTCCAGTTCCAAATGAAAACAAGTATAAATTTCGACAAAATTTCTAGAATTAATAAAAAGAATGCTATTGCTTTTCATTTTTATTGGATATACAGTAATTTCATTTTTCTAATGTTTTAGTCATTTTCTATTCCCAAACTTTCCCTCTAGCTCTGTGCATTTAAGTCTTTCCCTTTCCTGTTCATCCCTCTACTTACATTGAGTTGGCTGCCTCCGTGTATTCCCAGGGACTCCTATGCACAGCTCTGCCAGAGCATGTAGCATACTTCAGTTTGCTATTTTTTTGTCTTTACCATTAGATCATACACTTCCTGAGGTCAAGAATAATGTCATTCACCTCCATATGACCAGCAGCATACTATATTTTTACTTTAAGGAAGTAGAAGCTTGATAAAAGTGTGTTGAAAAAATGTTGAATTGATAGCCATTGTTGCATTGTTTCAGTTCATATATTTCCCTTTTCACAGTAATTACCTCCATGGGAAAGTACTGTCTCCCTTTTGGGGACTTCTGTATCTGTGGGTTCCTCATCCAGGAATTCAACCAACTACAGACTGAAAACATCAAACAAATAAAAATAATAATACAACAATAAATTAATACAAATAAAAAACAATACAACTACTATTTGCAGAACATCTATATTTTATTAGGTATTGTCAGTAACCTGTAGATAATTTGAAGTATAGAGAGGCTGAACATAGGATACATGCAATTATGACAGCATTTTATATTAGGGACTTGAACATCTGTAGATTTTGGTATCCTCAGGGGTCCTGGAACCAATCCTCCTCTAATACTGTGACATTACTTTGTTTTTCATGGCAATTGTTATTTATTTACATATTTTTTCCTCACAAAAGGTAAGTAAGTCTTCTTGAGGGCAAGGGTGATGCTATCTTTAATGTCATACATCTTCTTAGTGCCCTGTAAAGAACCTGTATGGAGGAAATCATCAAGTATTTAAGTGAAATTGAGGTAGCCAGACGTAGTGGTGGGCTTCTGTAATCCCAGCTACTTGGGAGGCTGAGGCAGGATAATCACTTGAACCCAGGAGGGAGAGGTTGCAACGAGCCGAGATTGTACCGTTACCCTCCAGCCTGGGTGACAAGAGTGAAACTGTCTCAAAAAAAAAAAAAGAAATTGATGCAATGCAGGTGAGCCCCCAGATTGGGGCCTAGCCAGGGAAGGTTCTCAGCTTTGCTCAGGAAATAATTCAAGAGCAAGTCAACGGTAGAAGAAAGCAGCTTTACTGAGGCAGCTGTGTTGCTGCTCTGTGATTGCCCCTGCAGAACAGGGCTACCCCATAGGCTGGGCATGGAAAGTAGCAGCTGAGGGCAGTTCTGCAGTGATATTTATACCCACTTTTAATTTCATGCAAATTAAGGTGCCGGTTGTTCACAAATTTCTAGATAAAGGGCAGTAACTTCCAGGTCATTACCATGGAAGGGGCAGTATCTTCTGAGTGTTGCCATGGCAATGGTAAACTGACATGGCACAGGTGGGTGTGCCTTATGAAGAGACACTTTTACCTCTTCCCTGTTTTAGCCAGTCTCTGGTCCAGAGGAAAGTCCCACCACCTATGGCAGTACCCCCTCAGAGATTAGATACTCTTCCTTAATCTTAAGGGGGCTATAGAAAGGCAGAGGTCTATCTTCTGTAACTCCTTTCTTCTGAGTTTATGGGCACAGGCCCTGCCTAGTATCAGAAGAGTAAAAATCTCTGGATAGCTGATCTAAAGGGCCCCAAAGCAGGATGCTTTCATTCCCCAGGTCAGTAGACAGGATGGGGTGGAAGCCTTGTGTCAGCATTGTTGTTGCCTGGGACTGTAATGTAGAAGACACATACTTTACTAAGAGGTTAAACAAGCAAGGACCAACAATTAGTAATATCAAGACAGCTATCAAATGTCCTAGGAGTAGTAAAAACCAGGTGAGACTTGGGAAGGTACTTTTGATAGTTGACGAGATATAATTGGGGTCAGTGGCCTGGTTGTATCTATGTAACCAGATAGCTTGGTCATAGATCTTTTGCATGTTAGCCTCAACCTGTCCAGATTTGTTAGTATGTGTGCAGCAGGTTTTCTTAGTAACGGCACAGACTTGGCTTTTTTCAGTTAGTAAATAAGCCAGTGCTAGTCTGTTATTGAGAACTACATTTACCAAAGAGCCTAGGGACTCATGAATTCCCTTAGTGCCTGACCTGTGTTGATGGTTAAGGATTCTAGCATTTAAGTCAAGTTCTTTAATGTTGACTCCTGGTAGGCAACATCACTCCAGGGTGCTGTTAGTCCTGTGGCCGCCCTGATTCTCACAAGAATTAATTTCACTGCTTGCTTACTTCTGATGTTTTGGGTCTTATGGGGTTATAGACTATAATGCCTGCAGAGGCAAGGGTGGCCAGTGTACATTTACCTGTGTTCTACGTTTTTTTATACAGGGGAAAGCCATTTTTTTATACAGGGGAAAGCCACTCTTTAAAAGAACAGGCAGTTCCCTGGGGAGTTGGGAGCAGTTATGGAGTGTGACTTCTTTCCATTCATGGCTGCAAACAAAAATGAGCCCAGCTGGGGCACAAATAAAAGCCTTATGGGGTGTGACATCTATTCTTTGCTTCCAAGTAGAGTCTATGAGATATTCTTCCTCTGTTCCAGTGGGGTGGCCAAACAACCCTTGTTTTCCAGAAGGGTATGGTACTCTCAGCTTCCTGGATTGGGCAGTAGATTTCCCCCTATATGTTCTGACCCAGGTAAAAGCACCACATATGGTCTCCTCACTTACCTCACTGTGGCCTTGGGAACTTGGCAACTAGAGATGAATCAGAGCATTGCAGGGAAACTTCTGCTTTAGTGTCATTAACTCAACAGTGAGTGCAAAAGATAAAATCAATAGTGCACTGTAGATATGGATACCCAACTTCCCAGGTCCAGGTAATAGTAGCTGGGGGAGTTCAGGTAGAATCTGTTATGTGGAAAGTTCTTTCTAAAAAGCAGCAGTCCAGGTTCTTTGGCATTGTCATGGTTAGTTAGGAGGTCTAGGGAGTTATAGACTCCCTAGATTTTCCACATAGACCAGAAGGGGGAAATCTCTATCCTGGGGATGTTGATGACAAACACAGCAACCATGAAGATTTCCTGATGCTATAATTTTTGAAATATTGACTATAGAGTTTTGGTTCCCATCCACCCTGGATCAGGGTGACTGGGAGAGCAAACAGGATTCACAGCAAGAGCATGGTATCCGGGTGGGACTTAAAGTTGCCTCTACGCCCAACAAGGACAAAAGAGGTGTTTCAACAAGGAGGAGGTGGTTGGCCAAAGTGATAGAAAAGAGGTACTACAATCAGGAATGGGAGAAAATTAATGCCCTTTTTCTCATCCACAGCATCACATTACCACTTCTGGCTGAGTGCTGATTCTTTTAAAAAGGTAGTGGAGGACTTCCAAAGGTTCACAGATATATATGCCGTGGTGTCCCCCTTTTGTCCCTGTGACTCATAAGAAACAGGTTTTATCCTGGACAAGTATGCCCAACTAGTTATTCCCTGAAGTTTAACAGCAGTGGGGGAACTTAATAACTGATAAGGGCCCTTTTATTTTGGTTGTAATTGATTCTTGGAGGATCCTTAATTTTAAAGTTTTTAGTAAGACTAAGTATTCTGGTTAGAGGCAATACTTTAGGTTCGTATTCTTGAAAGACCTTGTGAACCTAGCCTAAATTTTAAAGCGGGCATAGTGAGGTATGTCCAACTCCTGGTTTCCATCTTGGTCTGAATTAGTTTTTTTAAATTTTTTTAGTTTTTTTTGGAGGATTTCCTTTGGCCAAGTGACTTAGAGTAAAAAGACTTATAGTCAATTAAATATTCTGGACCAGACAAGAATGGAAGTGGGTAGAAACTCATTAGCCTTTAAAACTATTTTAAGCAATTTAAGAGTCAAAACAAAAAAAATCTAAAAATAAGATTATACAACTGACTTAACTATAAATTCTGTGCATTGAGCTGGTATAATCTTGGCTTGTAGCAATTAGCTATACAAGACATAAGCAACTTTGTTTAGGCATCTGTGTGCCTGTCCTTGATTTGGAGGGTCTGGATTGTTTCCCTGAAAACCCAGCCTTTGCAATCTCACATGCCCACCTCTTCTGAGATAGTCCCCAAGTCTGGAAGTATTCAGTTTTTTAAATTCTGGAGGTAAAACATAAAGAATCAGCAATGCTTCAAACAAAAGATCATAAGTCTTGCCTAGTTTTGAGAATGACAGGAAAGGAGACTCACAGGTAGCTAAACATTTAAGCTATTCAGTATCAAGACATAGAATAAGTTAATTCGGTTAGAGACAAAATTATTAAATGGATACCAGCTTGTCTCTGTGTCTCATGAAAACACTTTACTTCGATTTTCCCCTTTGCTCAGGTTTAAAGACAATGTTTTGGTTAACTTGAGTTTGGTGTTAGATGCTGGAAGGAATTGGTGCTTTCTCTATTTGAGCTTTGTATACCCAGGAGTCAAAGCGCCGTAACTTAACAGCACTTGGACTAGTTACCTAATAAGATTACCTGATAAGTTACCTAATTTGATTACCTGATAAGGAACTTGTCAGAGGTCTGGAGGTGGTGATCCTGGAAAACATGACCTGACTAGAAACTGAAAAAAGAATTTATAACCTTGTGATGATCAAATTTTACAGCTTTGATAAACCCCAACAACAACCCAGAGATTTAAACTAGGATTTGATTCTGAGGGTGTGTGTCAAAGGTGTTAAAAGGTTCAAAATATTTGATCAATAGGGAACCACAGGTTATTGTAAGCAACAGTTACTTGTTTATCCAAAGTGGTAACACCCTCTGCAGTATGATTACCTCTCCTATGGGAAGCCCACTTAAATAACCTGAAAGTTAAATTTGATGGAGAGAAAAAGAATACTTTAATTTGATCAAACACAGGAAAAGTGTGTTTAAGATTATGAGTATAGCAAAAGAACATGAAAAGTTTTCCATTTACACTGAAAATTTGGAAACATAAAGAAAAACCAAGTGCCCCATGGCTGCTTTTTATAGCTTTCTCCTGTCTTGGGCAGATTGAGTAATAAAATACATACCCAGGAGAGCTTGCCTTCCAGAAGAGTCTAGATTTCTATTGGTGTATTTCCTGAGTGTCTCAACCAAACCACCCTGAAACAGAGTGGGATTTTTAATTTTTCCCTGAGTTGTTTCTCTAACCTTGTCTTAATTGACGGGCTGAACTGCACACTCTTTCCTCCACTTTTTCTCCACGATACGGCAAGCAGACAACAATATTTGCAAGTCATCACAAGTTAAATTAAAGAACATAGTCAACTTAACAAACTCCTCTATAAACTTTTCTGAATTCTCTGAAAACTGGCCACATTTTTCATTGCATAAAGCCAAGTTGCACATAGACAATAGCACATGTACTCTAAGTGTTCTGTTATTTCCATCAGCTACTGCCTGCAATGGACACAGGTTTGATTTTCAGGGCTGATATGGGGCCTTACTCCTGGTGGTGCTGGTTGGGTTTGCTTTCTGTTATTTCCATCAGCTACTGCCTGCAATGGACACAGGTTTGATTTTCAGGGCTGATATGGGGCCTTACTCCTGGTGGTACTGGTTGGGTTTGCTTTCTTGGGAAGAGTGGGTACAGGCTAGGGATTGTTAGATTGGCTGGTACCTGATGACCTTGGGGTGAAATCCTTTATTAGAGAACTGGCAGGATCCCCCATCAGAATTGGGGGACTGAGGAGGCTCCAGAGAGGGTGTAGGTCTTCTAGAGGGAGCATCTAGTAGGGGGTCCCTTAGGCATGGCTTCCTGGTGCCTGGAAGTAACACGAGCCAGTAAAAAGCTCTAAAAGCCTGTACATAAGGGACCTCCTCCCAATTTTCTTCTACAGAACAAATGTAAAATAACATAAAGACCCAGGCCTAGGATGGATCTGTTTATTTTCTAATTGGTAACAGACCCAAACAGTGTTGCAATAGAAAATGAGTTTCGAATTTGAATTTGCTCCAAGAACCTAAAAGACGCTCCAGTGACAAGTCATCTGGGATGCTCATCATTGTTCCCATGGATTGCTGCAGGACTCAAAAGTTTTTCTACTTCTAGTGAGAGTAAAACAACTGGGCTCTTGAAACTTTTCTTTTTTAGATTCTCACTTATTGCAGAGAAGGTGAAAGTATAGAAAGCAAGACATTATGAAAGTGGATTATATTTGCCAATGAACAAAGTATGACAAAAAAGTATTTTTTTTTTTTTTGAGACGGAGTCTCGCTCTGTCACCCAGCCTGGAGTGCTGTGGCCGGATCTCAGCTCACTGCAAGCTCCGCCTCCTGGGTTCACGCCATTCTCCTGCCTCAGCCTCCCGGGTAGCTGGGACTACAGGCGCTGCCACCTCGCCCGGCTAGTTTTTTTTGTAGTTTTTAGTAGAGACGGGGTTTCACCGTGTTAGCCAGGGTGGTCTCGATCTCCTGACCTCGTGATCCGCCGGTCTCGGCCTCCCAAAGTGCTGGGATTACAGGCTTGAGCCACCGCGCCCGGCCGACAAAAAAGTATTTTTATTAAGCAAAGTATAGAATGAAAAGTGTAAATAAACTGACAATAAGAAAATCCTGTTATGGAAAATGATATCTTTAGGGCAGAAAACAAGAATAGGCAAGATCAAGATTCCCCTAGGGGAATGCCAATGCTCAAAATCCCAGAGTATCCAGTGGGCAGCCAACAATACCAAATGCTGAAAACCTGGAGTAGCTGAGTATCAGTCAGTGGGGGTCACCATACCAAATGTCAGAAACCTTAAAGTATCTGGGGGCTGGCCAATGCTGAAAACCCCAGAGCATCAGTGGGGCGGCCAACAGGAACCCCAAAAGCCTGCTTAGGGACACAGAACAATGTGACTCTGGTGTCCCAGACTCAACACAACATGTGACCTCTCATAACCAAATGTCTTGTCTTAAACAATTGCCCAAATACAGTTAACAGAAAGTCAAAGCAAAAACAGACACACAAACAAAAACCCTGCAGACAAAATATACATTTTAGAACTGAAAGTAAAATGGCTGGTTGAGCAATAAAATGGAGTCAGAAGAGAAAGGACCAAGGGAAGCAGTGACTTTGCTCCTCATTCACAAATCATATCACAAAGATATGCTTTGAGGCACTCAAATGATGGGGGACTTTTAACTGCTTAGCCAAAAGGGGACACTCATCCATTCACAGAAGCCAAAATGGTGCCAACTGATCTTCCACATGAGACCTGGGTGAAGGTCTCTCCAGATTCCCCCGGATTTGGTGGGCTCAGGTACTATAGTGTGATAGGCCAGCGTGGCACTAGTAACTCACTGGCCTGCCGGCCCTAGGGGCAGGTCCCATACGAGGCAGTTGCACTATGGCCACTTGCCCATCCACTTGGCTCCACCTGCCAGGAAAAATGATGGCTCTGAAAAGAGCCTTTGATTATTGAAATTTTTAGCAGCTCTTTGGTGTTACAACTTCAGCGTCACAGCTCTTGCAACCTTGATCACTGCCTGTCTCGCTGTCCATCTCCATCTCTCTGCTCACTGTCTCTTGTTGTCTCTTGCCATCACCTTGCCAAGTGCTGTCTCTTGTCTCTTGTTGTTGCCTTGCTGACTGCTAACGGCCACTTCTCTCACCATCCCTCACACTGTAGTCTTCGCTCTTCAGCATCAAGTTGGGCATAACGTTGATGCAGGGTAGGCAAGCCCCCAGATTGGGGCTTAGCCCAGGAGGATTCTTGGTTTCACTTAGGAAGAATTCAAGAGAAAGCTGGTGGTAGAAGAAAGCAACTTTATTGAGGCAGTTGTATTACAGTTCCACGACAGCTCCTGCAGAGAAGGGCCACCCCATAGGCAGTGTGTGCAGAGTAGCAGCTCAGGGTCAGGCCTGTGGTCATATTTATATTCACTTTAATTGCATGCAAATTAAGAGGCAAGTTATTCAGAAATTTCTAGAAAAAGGATGGTAGTTTCCAAGTTGTTGCCATGGAAAAGGGTGATAACTTCTGAGTGTTGACATGGCAATGGTAAACTGACATGGCACTGGGTGGGCATGTCTTAATGGAGAGATGTTTTGCCTCTTCCCTGTTTTAGCCAGTATTAAACCTGGTCCAGAGTAAAATCCTACCTCCTACCTCAAAATCACTGGCCCATCAAATTAAATTCTTCCCATAGAGAACCAGTGATTCAAACACTGATTTTATTATGAGTAACCATTCCTTTAAATGAGGAGAGTGAGAGGAGAAAAAAGTCATAAAATAAACCACAATTTAATTTTTCATTATGAGAGAAGACTTTTGCAAAAATTTCTTGGTGTGACATTTATACATGGCATTCAGGATATGTTACCCCAAAATATGTCATGTTGGCATATTGACTATTTTAAACTTAATCATTTGAGAAACCACACGTGCAGAAATAACCTTCTGATCTTCCCCTGAAGCAGGTCATAAGACCCTCATGTGAAAGCTATCCTCCTTCCACCTGAAGGAATGGAGCAACTTTATCTTCAAAGAGGAAGGGACACCAATAGATATCTGAACAAACAGGCCTGACTGTTTCCCCTGGTTTACTATAGCTCATACCTTGTCCTATCACAGTTCTCTACAACTCTCCACTCTTGATCAAATCTAGCATTTAAAACACTTATTCTTCACTTCCTTATGAAGGCGGTGTGTCATGTAAAGCTGTATTATAAATTTATAAGCTTTTCTCTTATAAATCTGTTGTTTGTTACAGGGGCCCAACTGAGAACTTAGAAGAGTAAATGAGAAAGATATTATATCAGTCTGTTTTCACCTTGCTAATAACAACATACCCAAGACTGGATAATTTATAAAGGAAAGAGGTTTAATTAACTCACAGTTCCACATGGCTGGGAGGCCTCATAATCATGGCGGAAGGTGAATGAGGAGCAAAGTCACATTTTGCATGGTGGCAGGCAAGAGGTGTGTGCGGGAGAACTCCCCTTTATAAAGTCATCAGATCTCCTGAGACTTATTCCTATCATAAGACCAGCACGGGAAAGACCTGCCCCCATGATTTAATTATCTTCCACTGGGTCCCTCCCATGATATGGGAATTATGGCAGCTACAGTTTAAGAGGAGATTTAGGTGGGGACATAGCCAAACGATATCAGATATTTTTCCTCCCCTATAGACGTGTATTTAGAGAGGGAAGAGGTTGTTCATTGTATCTTATTTTGTCACAGTGTGACATGTCAATAAAATATTGTGATTATAATGGCATGTATGTTTATTTATGTTAAGAAATTCTAAACAATCTTTAAAAAATCACATTCCTGAGACTCTTTCATAATAACTATAAGGTTTTTTTTAAAAAACATTTTCTCTCTCTCTTTACATAATCAAATTGAAGGTATTATTTTGGCCAGATTTTTAGATTTATTTTCTGAAAAATAATGTAAGTTTATGCCAGATTGTGTGATGTTCTCTTTTGTTCTACAAATGCACATTTTGAAGCTGTGATATAAATATTATGATTCACAAACATTAAAAAATGTGGCACTATTTTGACCAGCTGTGTTCCTTTTTCTAAAAATAACTCATATTTATTACATTTTCTTATTGAAATTTTAATATCTGGGTACTACAGTAATAAAACTGTTCAATTAATATGTAATGAGTGATATTGTTATGTTAACTACCTACTTTACATTACAGTCATACATAACTTTTGACATCCATAAAGGTGATTGTGTATTATAATAAAGTCTAAAGCAGTTATACTATTTTTCAGTTTTATTTTAGGTAGCAGAATATTTTGTTCCAAGCATGTGGTAACCATAGTATTTGAATATCCAGTCCTATATATGGTGTTCAAGCTGTCATGTTCCATTACTAATGTCCTTCAACTAGAAATTTAAAAATGTAAGTTTTCAGTCCAATTTCACTATTACACCAACAGTCATTTGAATTTAAGCAAGTTCTTATCCTAAATCCAGTTTCTTTTTCTATAATACTTAGTTCAAACACTCAATAAACATTTCCTGAGCCCTTATTATATTCTAAACACTGTAAGCATAGGGTTGAAAGGCACAGACTTTAAGGGATTAGTGGTGTCAAAGTAAAATTTTCAAAAAAAAAAATTAGCCAGGCTTAGTGGTGCACACCCCTGGCTCCAGCTACTCAGGAGGCTGAGATGAGAGGATTGCTTGAGCCAGGAAGGTGGAGGTAGCAGTGAGCCATGATGGTGCCACTCCAACCTAGGCAATGGAGGAAGACCCTGTCTCAAAAAACAACCAAAAGGTTAAATATGTACCTGTCAAATGAGCATGAAGTGAACACATGTCAAATATTTAATTTTCTCCATAGTGATAGAATCTGTAAGATGGTAATAGTGGTTCAAAGAAAGAAGCAAGTATTTAGAGTAGCTGAAAGAAGGAACACTTGAATAATGAAGTCTATTAGAACATCCCAC
>NW_012121154.1:4355602-4357320 GCF_000951035.1 Colobus angolensis palliatus | reverse complement strand
GGGAGTTGTTTTTCAACCTTGCCCTATTTCACTTTGTTGCTAGGTTTAGCAATGGGGTGGGTACACGCTTTACAAAAGGCTTTGACGTGAAATATTCTTGTGGTATGCCCTTTCAGGGACAGAAAGATGTGATACTTTTCCTCAACCCATCTTAAGGGTAATGTCCAACACTCTTTTATAAAAAAAAAAAAAGACAAGTTAACTGAGAAAAGCGTAAATTTATTTAATAAAAGTTTTATGTGACACAAGTAACTTCAGCAATGAAGATGCAAAGACTCAGGGAAGACTGTCTGTTTTTATGCTTAGGTTCTATTGAAGAATGCCCATCCATGTAGAAATGTGATTGGACAATGATGGTATGACCTAATGATAATAGATTGAGGAGGGAAACTCAGCAAGATTTTTCTCTCTGTGTAACATTCCCTCCTCCTGGGTATAGGGCAGTACCCCTCTGAAATGAGGGTCTGTTTGGCAAAGGCACTTGACAGCTGAAACTGAAGCACACCCTGAGAGTGATCCTATGGTCTAAGAAAAGTGTTGGTTCAGAGTTCTGAGCTAAGATATCTGGAAATGGCCAATCTGGAGATTCACTCCTTATCTCTGAAGGACATTTGAACCTTTGGCCCATCCCTTGGAATGCAGGCCATACAGGGGATTGAGGTCCATTGTTTTGGGTTAAAAGGAAGTTGCTAGGTGGAGGGTGCTCAGTAGAAATGCTGCATAAACTACATGCTTTTTGCAAATGGTAGTTGCACTGGACTGCCCCTGTACATATATCCTCAATAAATCCTATTAGCTGTTTCTGGCTCTCTTCTGTGGCCTCTTGCACACAGTACTATACTTATTGGAGCCAATAAGGGTCTAGCACAACAGGGTCTTGAAGAGAGAAGAGAGATGAGGGAGCAACCTTTCTAGGTTTTAAGGCTCACTTTGTGGGAGAGAAGTTCTAGTTTGTATTATTGTATTCGTTTTCATGCTGCTCATAAAGACATACCTGAAACTGGAAACAAAAAGAGGTTTAATTGGACTTACAGTTCCACATGTCTGGGGAAGCCTCAGGATCATGGCAGAAGCTGAAAGGCACTTCTTACATGGTGGCAGCAAAAGAAAAATGAGGAGGAAGCAAAAGCAGAAACCCCTGATAATCCCATCAGATCTCCTGAGACTTATTCACTATCACAAGAATAGCACAGGAAAGACCAGCCCCCATGATTCAACTACCTCCCCCTGGGTCCCTTCCATAACACATGGGAATTCTGGGAGATAAAATTCAAGTTGAGATTTGGGTGGGGACACAGCCAAACCATATCATTTCACTCCTGGCCCCTCCAAATCTCATGTCCTCACATTTCAAAATCAATCGTACCTTCCCAACAGTCCTCCAAAGCCTTAACTCATTTTGGCATTAACCCAAAAGTCCACAATCCAAAGTCTTATCTGAGACAAGGCAAGTCCCCTCTAGCTATGAGTCTGTAAAATTAAAAGCAAGCTAGTTACTTCCTAGATACAATGGGGGTACAGGTATTGGGTAAATACACCTGTTCCAAATGGGAGAAATTAGCCAAAATAAAGGGTCATGCAAGAGGTTACACGGTCCACACAAGTCCAAAATCCAATGGGGCAGTCAAATTTTAAAGCTCCAGAATGATCTCCTTTGACTTCAGGTCTCACATCCAGGTCACACTTATGCAAAAGGTGAGTTCCCATGGTCTTGGGCA
>NW_012121154.1:4322749-4355552 GCF_000951035.1 Colobus angolensis palliatus | reverse complement strand
GTCTCACATCCAGGTCACACTTATGCAAAAGGTGAGTTCCCATGGTCTTGGGCAGCTCCTCCCCTGTGACTTTGCAGGATACAGTCTCCTTCCTGGCTGCTTTCACAGGCTGGTGTTGAATGTCTGCAGGTTTTCTAGGTTCACAGTGCAAGCTTCTGGTGGGTTTGCCATTCTGGGGTCTGGAGGACGGTGGCCCTCTTTTCATAGCTCCACTAGGCAGTGCCCCAGTAGGGACTTTGTGTGGGGGCTCTGACCCCACATTTTCCTTCTGCACTGCCCTAGCAGAGATTCTTCATGAGGGCCCCACCCCTAGGGCAAACTTTTGCCTGGGTATCCCGGCATTTCCATACATCTTCTGAAATCTAGGTGGAGATTTCCAAACCTCAATTACTGACTTCTGTGCACCTTTAGGCTCAACATCATGTGGAAGTTGCCAAGCCTTGAGGCCTCCACCCTCTGAAACCAAAGCCCGAGTTGTATGTTGGCCCCTTTCCGCCATGGCTGGGACTGCCAATCTTCAACAAAAACACTAAAAGGAAACATTGCAATCTCTTTTGCTTGTTTACAGGTTTTGGGTACTTTTCTTAGAAGAGGGAACGAGAGATTAGTAAAGTATGGTAAGTGCTTTGATGTAAGCAGGAGCAGAGTACTATAAAACCAAAGGAGTCCCCACTTTTCCATGGTTTTGCTTTCTGCAGATTCAGTTACCTGAGGTCAACCATGGTCTGAAAATATTAAATGTAAAATTCCAGAAATAAACAATTCATAAGCTTTAAGTTACATGCCATTTTGAGTAGCATGATGACCTCTCACACCATTCTGTTTCATTCTACCCAACATGAAACGTTCCTTTGCCCAGAAAATCCATACTATGATACCTGCTTGATTAGTCACTTAGTAGCATCTTAGTTATCAGACAGATAAAAAAAAAAAAAAAAACATAGTGTATATAGGGTTTGGTAGTATCCGCAGTTTCAGGCATTCACTGGAGGTCTTGGAATGTATTCCTCATAGATAAGAAGGGACTACTGTGCAGCAAAACAGTACTTATTGGTGACTGTGTGATGAGCAGGGATGTTTTCAAGGAAGATGTGAAAATGCTAGGAACATTCCTTCTGACACCTGAAGAACAGGTAATCAGACAGCAAAGGAGAAAAAACAATGTAAAGGGAGAACTCTGCCTTTGACTCCTCATTGGGCTATTGTGTGGATGATAGGAGATAAAAACTCCAAAATCAGTAAATAGAAAAGAACAAAATCTGATTAATGAAAAAATGCAAGAGTGGGAAGCAAAGTTGTTTTCTTTGTAGAAGGATTAATCTGACTCAGAAAGTGTGGAACAAATTAAGTAGTCAAAGACTCAAAGACACAGCTTTAGTATCAGCAGGAATGCTTCAAATAGCTTGAAAAAGACAACCTACTGGAGAATAACTCTTGACATTGTGACTATGGGTTGCCTGGAAATACTAATGGTGCTATTTATTATTATATTGTCTTGTCAAGGTTTCTCTATAGGAACAGGGATTATAGCTTGATATCATGATTGTAGATTCCACAGGGACTCTTTTTAATGTATATAATTATGGGCAGCAACAAACAAACATAATTTCAGCATCTGACTACTGTACATTGGAGGAAGAGGCTTAACCTAAAAATGTTAACCTAATCACAAATCACTTTCCACGACAACTCTTTCATACTTTCTGGTTAAATCAACAATTCTGGCATTACCTTTGGCATCATTACATCATTCATTTGATTATATTCAAATCATTACATCTTCAATTTATTTGCAAATCCATATGCAAATTTTTTTCTAAATTTTTTTTCTGAGATAGTAACAAAGGCTTGTTGAACTTTCTATGATGCCAGTTTTGGACAACAGAAACCTTAGGTTAGTAATAATGTAAAGTTCTTTTTTTCCAAATATCTTTCATTACTTTTTTACCTAGGACTTTTGAAAACAAAATAAAAAATAATTTAAAAGGATATGTACTCTCAGATCATTGAGTAAAACAATATTCATGAATAATGGCAGCTTTTATAAATTTATGCATGATAATCTCTAAATTATATATAAGAATCCTGAGAGCATTTTCAAATTCATTTTAACTGAAGGATTGACTTTAATAATTAGTCTTGCTTGTCTAGAAAATTATTTATGGTCTGATTTTTTTTCCTTCTCCTTTGTTTTCCAAGATTTGTTATTCCTCTACTATATATCCTCACTTATTTATTATGAGAAAGAGGATAGCAGCCCCTGACAGCTAAAAACTGTTCTTGAACTGTCACTTAGCCCTCGGTCTTGCTGGCTGTTGACCTTGCGTCTGCTCTTCTCCTGTTGAACATAAACAATTTTATGACTACAACACCAGACAACACCATAGATGCCACTAACATCTGTGACTGTAATGGATAAAGACTAAAACAAGATGACTCTATAATTATGTCTAATAACAGACAAAAGCATGCATATTATCAAAATCCAAAAATGACCAAACTCCTCCTCTGCTGGCTAATATGTGTGGCTCCTCTGCCAATCACAGCTTTAGCTGTGTTCTCCTCTTCCCTCACTCTAGATGAGATTCATTAAGATGCTGTAGAAGACCAACTCCAAGGTGACCCAAATTATTCCCACCTCCAAGTCGTCATACCTACGTGTAATCCCCCTCCCTTGAATATAGACAGGATTTCTGACTTGCTTTTAACCAGAAGAATATGGCAAAGATGACGTGATTTCACTGCTGTGACTATGCTGCATAAGACTGTTAACTCCCATCTTGCCAGCAGACACTCTTGACTATTACTGACTCTCTCACTCTGCCTTGCCGCCTTTGATCAAGTAAGCTGCTGTATGCAGAGGTCCACATGGCAGGGAACTGAGGGCAGTCCCAGCTGACAGCCAGCAAGGACCTGAGGCTCTCAGTATGACAACTCAGAAAGAGTTGAATTCTGCAAACAATCTCCTGAGCATGGAAATTCAGCCTTCCCCCATAGAGCCTTGAGATGAGACTGCGGCTGCAGTTGACACGTTGCTTGCAGGCCTGTGAAAAACCCTGAAGCAGAGAATGCAATTAAGCTGTGTCTAGAGTCCCAGATCACAGAACAGCAAGATAAGTGTGCAGTTTTAATCCACTAAATGTGTGGTAATTTGTTATGCAATTATAGATAGCAGATTACAATGGTCAATTATAGAATTATAGAATCAATTATAACTCGAATTCCTGAAAACAATCAGTATATAAAAAAGCCCTACTTCCTTCAAGCTGTCCCCAAATTACCTAACAAAAGCCCAGATTTTGTAATGCATTCTTAACAGCCTTTGTATTGAGACACACCCACAATTCCCACTGGTATGTATTTTCCATTGTTAAAATGGATAACCTCCTCAACTTTGCTCAATTGTAGCTCTATTTGTGGTGGCTTTAGGCTGTTGGATGGTGGCACTTTGTCTTTCAATACTGAGCTAGTTCTATCTGTTGACCACTGACCTTCCAAAAAGCCCCCACCCGGCCCCCCACACAAAAAACCCTGTTATCAAACAAAACTAAGTTTATTAGATCTACTATAGAACTCTAGCTTGACAGAATCTTAGTGGTGTGTTACAATGTAGAATTTAGGGGAGGATATTTATGAGGCTTTAGGTCCTTGGTAAGTGATTTTAAAGTGTGTGTTGCAAGGTGAAGAACTAGTTGGGACTGGGCAGCCTTAATGGCATAATAATTTGGAAAACGTGAGTACAACTAGATGGAGATCCTAAAATGAGCTTTGATGAACAAATACTTTTGTCTTGACAATTAAGATAAAGTCACGTATTGCTTAATTACCAGGATTTTTTTTTTTTTTTTGAGATGGAGTTTCACTCTTGTTGCCCAGGCTGGAGTGCAATGGCACCATCTCAGCTCACTGCAACCTCTACCTCCCAGGTTTGAGCAAGTCTCCTGCCTTAGCCTTCCAAGTGGCTGGGATTACAGGCATGTGCCACCACACCCAGCTAATTTTTTGTGTTTTTAGGAGAGACGGGGTTTCACCATGTTGGCCAGGCTGGTTTTGAACTCCTGACCTCAAGTGATTCCCCCACCTTGGCCTCCCAAAGTTCTGGGATTACAGGAATGAGCCACCGCACCTGACCAGCTACCAGGATATGTTATGAGAAATGCATCGTTAGGTGATTTCGTCATTGTGTGACCATCAGAGTAAACTTACACAAACCTAGGTGGTATAGGCTATACACACCTAGGCTAAATGGTATAGACTATTGCTCCCAGACTACAGACCTGTACAGCATGTCACTGTACTACATACTGTAGGCAAATTGTAACACATATGGTCAGTATTTGTGTTTCTAAACATAGAAAAGGTACAGGAAGAATACAGTATTATAATCTTATAAGACTATTGTTGTATATGTGATCTGTCCTTGACTGAAACATCATTATGTGGTACATGCCTTTATTTTAATTCGTTTAGTGTTATTTCCTAGAAGCAAATATTTCCTGGATCAGGTAGGTAAGTTATTGTTACTTGCCCCCAGTACTGTTTAACGCTATCACATAAAAGTATGTTTTGTCTCAGTATTGTTTGTCATAAGGGCAGGGAATAAGGTTTGTTTCAATTTTCATATTATTGTATTATGGCTCTTGTTTCTATTTGTAGGGATGATCTGCTTAACAGCATAGTTCAAATTTCTCTTTAAATGCAGATGCGATTTGCTCTACTGTAAAGGAGGAGGCCTAACTCTAATTACCCCATATTTAATGTCCATTTATAGCTCTTTCCACCTTCTCTCATTCTCTATTTTCATCGTAAGATCCTATGAGAACATTCCAAGTGGAAATACAAAGAAGTTCTTAATTCAGTCCTTGTGGCCAGATCCCGGTCTCAGGCCTGAGTGATGAGCACAGTCCTCTCTGGGCATAGTGTGTACGTCCTGGCTCTTTCAAGCAATATTATTAAAATACTTTTTGGGTATAGCATTTCAGAGTTTTACTTCTTTTTTTTTCTTTTTTGAGACAGAGTTTCACTCTTGTTGCCCAGGCTGGAGTGCAATAGCGTGATCTCAGCTCACTGCAACCTCCGCCTCCTGGGTTCAAGCGATTCACCTGCCTCAGCCTCCCAAGTAGCTGGGATTACAGGCATGTACCACCATACACGGCTAATTTTGTATTTTTAGTAGAGTCAGGGTTTCTCCATGTTGGTCAGGCTGGTCTCAAACTCCTGACCTCAGCTGATTGGCCCGCCTCGGCCTCCCAAAGTGCTGGGATAACAGGCGTGAGCCACCGTGCCCAGCCAAAGTTTTACTATTTAACAGCCTCACACTCTCTATCTCGTGGTTATATCTATACCTACAATTTTTCCAATATTGAAATAGCCTGTTGGATAATATGGAAACATTCCTACCAATTAAAAACTCCTTTTAAAAAACCCTAGACAGGAATAAAAATCTTTTGAAATGCATTGCCTTGTGATAATGTGTTGAAGTTGTGTCTTCTCGTTGGCAAGTCAACATGGTAGGAACTCATCTTTCTGTTCTCGTAGCTTTCAGTTCTAATCAACTCCTGTGATGCTTCTTCTTTGGAATCTTTCTTTTCCACTTGCTGGGCAAACACAGAAAGGCAATTTCTTCCCTCTCTAGTCTTATCAGAGAATAACTGCAGGTATATAAAGTGTAAACTATATATGTATCATGGTTATGAGGTCAATGCAAAGTATCATATAACTGGAGGTTTTTATTGACCATTAATTTAGGGCACATCAAATGCCAAGAACACATATGTATAACTCAAGTCACAACTTTGAAGCAATTAACTCTGCTGTAGTTCACTGGGAGAAATAACCTCTTTTTTGTTTCCTTTCTGTATCAGAGCTAGACATATCATAGCAGGTACGCAATATACACTTGACTGATTTCAAGTCAAATAAATTCGGCAGATATGATTGAGTGTCAATTACAGGCCAGTCCCTTTTCAAGTTGCTTGTGATCTGTCTGTAAAGAAAAGATTCCTGTCTCGTGAAGATTACATTCTAATAGATGAAGCCAGACAATGTATATTGAATAGAATAAATAATTGAACTAGGTGATATGTTAGAAAGTGAGAGGTACTATGTAAAAGGGAAAAAGTAGAGAATGTGAGAGGAATGAGGGGTAGTGGAGGGGTTGGTGGGCAAGATGTTACTGTTTTAGAATGACTGGGCCTTGATAAGGCGGAGTTTGCCAAAACATCTCAAAGGAGAGGTTTTCACTTAGAAGGAACAGCCACAACAAAGGCTGAAGGCCAGTGTCTCTAGCATGTTAGAAAACATGCAAGAAAGCCAGCATGGCCAGAACAGAGTGAGCAAGAGAGAGAACAGCAGAGCAGCGGATGTCACACGTCACAGAGTGGTTTCTTCAGGTATTTCATTCCAGAATTCACAATGACTTATTTGATCAAATTTCTCTTTTCAAAAATCACTTCCATGAATAGAAATAGCCAAATGAATATGGAAAATACTTTGATATTTGTTATTATGCATGATAATGGTCATAAAAATGCATTTGTATTATTAAATTTATTACGATAAACAGATCTCATTTGGAATTATAGAAAGTACATGAAAAAAATTAATTTTAAAAATTCAGTTTTGGGTTAAACTCTCCATAAATACACTACCGAACTCTAAAAGTAAAGGGTAATTGAAACGCATATACAAACAGAACTTCAGTCTTAGCATAGATTTCTCACATTACAGAATCTCCGTTAATGTTGGCTACTTCCCAGTTTAGGTTTTTCTAGTGATTCAGGAATTTAGTCACTTAGTGTCATCTAGTGGCATTTCTTGGTATAGCAAATGAAAGAGTTAAATATTTGTCAGATTGGTATAAAAGGAGCAGAAATTATGGATAGCCTTGAATGTACTGTGGTATTAGCCAATCAAAGAATTTAAAGGCTGTTAAAACAATAACATGGGAAACAACCAAAGTTAATCAATATGGGAGTGATGGCTTTCACATTGATAACCCGACCGCCCCAAACCGGGCATTGGAAGGCAGATTTTCAGAATTAGGGTTTTGTCTTTTTAGGTTGTATCAAAGCTAAAGAACGTAAAAAAAAAAAAAAAAGAAGTTTCAGAGCTTGAAGAAACTATAAGCAGCCATCATTCCAGTATGTGAAAGTATAATACTAATGCTCACTTAATGATAGCCATGAGAATACCTCAAAATATTTAGTGCAATTACATTTAAAAAATTAACCTAATTTATTGGTTGATCATTCTCTTCACTTCATCTTAACTTTTGTAACACAATTTTTGGTGTCATCTGTCTATCGGAAAATCGCTTTATAATAAATCTTCTTAGGCCAGTATGAGGTTTATTTTCAACTGTATTTTCTTGTTCACTCACTGACTGAACCATAAAGGGCCGATTCTGCCAGTCATTTGGGTAAGTGAAGGGTATTTCTGATGGAGCACTGCTCTGGGAGTCAGGAGCCCTGCGTTCAGATCCAGCTCTGTCCCACTGTGAACTCAGGTCAACACTGTGAGTCTAGGTTTCAATGTCTTCACCTTAAAAAGAAGGCAAAAATGTATTGCTTTAAAAATATGTTATTATAATAGCCTATTATGCAACCGCATTGTAATAAGTACATTTTATTACAATGCTTTACTATATTATTAAATTATTTTCTACTCCATCATGTACTTAAATCTTAACAGTTACAGAAATGATGAAATATCTTTCTCCAGGAAATTATAATACAGTTAGAGGCTTTTGAGATGATGATGGAGACAAGAATCTAAGACAGAAGAGGATTTTTATTCTAAAAAGAGAGAAAAACAAAAATATCAGTACACATTGTCTAAGAGAAAAGGGATCTAAATACAAATGGCACTATAAATATTTTAGACCTAAAGGAAAATATTCTGCTAGCTGTTGTCACGTGATTTTGATCCTTTATCTTTTACTTCAGGGTTACAAAATCAGTGAGTCAAATTATTACATGCTTTGTAAGAGTTAGGTCATAATTTTAGAAGATATTTTATTAAATCACTATTGCTATATGACATCTGAACTGCTAATAGTTTTCGCATGCCATTAAAATACCCATTAGATATTTTATATATTTTTAAATTGATAAAGCTTTTGCATCTGATTTCACTCTATTGTGTAATATAAATTTCACTGGGATATTTTTATGGTAGAGCACAAAATACACAGGCATATCACCCTTTCTACAATATATTACGCACCTGAATCCTTAAAATTTGGGACATCACATAGTATTGGAGGGCCTGACTTCCTATTATTTTGATTTTGTGATCTTGATTTTTAAATCTTGAATTATAAAGTACAGTTCTGTAAATAGGTGATAAATAGATCAGTTAAATCTAAAGGCAGCAGTAAATCAGTAGTTTTCAAGGTTGTTTGTTGATAAGGATCTTAAGGGGCATTTCCTCAAGGTTGTTTGTTGATAAGGATCTTAAGGGGCATTTCCTCAAAATACAGTTTTCTAGGCCCATGTTCCAGACCTGCTAAACTAGAATCTTCAGAGAAGTCTAAAAATGTTGTTTTTGTAAAATGTACCCCCTGGAGATTATTGTCATATTAATTTATAAAGCAAAACTCTAATTAAAATATAAAATATACCATAAGACAAAATCTTAAAAGGCAAGATAAATAATAACCCCTTTTCTAATACTTCTAACTTTGAATAAGTACCTTCACTAATTTAAGTTTTGGTTTTCTCATCTATAGAGATGGTAACAATGATTGCACCTAAGTAAAGATAGGGCGGTGAACATTGAGTCAATGCTCATAATCTAGTACAATATCTGGCATAAAATAAGGGCTTAGATAATAGTGTGATTATTGCTGTGTCAACATTGTCATTCTTACAGAATAAACTCAATTCGTATGATTTATAGCCACTTAAGAAATATTTATTCACAGTGGAAAATTTCTAAAGTTATTAAAGCTGTAGAGAAGTTGAATCGTGAAATAAGAGTATGCTGTACTCACGTTTTGTGTTTGTTTTCATAAATCTTGAAATAAACTTTCTGGCATTTCTTTTGCTTTCAAAGAGTTATACTGCCACCTTGTGGCAAAGAGGGTAGAGCAAAGACAACAGTACCCGACTCCCTTGGGGATCACGGGATCAAAAATTATTCAAGTGAAGACATGAAAACAGCTTTACAAATATTGGCCAATAAATATAAACGAATGAATGAATGAAAGTAAGTTTTTAAACAGGGAAGTAAAATTTAGAAATAAAATGCTAACTTGAGAATTGCAAATCTTTCACAGGCAGGATGCTGCCAAAGTAATGATTTGCCAGGTCCATTTATTGCTCCGGAGACTTCATAGAGCTGAGTAAGCCAAATCGGAGCTTTGAAAAGTCAGCATGATCAAGGCACTAGAAGTTCAGGTTAGAGGCAACCCCCAATGTGTCTCAGATACTCAACTAAGGTAGAATATTGAACATGTGTTAGCCAGTTCATCATAACTTTATTTGTAGATTTGAACTTTATACATAGAATTCAAATTCCTGAAATCATTCTATGTGTATTTTAAGAATCCACTTAAGAAATATTTAAGACTAATTTTACGTGAAATCTTGTCTTTCTATGCCCCCTTCCTAACATATCTTGTCTCGCCTTGACAGTTTTCAAAATGATGGAATTATTGATTTAGAATTAAAGCACAAATTTCATGAAGATTTTACTTTATTTCAATTTCATTGTTCAAAATGAATATTCAAAAATCAGACATTTATCCGATCTGCCATTAATGTGAAACACATTGATGTGAACTGTCAATGGTGCACTAAATTATTTTTTTCTTACGAAATTTCATCAGTTCAAATGTAGATTTTACTACTTATCAACTTATTTTTATAACAAGTTAGCAGCATCGGTCGGCTGAAATTAACTTTAAAAAGACATTTAGTATAAAATAATTAATTAATTGCTAGCAAGCTTCTCAGCATTTTTTAATTTTGTGTTTAATGAAACTCTTTTGAGCATGTCGAAGCATTCCCTACTCAATTCTCACCCACAGGTATTCAATTATCACTCTATTAATATATACACTAATAACAACTTCCTTTGTCTACTTCGCCATGCTAGCAATTAGAAGGAAATTACTCCTGAATAACATGGAGAAGGGGAACATTTCTTAATAGGTAGTTCTTTAAACTTAGAGAACTATGATAGTACGTAGGTTAATATAATTTGTAACAATTTTCCTGCTTTTAAAAAATGTGTCTTTACAAAATAGAATGCTGGACTGGACACTGTGGCTCATGCCTGTAATCTCAGCACTTTGGGAGGCCAATATGGGTGGATCACCTGAGGTCAGGAGTTCGAGAACAGCCTGGCCAACATGGTGAAACCCTGCCTCTACTTAAAGTACAAAAATTAGCCAGGCATGATGGTGGTTGCCTGTAATCCCAGCTACTTGGGAGACTGACACAGGAGAATCACTTGAAGCCATGAGGCGGAGACTGCACTGAGCCAAGATTATGCCACTGCACTCCAGCCTGGGTGACAGAGTGAGACTCCATCTCAAAAAAAATAAATAATCAAAATAAAATGAATGTTTCAGGCAGACCTGATGGCATGCATCTGTAGTCCCAGCTGCTCAAAAAAAAAAAAAAAAAAAAGATCTTTGGCTATTGTGTTTGGTAACATTACTATACAAGACTTGAACAATATTTATTAATCAATAATTATTAAAAATTTTTAAATTGTAATACAATAAGGCATCTGTACATATCGATCAATTGTACACTAGAGATATGGTCTTCAACAACCTTATGGAATAATGAGACAAAAACAAGCATTGGAACAACTATAATACATAATAGAAACTGTTACGAGATTTCGGAGATGGGAGGGATTACTTGTAACAATGACAAGTATCACAGCCAGTAATAGGAACTGTTCTCCCATCAGTATTTTCAAGTTCCAAACTCATTATCCTTCTGTGTAACCCATCTACTAAGTACTACCAATAAATTATTCCCCAAATTTGCCTTCTCAGCTTGTATACATAATTGACTTTTAAAACACCAACAGAGAAGAAATCAGAAAACAAATGCGAAACGATGCCACCAAAAGTTCATAGTTTTTATAAACTAAAATGAATAAATAAAATAGTAAATTTTATTGAATGAATGAATATAAAAGTAAATTTCATAGTTTTTATAAACTTTTGGTGACATCATTGGGACCTAGAATCCCTAGTCAATTTTTAGTTGGCTTTGCTCAATTCTTTCCTTCATTCTTTTGGGCAATTGTTTTACTTTATTTATTTTTTGTAGGGACAGGATCTTGCTATGTTGATCAGGCTGGTCTCAAAGTCCTGGCCCCAAGGAATCCTCCCACCTTGGCCACCCAATATGCTGGGAGTATGGGTGTGAGTCATCGTTTTGGGCAATTGCTTTGAAAGAACACCACTCTGTTCATATCCCTGTTCCTGTCTCCTACAGAAATCTCCACTACTCTCTGCCTCTCTCTGCTCTTTTATTTCCTTGAGAAACTTATGGTCAGCAAATGTGTAGTTCTACAACTTTTTATACCACCCTCACCTACAGATATATATGCATCATATCTTCTGCCATCTACAGTAAAGGGCTTATTTATTTAGTTATTTTAGAGACAGGGTCTCACTCTGTTGCCCACGCTGGAGTGCAATGGTGCCATCATATTACACTAACCTCAAATTTCTAGGCTCAAGCAATCCTCCCACTTTAGCCTCCCAAGTAGCTGGGACCACAGGCATGTGCCACCATGCCTGGCTAATTTTTAAACAAAATTTGTAGAGATGGGTCTCACTATGTTGCCCAGACTGGTCTTGAACTCCTGGCCTCAAGTAATTCTCCTTGAGGAAAGAGTAAAGAGGACTTTGTCTTGCAACTTGGATACCAGTTCAGCCACAGTAAAATAAAGCACCAAGCAGAGTCCTAAGGCCCCCATTCCAGGACGTTGCTCCTGGGTGTCATTTCTAGACCTACCATGGATCCGGAGAGAACCCACTGCCCTGAAGGAAAGAACCCAGTCCTGTCAGGATCCATCATCTGCTGATTAAAGAGCACTTGGACCTTGAATAAACATGGACAGCAGCCAGGCAGCAGTTGTCATGGGCCTTCGGCAAGATCCGGTGTCATACTGGCTTCAGGTGTGACCAGCACATTCCCGGCTGCAGTGGCGTTGGCCATAGGCCTCCTTTCCTTTCTACTTTAGGAAAGGAGAGAGAGAGGAGTAAAAAGGATTTGACTTTCAGTACGATTTGACTAAGCCAGTAATATTTGAATGAAGTCTATGCTACTTCATTTTTTATGTCTTATACTTTGAGATATACACCTGGTACTGTAATAGATGTTGAAGATATGCGTTGAGCGAGAATCCTGATCCTGCCCTCATAGAGCTTCCAGGCTGGTCGGGCGAGAGACATTAATAATTATCTTACTATAGAGTGGTCAACTGTAATCAATACTATGAAGGAAAAATATGGAATGGTAGGAAAAATTAAAAGGTCAGATTTAGTCTGAAGAGTCAAAGAAAGCTTGTGTTATTAGTTTGATTAGGTACTAACTTTCTAGTTAAAGGGGTAACATCAGAGATAGTCATTTTGTTCTTCAAATAGAAAACATAAACACACTAAGCCTGAGGAGACAAAATATGCAGTAGTAGGGTTCTTACCAAATGCAATAGGAATGGCATAATGGACACTGTTGTGTCATGTTGATTCAGATGTCCCCAGGAGACAGTTATTTGGTCTGTTACTTCCATAAGCCAGTTGAAAACAGGCCTAACGTTGGTCAAACTTCTAAGGAATTTAGGGAAGTGATTTCCCAGACACAACCCTTCCATCAAATATTTAAACTGGATAGTTTTCAGCAAATTAAAGTTTTATATTTCAAACATAGCACTGGCTGAAAATGCAAATACTAAATTAGTCTCATGTAGCATGAGCCAATTATATATTTAAAGCCTATAGCATAAAATTTAGGGAACCATAATTTATTTAATAATAAAATGACATTTACCTGAAGGCTTCAGGCTCTGAAAGTGAATTGTTCTTCACACTTCATTGCAAAGACATTGAAAACGTGATGTTTGAAATGAGGTCTAAAGTATGAGTATTAGCTGGGAAGAGAGATAGCCTCAGAAAATGCTGTGCGGCAGAGGGATAAACAAGGTTTTTTGTTTTGGTTTTGGTTTTGGTTTTTCTTAGAAATTGAAAGGTCAGCATGGCTACAACAGAAAGGAAAGAGAGAGTGTAATGAAAGAAAAGACAGCTGAAGCCCAATCACATCTCCTTGGATAGGAACTATTCTAACAGTAATGGAAAACCATCAGAACTTTAACCTGGGGGATTTGGGCTGCTATACCAAAATACCATTACCTGTGTGGATTATGAACAAAAGAAATGCATTTTTTTCCCAGTTCTAGAGGCTGAGAAGTCCAAGAACAAGGAGCTGGCAGATTTGATGTCTGTTGAAGGCCAGTTTCCTGGTTCATAGATGATGCCTCCTCTCTGTGTTTTCACATGGTGGAAGAAACAAGACAGCCCTCTGAGAGCTCTTTTACAAAGGCACAGATTTCATTCATGGCAGTCTTTTGTTGAAATACTAACCTCCAAGGTGATGGTATTACAAGGTGGGACTTTGGGAGGTGATTAAGTTATGAGGGCAGAGCCTTCATGGATGGGATTAGTGTCCTTAGAAAAGAGGCCCAAGGGAGCTGCGTTCACCCTTCCATTACGTGAGGACTGAGGACACCGTGAAAAGATGTCCACGAGGAGGTGAGCCTTCACTAGACACAATTCTTGATCTTAGATTTTCCAGCCTCCATAACTGTGAGAAATAAATTTCTGTGTATAAGTCACCCAATTTATGCCATTTTGTTATAGCAGCTGGAATGGACTAAGGCAAACACCCTGCAAAAGATTAATGTCATGCTGGGGTTGATATTTTTCTAAGAAGAGAAAATTGGGAGAATATCTAGTGTGTTTGAATATAGTAAGGAGTATATTATGTAACTGAAAGAGTTTTTTGTTGAATTAGTGAAGAGCATATATAAAATTAATCAAATTGAAGAGATAAATATTAGCTCAAAGGAAGCAAAATGTTATACAAGAAAGAAAAAATAATTGTAGTATACTCAGTTTAGTCCTATAAACCAAAACCAAAATTTCACTCATAAGTAAATTGGGAAGATGTGTGTGTAGTGTGTGTGTGTTTGTGTGTGTGTTTGTAGTGGAGTTGGAGAAGGCATTGTTAAAAGATATAAATCCTCACCTTCCAGAAAAGGAAGTCAATAGGTAATTTCAAAGAAAAAATACAGAAAGTAGGAATATGTATTAACATGTTTTATGGATATACAGTGGTAAATAAAAAAGGATTATGTTGAAAAATTCAAAGTGGTAGCCACTTGTAAGTAAGAAAGGGATGGCAGAGGTTAAAGACACTGGTAGAGCCCTTTGACACTCTGTGATGGTTAAGACTGAGTGTCAACTTGACTGGATTGAAGGATGCAAAATATTGATCCTGGGTGTGTCTCTGAGGGTGCCGCTAAAGGAAATTAACATTTGAGTCAGTGGACTGGGAAAGGCAGACCCACCCTTAATCTGGGTGGGCATGATCTAATCAGCTGCCAGTGCAGCTAGAATATAAAGCAGGCAGAAAATCATGAAGACTAGACTGGCTTAGGCTCCCAGCCTGCGTCTTTCTCCCTTGCTGGATGCTTCCTGTCCTTGAACATCGGACTCCAAATTCTTCAGTTTTGGGACTGAGACGGGCTCTCCTTGCTCCTCAGCTTGCAGACAGCCTTTTGTGATCATGCGAGTTAATACTTAATAAACTCCTCTCTGTATGTATATATTCTATTAGTTCTGTCCCTCTAGAGAATCCTGACTAATACATACTCTAAGCACTGCACCAGTATTTTTGTAATTAAATAAAAATCAAATATTGAGGAAATAAGAGAATAAAAAAACAAAAAATCTGAAGTCTATGATAAAAAGAGAAAATATCATGCCTCTCTATATGGCTTGAATTTGTAGCAACTAAGTTATATCATGTTTATAATAAAAGATCTATTTTAAAAACCAAATCTATACACAAATAAACATAATGTACAAATAAGCTAGCCTAGCCAGCTTATTTTATAATGAAGATTTTATTATTAACAGCAGCTTCTGAAAATGTTTAAGGAAGGAAATAAATTTTATTGTGCCATTTGTTTTATCATTCTGAGATTACCATTATTTTCCTTTTAAAGTGTTTTAAATGTATAAGCAGAAATTTTATTTCATAACTGTAAAATACTATTATCTTTTCTTCTTTCTGTCAATCGTAATATGTCCTTCAACTATTTATCTGTGTACTCAAATATTTTTACTTAATGGCCTGATTCTTGTCATGATGTTCCTTTTAAAGATCATCTTAGTTTTCTGATAGGGAGGACATTTTTACATTCTCTAAGCTTTCTTTGCTTTTTAAAGTATACTGAATATCAGAGAGTTACAGTCTTACTATTTTAATATAGACATGTTTTAAAATATGACTCAGCTAGCTCTACCACTCAATAATTGTGTAACTGAGCAGGTAGTGTTGTCTTTCTGAGTTTTCATTTCATCATTTTAAAAATGAAAATTCTTTTTAGATACATTGTAAGCATGTTATAAGGATTATAAATATATAATATAGTATTGAGTCTATACGTAGTCGTTTATCGGTAAATGATTACTATTGCTGTTAATTTAGGCTAGCTGGTGTTATGGGGCCTGAATGTTTGTGTCCCTCCCCAAATTATATTTTGAAGCCCTAAACCCCAGTGTGGTAACACTTGGAAGTGGGCCTTTGGGGGATAGTTAAGTTTAGATGAGGTCATGAGGTGTGCGCCACCATAAAGAGGATACAAACAGAGGAGGAGAGACCAGAGTTCTCTTTCTCTGTCATGTTAGGACACAGCTAGAAGCCATCTGTGGGATGTGAGAAATAAATATCTCTTGCTTAAACCATCCAGTCTATCATATTTTGTTATAGCAGGCAGAGCTGACCAAGACAGATTTTGGTACTGAGAGTGGTTCTAAGAATAGAACTTTAAGGAGGAGGTTTCTGACTTGCTTCTGAGGTTTCTGGAATTGCCTCTCTAATCGAATCTGATTAGATTCAAATATCCTAAAGACTCTATGTCTAGTAGTAAACAGAGCTTTGGTAGTCCATGGCATAATCTGGCAATACAGATGTGCGAAATATCTCTGTTGGATACTCTTAATCAACCACTTATAAGAAGCAAAGAGCTAGGTGACTGTGTATATGACAGAACGTTTTTGAAAATCTAACGTATATAATGATTGGTTGGCTGGTTGCTTCTAGTGGCATTGGACAAAGTGGTGAAGGAAAAGGACTACCTCAGGTTTTCAAATTCCCAGCTGAAATGTTGCACAGATGACTTGAAAGCTTCTGTTTATATTCTGAAGGAAACACTTATCTCCTGTAGCTGCAGGGCTGAGATTGCTGAAAATCAAACACAGAAGCTTATCCTGTGATTGACTGAATTACAAAGCAAATTGAACTCCCAGCCTCAAAGAGTGTCTACTGTTAAAGTGAAGTCGTTGATTGAGAAGGAATGGGATCCTTTAAGTTGGCCTGAGGTTTTGTGGGAAAGATCCACATGAAGCAGCCAGGGACATTGAGTTGCTAAATTCTAATGAGTCCTCTCTGCCAGTGAATGACCTTCCCACCATCATATAAGCAGCTTTTCCACCCCTAGTGGGAGCAGTTTCTGCACACTCAGTGGTAGTGGCCTCTCTAACCCTGGTTGAGAGCATTAACCCTGCATTGCCTGAGAAATGTATTACAGAATGGCCTCCCTTGAGACAGTGGCCGTGCAGCAATGATTCTCCTTAGGACCCACCCCATGACCCTTTTATGCTTTTAGACCTTTCACTAAACCAAAGTCCCAGCAGGCTCCTAAAGGTGAGGTACAAAGTGTGACTCATGAGAAAGTATGCTGCACTCCAAAAGAACTAGTTGAATTTTCTAATTTACACAGACAGAAATCTGGGGAAAAATATGGAAATGGATATTGAGGGTATGGGATAATGATAGAAGGAAAATAAAGTGGAACCAGGTTGAACTTATTTATTTATTTATTTTTGAGATAGGATTTCACTATGTTGTCTAGGCTGGATTTGAACTGCTGAGTTCAAAAGATTCTCCTGCCTCAGCCTGGCAAGTAGCCAGAACTACAGGTGTGTGCCAAAATGCCCAGCTCCAAATTTATTGCTATGGGCTCACTAAGTGGAGATTCTTCCTGTTAAGGTTGCAGCTCAGGAAGTTAGGAGGGGCTCCTAATTGTTCAGTTGGTGAACTGAGACGTGGACCAAAAGGTGGCCTCCTGTGAGTGAATTAGAAGTGCTGAGTCTGCCGTGATTTAATGCAGAGGAAACGGTTCAAAGCTTAGGAAGACTAGAATGTTAGACAGGATTTGTCTTTTAAGACCTACTTACACCCACACTGGGAGTGTCTAGAGGACATGCTTTTCACCACTAGTAAGAGAAATAAATCTGTGAGGTTGGGGAGGGGGAAGCATTTTTAAGAGTTCTGTGATCACTCTTATCTGTAGGCCAAGCTTTAGAGTGAGGACGTCACTATATTGGATCAATGCAACGGGAGTAATTGCAATGGGAGTAATTGGATCCCAAGGTGGCAGGGGCCGAATGGTGACACTCAACCACCAAAAGCAAAATGTGTGTAATTATTGTAATGGACAATAGAGTCAAAGCAGCAATCAGAATAGTGTGACTCACACAGACCTAAGGTGTTTGCTAGTTAATCCTGTGTTCCTAGAAGTGAAATAGGAAGCCTACTAATTCTTACATGACCTGCATAAGCATAATATTTTTAGGTCAAATGGACAAAAATCTAATCTGGATTACATAAGCAGAGTTATGGTCCCTCAATCAATTCCCAGATGAGCTATTTGCAGACCCAGAACCCTCTGAATGAAAGGGAGATTGGATCCCCTTGAGGAAGGATTCTGTTACACTACCAAAAATGTTTACTGTTAATCTTTCTTCCAGCCTTTTCCAAAGGGACCTATGGCCTTTTAATAAGGTAATTGTTCATGGAAAAAAAGGAAGTAATCAGACCTCTCAGGGTTTACTGGACACTGGCTCTAAAATGACACTAGTTCTAGAAAACCCGAAATATCACAGTGGTCCCCCTGTTAGAGTATTGCCTGATGGAGGTCAGGTGATCATAGAAGTTTTAGCAGATCCATCTTACACTGGGCCCAGTGGGTCTCTCAACCCATCCTGTGGTTATTTCTCAAGCTCCAGAATGCATAATTGACATAGATATTCTCCACAGCTGGCAGAAAGCCCACATTAGTTCCCAGACTGTGGAGTGAGAGGTTATTATGTTGGGGAAGGCCAAGTGGAAGCCACCAGAACTGTGTTTACCTAGGAAAATAGTAAACAGTATTCCATCCCTTGAAAGCTTGAAGATATTATTGCCACCCCCAAGGACCTGAAAGGTACAGGTGTGGTGACTTCTGTTACATTCTCATTCAACTCACCTGTTTATCCTGTGTAGCAGACAGATGCATCTTGGAAAATTAGAGTGGATTATTATAAGCTTAACCAAGCAGTAGTTCCAATTATAGCTGCTGTGTCAGATGTGGTTTCACCGTTTGAGCAAATCAACACATCCCCTGGTACCTAGTATGCAGCTAATGATCTGACAAGTGCTTTTTTTTCATACCTGCAAATAAGGACCACCAGAAGCAATTTGCTTTTCGTTGGCAAGTCGATACCCTTTCACTCTCCTATATCAGGGGTATAGCAACTCTTCTAGCTTATTTCATAATTTAGTTCCCAAGGATCTGAACTGCCTTTCCCTTTCACAAGATATTACACTGGTCCATTACATTGATGACATTATGATGATTTGACCTAGTGAGCAAGAAGTTGCAACTACTCTAGTCTTCTTTGTGTATCAGAGAATGGGAAGACATTTGTGTATCAGAGGACGAGAAATGATTCCAACAAAATTTCAGGGGCTTTCTGCATCAGTGAACGTTTAAGGGGTCCATTGATATGGGGCATGACAGGATAACTCCTTTAAGGTGAAGGATACGTTGTTGCATGTGGCTGCTTCCACAAGAAAAAGAGACACTGCCTTGTGGGCCTCTTTAGATTTTGGAGTTAACACACTACTCATTTGGGTGCATCATTCCAACCCATATCAGGTGACTGTAAAAGCTGCTAATTTTGAGTGGGGCCCAGAGCAAGAGGGAGTTCTGCAGTAGGTCCAGGCTACTACTGTACAAGCTGCTCGCTGATTGAGCCACACGATCCAGCAGATTAAATGGTTCTTGAAGAATCAATCAGTGGCAGATAGGCATGATATATGTGAATTTCAATACAGCCCCTTAGGATTTTGGAGAAAAGCCTTGTCATCCTCCACAGAAAGTTACTCTCTCTCTCTGTCTCTCTTTTTTTTTTTTTTTTTTTTTTCCCAGAAACAGCTCTTGGTCTGGTGTTGGGCCTTAGTAGAGACCAAATGCTAAACCATGGGCCACGAAGTTACCATGGGACCTGAGCTGCTCATCATAAACTGGGGGTTTTCTGATCTGCCAAACGATAAAGTTGGGTGTACACAGCATCACTTCATCATGAAATGGAAGTGATATACATTTTGACAGGCCTGAGCAGGCCCTGAAGGCACAAGTAAATTACATGAGTAAGTGACTCAATTGTCCATGGTCTCTACTTCTGCTGCAGTGGCTTCTCTTTCCCAGCCTTCACCTATGGCCTCGTAGGGAGTTCCCTAAGATCAGCTGACAGAGGAAGGGGACGTTCAGGTCTGTTTTACGGAGAGTTCTGCATGATACGCAGGCAGCATTGAAAGTGGACAGCTGCAGCACTGCAGCCCCTTTCTGGGCCATCCCTGAAGGACAGTGGTGAAGAGAAATCCTCTCCATGGGAAAAACTTTGAAAGGTGCACCTGGTTGTTTACTCTGCTTGGAAGGAGAAGTAGCCAGCAATGGGATTATGTACCAACTCACGGACTGTGGTAAATGGATTAGCTGAATGGTCAGGGACCTGGAGGGAACATGTTTAGAAAACTGGTGACAAGAAAATCTTGCCGAGAGGCATCAAAATGTGAAAATATATTTATGTCACATGTGAATGTTCACCAAAGGGTGACATCAGCAGAGAAGAGTTTTAATAATCAAGTAAATGGAATGTCCTCCTCTGTGGATACCAGTTAACCCTTTCCCCTATCACTACTCAATGGGCTTATGAACAAAGTTGCCATGGTGGCAGGGATGGAGATTATGCATCAGCTTAGTAACATGGACTTTCATTCACCAAGGCTGACCTGATTGCAGAGTGCCTAATTTGTTAGCAGCAGAGACCAACAGAGTCCGCCATTCACTGCTGGTGATCAGCCAGCTACCTGGTGATAGGTTGACGATATTGGACCACTTCTGCCATGGAGGGAATATCATTTTGTTCTTACTGAAATAGACAGTGTAGATATGAATTTGCCTTCTCTGCATACAATGCATCTGCAAAAACTACCATCCATAGATTTCTAGAATGCCTTATTCAGCATCATGGTATTAGACACAGAATTGCTTCTGATGCAGCTGGTTTGATAGAATGGTGGAATGGCCTTTTGAAGACTCAGTTACAGCACCAGCTATGTGGCAATACCTTGCAGGATTGAGGTGAAGTTCTCCATAAAACTGTATATGTCTGAATTATCTTCCAGTATATTGTGCTGCTTCTGCCATAGCCAGGATTTATGGGTCAGGAAGCAAGGATGGAAATCAGAGTGGAACCACTCACTATTACTCCTAGCGACCCACTAGCAAAAGTTTTGCTTCCTGTTCCTACCACCTTATGCTTAGCTGACCTACAGGTTTTAGTTCCAAAGGGAGGGATGCTTCCATTAGGAGACAAAACATGATTCCATTGAACTGGAAGTTAAGATGGCTATCCAGTAACTTTGGACTCCTCATGTCTCTGAACCAACAGGAAAATAAGGGGTTTACTGTCCTGGCAGGGGTGAGTGATCCTGACTACCAATGGAAAATTGAACTGCTACCCCACAATGGAGGTAAGGAAAAGGATGTCTGGAACACAGGAGATCCCTGAGGGTGATTAAGATCAATGGAAAATGACAACAACCCAATCTAGACAGGACTGCTAATGGCCCAAGTCATTCAGGAATAAAGGTTTGGGTCATCTACCAGATAAGGAACCACACCCAGCTGAGGTGTTTGCTGAAGGCCAGGGAAATACAGAATGAGTAGTAGGAGAAGATAGTTATAAATAGCAGCTAGGACCATGTGACTAGTTATGGAAATTTGGGGTATTTCGTCCTTAGCTTGTTCTGAATATGCGTGTGTGTGTGTGTGTATAGATAGATAAATGATAGATAGATAGATAGATACCTAAATACATAAATTTCCCATAAGAAATTGACTCATGTAATTATGGAAGCTGAAAAGTCTAAGAACTGCTGCCAGCAGGCTATATATGTCTCTTTGTTTTCTTTACTTTCCTGTTCCCTTTTCATGTAACATAACATGTATTGACTTTATATGATATAATTTATTTATTTATTTATTTTGAGACAGAGTTTCACTCTTGTTTCCCAGGCTGGAGTGCAATGGTGCCATCTCGGCTCACTGAAACCTCCGTCTCCTGGGTTCAAGTGATTCTTCTGTCTCAGCCTCCTGAATAGCTAATTTTGTAATTTTAGTAGCGATGGGGTTTCACCATGTTGACCACATTGATCTCGAACTCCTGACCTCAAGTAATCTGCCTCCCTCGGCTACCTGGTAGTAAGTTGATTATATTGGACCACTTCTGCCATGGAGGGAATATCATTTTGTTCTTACTGAGTAGGCAGTGTAGATATGAATTTACCTTCTCTGCATACAATGCGTCTTCAAAAACTACCATCCATAGTTTTCTAGAATGCCTTATCCAACATCACGGTATTAGACACAGGATTTGTAATCCCAAAGTGCTGGGATTACGGGTGGGAGCCACCACGCCCAGCTGTATCATAGTATTTAAGTATTGTTAATTTTACATCTCAGTATTTAAGTTATAGGATATCAAAGATAAGAGTAAATACCCCCCAAGGACTTTGCCTCCTCTTCTGGGGAAGGGGTTAGTGCATTTTCAGTTCTATGCAGGGTAGTTTTATCACATTAGGTGGAATTATAAATGTGTTATTTTCTTTATTTGGAGATAAAATATGTTTAAGAAGATGCATATGAGTGCCAAATTGGCAAGGAGTAGATGCGTGATGGTTAAACTTCTGTGTCAACTTGACAGGGCCAAGGGGTGCCCAGAAAAATCATAATTTCTGGGTGTGTCTGTGAGGGTGTTTCTGGATGAAATTAACATTTGAATTTGTAAAGCAGATTGCCCTTTTCCACTGTGGTTGAGCCTCATCCAAATCTGCTGAAAGACCTGAGTAGAACAAAAGGCTGAGTAAGAAAGAATTCTTTCTCTCTGTTTTTGAATGGGGACATTGGTCTATTTCTGTTTTTGAACTCAGACTAAGACTGAAACTTATGCCATCAGCTCTCTTGGTCCTCACGCCTTCAAAATCAGACAGGAACTTATATCATCTGCTCACCTGGTTCTCAGGCCTTCAAACTTGACCTGGAACTATACCATCGGCTCTCCACAGTCTCCAGCCTGCTGACTACAAATTTTGGACTTCTCAGCCTCCAAAATTATGTGAGCCAACTCTTTATGGCAAATTTATCTATCTGGATGTCTGTGTATCTATCCATCTACCTATCTATCTATCTGTCTATCAATCAGTCACCTACCTACCTATCTCCTATTGCTTCTGTTTCTCTAGAGAACCCAGACTAATATAGATTTGAAAGGAAAAAAAAATGAATCTTAGTATATCCAGATTTTCTAAAACATGATCCTTTATATTGATAGAAATTGTGTGCTTTTTTTGACGTAAGATGCAGAGGAATAATAGTATCAGGATGTTTTTTAAAAACTGCAAACAGACCAATTTCTGTTTCCTACAGGAACTACTTTGTAGATCCTTTCAGAACAGCCTGAGTGAGATATTGGGGGTGTTGAAAGGTAGAAAGTATTGACTGGGTTGATATCAAATATATTTTTTTTAAACAGGGGAACTTTCTCTTCCATTCTACTACGCTACTACACTCTTTGCATAAAGTCACCTTTTGTGGAGGACAAAGGTCTCTGCAAAATATTTTGAGGGAAAAGATAGAACGGTATATTTGTATTGGATATAGATCTTCTACCTATATATCTGTATAGATTGAAGAAAAGAGTAAAGTACTTTAAATATAGATTTTGCTGTTATGGACAGGAAATGATGAATGCAGAAAGCTGAGGACCCGAAGCTGCCAGAAAAATCTGACTTAGCCTCATTAGATATTTAAGAAATAAAACATAAATAGATCACAGCAGAAAGACTCTCATTTCTGAGGCACTGCTAGGCACAGATTTTGTGCATGTTCTCTATTAACTGGGTCATCATTGATTAAAGAGTTTTTCTAGTGCACTTTGCATACTCATTCTGTATTAAACTGAACTCGATTCAACTGAACTCCTGGGGCTCCAGCAGAGGGCGTGATTCACAAATGCTGGAGCAGGGGACGCTTTAGCAGTGTATGTCTAGAAAAGTAAAGATGAATCTGGAATTTCCAGCCTATTTCAACCTTTTCCTTTTGCAGCGTGCTATATTCAGGTAATCAGTAATTCAAGCTAACATGAAAGAACAATGAGAAGCAGTAAGCTGAGTTTTTGGAGAGATATTAATTATTGAATAAAACATTTTAAAATATTTACTGGAATGGGGTTTTAAAAATAAATTGCATTTTTCTTTAAAATGCATGGAGTATGTCTTCTTTTGTTAATATTAGCTGCCTTATTGATATTGAGTCCAGAAGCTGAGGAAAGAAAAAAAAAATTTTTTAAATGCCAAGTTAACAGCATATATTAGGGAAGAAAAGTGACTGTAGTGAGCAGGTACCTACAGCTTGATAAGAGTTTCTAATAATGAATTCTAAACATCAGTAAATAAAACATCACTGAATCATAATGAACTTTACTCCTTAGGCAAGTATCTTAAAGTACATATTTTGTACTTACAAAAATCCAGATGTCAAAAATATTCAGGGACTATAGGGAAACTGATTGAGATGTTTAGGAATTAGCCCCCATCATCAAGACTGCTTGGCCCCTTCTGATCTCAGAACGGCTTTCATGAAAATATTCTACTGTGCGTGCCTGTCAGGGGTCTTCATGTCCAAGACAGGCTGAACTTCATGATGACCGGAATAAAACATTTTCCTTAAGTGCTTCTTCTCTTCCATCTCCTGACTCAAGACCCCAACATTTGGTCTTGATGTTTCTGAGGGCTGTGGGTTTGAGTTTTAAGTTTTAACTTATAAATATTTGGCCTTCAGCCCTGACTGTCTCCTACTGTGCATAGGAAGGAAACCAAAAACATTCAGCTCATACTGAGCAATAATGATTAACATATTAAAGGCAAAGTGATACTTTAATGGTGATTTTTGATAATGTTACTGATGGTAGTGATGATGAAGGGCAACAATAACAAATAGAAAAAAAAAAAAAAACAGAAGAGAGCATAAAAAGTACCCAATAGAATGGCAACAGGCCAGATATGTTTGAACTGAGACCCTAGACCTCAAATAAAACAAAATAATTTCAATCTCAATTACATCTATCAATGTATCTAGGTCCTGGGATTTTTTTTTCTTCCCTGGGAGCAGACACACTTTCAAATTCCACTTTATGAGAGTACTAAACAATCTCAGAGGCAGCAGCTCTGAGCATTGCTTTGAAGTATGTACTAAAGAGACATTTCCAGCACTGCTAAGAGTATGCTGCACCATCATTAAAAACCAACATTAAAATTCTGAAATCAAAGGCATGTTTACACCAGGATAAATCATTTTTTTCTTACACATTAAAAGAACATCAAGCTATCTAAAATGATTTAGTGAAAAAGGTCTCTTTTCCTTGTTTACCCATCAACTAAGAAGGCATTGAGCCAATGTTATTCTAGTTATCTCAGCATTTTTAGCATTCTCTTCGTATACATTTTTCAAAAGGGCAAACTTCACATATACAATATCATATCTGGTATAAGAAATAGACTATTTGAGGAAACCAAAATTATACTTAAAACATACTAGGAAGAAAATAATGTTTGTTGCCCTCCAAGACAGAATGAAATATGAGGTGCACTGATTTCTAATTCCAAACTGAATCCCATTTTTCCCTATAGCCTTAAGTTGTAATTGCCATTAGATTTCTCTATCCTACTTTTTCACATTTTATAAAGAGTTCTCAGAAATGACGTGCTGTAGTGGCTATGGAAATGCCCTGCTCAGATCTTCATAAAAACCTTCTGTGGGAGGGCAGTTGATCAACAATTTCTAGCTGCTGTCCTCCTGAGGGCTGAGGCCACACGTCCCATAAGCTGCTCCCATACAATGGCCAAGCACAGCAGGGTAGAACCAGCGCATGCCTGCTCAAAGTGATGCTTCCTCTAATGAACACATTTTCCTTGAAGCGCCCCCCACTGCCTTAGTGTGCCCAAGATTTTTTCAGAACTGTTCTGCACTCTGAAGGAGCCCTTCCTTCCCAATCCTTTTTCTTTTCCTTCTTCACAGTCATCATGTTTCCATCTCAGTCTGAAGGCTCTTCCTTCAAAGGTAATACACCCACAAATCCCTTGGACATCCAATCCTGTCCTGGTGTCTCCTCAGAGGACCCAAACTGATACAGAGTGGTCTGAGAAAACAGGTGACAAGAAGGGGGTTGTGGGGACTGGATCATTCACTCTCTAGTTGGCAAATAAGGACTTAGCAAGATGTCTGGCTTTTGAACAGAAATCTTCATAGCACCAATGATAAGAGAGAATTAAATATGGGTGACATTGAGAAAGGCAAGAAGATTTTTGTTCGGAAGTGTACCCAGTCTAAGTACATTGAAAAACCTTCTGGAAAGAATTCACTACTCTAGAGGCCATGAAGGCCATTGATGATTCATGGGAGGAGGTTAAAATATCCATCTTAACAGGAGTTTGGAAGAAGTTGATTCCAACCCTCATGAATGGCTTTGAGGGGTTCAAGACCTCAGTGGAGGAAGTCACTGCAGATATGGTAGAAACAGCAAGAAAACGTGAATTGGAAATGGAGCCTGAAGATGTGACCAAATTGCTGCAATCTCATGATAAATCTTCAATGGATTAGGAACTGCTTCTTATGGAGGAGCAAAGAAAATGGCTTTTTGAGATGGAATCTACTCCAGGTGAAGATGCTGTCAAAAATGTCAAAATAGGCTGGGCACGGTGGCTCCTGCCTATAATCCCAGCATTTTGGGAGGCCGAGGCGGGCAGATCACTTGAGGCCAGGAGTTCAAGACCCACCCAGCCCACATGGTGAAACCCTGACTCTACTAAAAACACAAAAATTAGCTGTCTGTGGTGGTGCACACCTGTAATCCAGCTACTTGAGAGGCAGAGGTACAAGAATTACTTGAAACCGGGAGGGAGAGGTTGCAGTGAGCCAAGATCTTGCCACTGCTCTCCAGCCTGGGTGCCAGAGTGAGACTCTGTCTCAAAAAAAAAAACAAAAAGTCAAAATAATATCAAAGGATTTAGAATATTACATAAACTTAGTTGATAAAGCAGTGGCAGGGTTTAAGGAGATTAACTCAAATTTTGAAAAGAAGTTCTACTGTGGGTAAACTGCTATTAAATAACAGTGCAGCTTATATAGAAATCTTTCATGAAAGGAAGAGTCAATCTATGTGACACACTTGGCTGTTGACCTATTTTCCGAAACTGCCACAGCCACTCCAGCCTCCAGCAACCACCATCCTGATCAGTCAGCAGCCATCAACAAGACCCTCCATCAGCAAAGAGGTTATGCCTCGCTGAAGACTCAAGTGATCATAGTATTTCTTGACACTACATTATTTTTGATTGAGGGAGGTACCTTGTGTTTTAGATGTAATGCCATTGCACACTGAATAGATTCTAGTATTGTGCAAAATCGTTTTATGCACTAAAAAGCAAAAATTTATGTGACTCACTTTATTTCCACTTTTTATTTATTGTGGTGTTCTGGGACCAAACCTGCATTATCTCCGAGGTATCCCTGTATATACCACAAGGAGGGAATCAGAATTCAAACTGTGGACTCTCATTGATAATAATCTATCAGTATTCATTCATCAGTGGTAACACATTTACCAAACCAATCCAGCATGTCGATCATCAGGCCATCGTGAGGCTGAGAGGCAGAGGGACGTCAGTGAACTCTGTATCTCATACTCATTTTCTTAAAACCTAAAAGTGATATAAAAAATAAAGTCTACTTATAAGTAGAAGCAGAAGAAAGTTCTCTTTTAGCTACCTTCTCCCCATCCTGGTAGATTATCTGTTGTCACCATCAATGAGGCTCATGCAGCCTGAGCCCTGCTGCCCCTCAGCACCCACAGACTGGCCAGGCTGACATTTCTCCTGTTTTCCTCTGGAGTAAAAATTCTCTGGGGATGACACCCTCACGGTCAAGCCCCAGGTGATGGGCAAGAGGGCTCTGAGCCTGTTCACCATGTAGATATGGAAGAGGGAGATGGTTTATCAAAGTAAAAGGTGGTAAAAAGACCCACACTTTCCACAGAGGCAGATTTCTGAAGAAGAGTTTGAGGACTGTCCCTAGGACTACCTAGGGAGCATGAGCTGTGGATGTCAGTACCCATGAGGGAAGGGGCCTAGGTCACTGTGTCCCCTCTGTGGCTGAGTCACTTCATCTAGGACACTTGGATTAAACAGGGACACACTAGATCCACAGAAAATCCTTGGGAGTGTAAGACCTGTTCAATTTGATTTCTCCTGAGTTATTACAATTGAAATCCAGGTCTGTTAGGTAACACCTCTCAGGAGACTCTTCAGTCCTGTGGCCTCATGCACCAGGCTTGATCAAATACACAGGGAGAGGGAGCCTCATAGGAAGATAGTTGCTGGGCTCTTTGTAGGCAGGACCAGGCTTCCCTGCATCAGAAGGAAACTTGAAATCAAAGTAAGGAGCCTCAGCAGAGTTGGGCCACCATGCTGCCCTGAGAGGATTGTGTCTGGACAAGGGGCTATGGCATAGCCCCACTTTGACCCTCTAGCTATGCTGTAGGGCTAGGTGGGCTGGAGTGGCCTGAGCTAGGGGCTGCCATGAGCTCTTTCCACTTTCCCAAGGCACTACATAAGTAATGTCACTTTCTATTTGCACAGCAAAATCAGGGACACAGTTTTCTAGAACATGGGGGTCCTCTCCTCCCGCAGCTCAAAGGATGGTCTACCCTAGTTGGTAGACCCTTGTTTGTGTTAGAGATGGAACAGTCTGCAGGGTTCCCAGTGATCAATTTTGGCCCACAGGGCACTGGCAAGTGGAGGCAGAGCTGTGGAGCCTTTGGGAGCCATGGAGTGCCTGTTGCCAACTATGAAGTGCCTCTTCAGTTGGTGCTGTCCCAGCTGTGGGCAATAGTACTAGTGATGTATGGAATTCTGGGACTAATGATAGCAACCCTGTGGTTGCTCTGGGTGATCTGGGCATGCACCACTGTGGTGGCCTTTATGGTCAGGAGATGGCATGTAGTGAGAAGAAGGCAAAAGCTGGTGAACAGAAAGTCCAGGGCACCCCAGGCCAGTAGTGGCCTCATGTCGCCCATGCTGGAGGCCAGTCCTCTATTTCTCCAAGTCTTCTTAGTGGCTGTAAATGAAACAAGCAGATCTTCTTCTTAAGACCTAGGTCAGCTCCTGAAAAAAACACAAAAAAGCATGCCTCCTGAACTTCCCTAAGTGACTGATACAAAGCTCATCCCGCAGATTTCACAGCACAGTGGAAAAGATCTGGGGCAAACTGAGGGTGATCTTAATGACATCATGGACTGTCATCAACCTTCAAGCTGCCCAACCAAGAAATTGCACAGCAATGAAAGCAATGCTTACAGGCAAAGACGGAGAAGAAGGAAAGGCTGGAGCAGACTAAGGCAGGAATGAAACAGGCCATGAATGTTGGGCTGAGATGACCGACCTTCCTGGCCCACACTCCACCTAGCATCCTGCATCTGCTCAAGGTGGTAGAGACCACATGGGAGATGGGAACTTGGCAATGGAGAGGATCAGGGAAGCAAGATATGGTGGTTACCCAGTGTCCCCGCCACAAGTTTCTCTGAATAATGTGGATGACGATGATGACTTAGATACACCCTTTGAATGTCCTGAGCAGGAGCTTGGAGAAACAGACATGCAACTGAAGGAAGAAATCCAAAGGAATAAAGAACTCAGAGCACAAATCCAAAGTTTGCTCAGCGAGCAGTCCTCTCTGCAGGGTGAAAGTACACAGCTGGAGAGGGAGCTCCTGAAGCTGTAGCTGAGGCTGCTGCCCGCTCTGCCTGAACTGTGCTAAGAACACGTGATGGAGCCTCAGCAGGAGTCCATGGCGGAGGATGCCTACTGCCTGGACCTCAATTAGAGACTTCACAAGGTGTATGAAAACCTGAAGCGTGCGTGTCAGACCTGCAACTGCTACAAGAAGATGGCCCAAGACCTGGCCCAGGACTTGAAGAAAGACACTCTCAATTTTCAGAGGGAGATCCTCTTCTATGAGAAAATAGCCCAGGAGGGCTGGATGGCAGCAGTGTCCAGTGACAGAGTGCTCCAGGTGCTCCAGAAAGAAAATGACCACAACAGGCAGGACCCAGCTGACTGTGAGGCCACGATCCAGCCTTTCCTAGTGGCTCTTTGGCTCCTGGGTCTCCACCCACAGCCCACAGGGGCCTGGAAGTGCCAGGGGGACCACCAGGGCCCCAGGAGGGAGGCGGGTCATGATATGAGGGCTTAGGTCCAGAGCAGCTACAGATTTGATTCTGTTTTCCCGTAGTTGGGTCCTGAATGCCCAGAGCCTCAGCAGAACATGAGCTGGTGCTGCTCCCTTTAGAGTGCTTTTGATTGAATTCCTGTTAGTTTACCTACTGTTCATTAGTTGATGCTGAAATTGCTCTCATTTAAGTTTGATAGATAGCATTAGGATTGTAAGCTTCGGGTACCAGCACCAGGGGAGCCTGGGCCTTGCATAGTGGATGAGTCAGCTTCTTGGGCCAAAGCAGGTGAGAACACGGACAGGCACGTATAGAGCTTGGGCAGCACCCACCACTCCGCCACTCCATAGAACAGAAGCATGAGTGTTGCTGTGTTCACTATCTATGCAGTCAGTCAAGATGTCTGAGCTTCTGTGTTAGCTTCAGCACTGATGCAGGTGCTTGGGAGGTGTGATAGCAAAACAGCCCCACAAGGCCTGAGGACCATGGTGCTCATGTCCTTGTGAGAAGCAGGCAGATATCAGGGCCCAGTGCACACATGATGGTAACACGTGCTCTGCAGACACCTCTGATAGGGCCAAGGGCTGACAGGGAGGTAGCACACCTGGAGGTGACTAAGCTGAGATCTGAAGGGCAGCAGGAGGCAGCCTCTCAAGGTCAGGGTGAATATTCCAGACAGCAAAACAGGATCAAGGCCCTGAGAGCTTGGAGTCTGGGCCCAGGGGAATTGGAGAAAGATGTGGGAGGGTGTTGGGGAGGATGGTGGCCAGGGCCAGGTACACAGATGGTGTCTTTGGTGCCATCTAATAGCCTCGGGGAGGCTTAGGGTGGGGGCTAGGATTTGGTGAGGGGCCTTACAAGGGTCTTCTGGGAGAATTGGGGCCTGACCTGCGTGATCATCAGGGATGGAGAAGGAAGAATGATTGGGCTGGCTTCGGGTGGTTGTGGGGCAGGGAAGGCGAGTGAAGACCAACACTGAGAGGTTTGCTAATGATCTAATTAAGTGAAATAACCCCTAGTGAAATCTCTGTGGGATCTGGGATCTGGTCAGCAAGGCTCTGCAGCAGAGCCCAGTGAAACAGGTCTTCTGGGGAAGAATGTGGTAAAACATATCTGTCTTGCACTTCTATTTGGTGTCTGCAACATCTACTCGCCCTCATGACCAGATGGCCTCACCTCTTGGGCAATCCTACAACAGGGACCCCAAGGGCAGATACAGGAAGGGCTTGGAGGCGTTGTGAGGCCTCCCATGTGTAAGGCATTTACATGGGATCCATTTACAAGGCATACGATGACACCACCAGGCGAGGATACAGAGAAGTTTAGCACCCAGATCTCCTAGCCAGTGGAAGGGAAAGACTCATGAGCGAGAAATGCTCAAGAGTGTGATGGTGCAGTCAGTACTGGTACTATGCTTGCCTCTCTCACTGCACTATCCTTGTTGTGATCAGGGAGATGAAGATGGTCAGGGAAGGCTTCCTGTAGGAGGTGACCCTGAGCTGAAGATTTCAGGATGGGCAGGAAATATCTCTGAAAACTTCACAGTGCCTAGGAACCACTTGGAGATTTTGTTACGATGCAGACTCTCAGTCCTCAGGTGGAACCTGAGACCCTGCATTGCCATAGCTGGTACCTTGTTGAGACCAGACACAGAATAAGCAGCACTGGAGATGCTTCTTGGATAGAAGTGGAGTGAAATGAAGGGGCTGGATTTATCTGGCTTAAGGCTCAGACACAAAGTTGCAAACATCCTGGATCGGAGTGGGGCTGGTGAGTTTGTGCAGTTGGTATGCTGGGTCCCGACATCAGGCAGGGAAGGCAACCCCATGCAGCAGAGCCCATGTCCAACTCTGCAGGGGCGCTGTGGCCAGCTACGCTCTCAAATGCCGCAGGCCCACTTGGCCACTCAGCCCAAACCCAGGGATCCTCCTGGCTTGTGCTTTTTTCTTACCCTGTACATCCCATCCATCTTGTGTCCCACAGATCCTACCTTCAAATGCCCTCTGTTCTCTCCTCTACGCCACCACCATCCTCGTGCAAACCAGCTTGACTTTCCATGGAGCAGTTTCTCCTGGAGCAGTCCCTCTTCCTGGGACCCATTCACTCCTGCCCCTCTCATTTATCTCCTGCAGCAATGGGAATTTTAACCAAAGGCCTGAGCTTGTAAAGCCTAAGGCCAGCTCTTGGCGTGAGTGTGGAGAATGTGCAGCAGCCTCTGCCCTCACCCCTTCTCCCTGGCTCTGGGTCATGAAGGGCAACTGCCCCAGCTACCCTGTTTGGTGTTTGTGTCTGGCATGTTATTAAGAGTTCTCCCTTCTCACTCTTAACATTTTCTAGTTAGGATCATCAATCATAAGGATCACAAAATGATGGCTTATCTGAGTTCAATTTCTTCCTGAGCTGTGCCGTATGAAAATATATATAAACTCATGAGCAAGGTAGACAGAATGACGTAAATCTTAATCTTAATCTAAATGTAGCCATGGACAGTGAAAAATCTTCACTATTATCCCAATAGTGAAGGGAATATCACATTTTTGGCTAAGGCAATTCTTTTTTTTTTTTTTTAACGTGGGGAAAAAAGCCCATACATATTTTACCTCATTATAGATAGCAAATGTTTAGTGCAGGGATATCATATAGATATGTCAGGCTTTTTAAAAAGGTAATATAGAACTTTTTTTTTTTTTTCTTAGAGTCTCACTCTGCTGCCCAGGCTGGAGTGCAGTGGTGTGATCTCAGCTCACTGCAACCTCTGCCTCCTAGGTTAACATGATTCTCCTGCCTCAGCTTCCCGAGTAGCGGGGACTACAGGCATGCATAACCACGCCTAGCTAATTTTTGTATTTTTTAGTAGAGATGAGGTTTTACCAC
>NW_012121154.1:4121165-4321559 GCF_000951035.1 Colobus angolensis palliatus | reverse complement strand
GCTCTTTAGTTTAATTAGATCCCATTTGTCAATTTTGGCTTTTGTTGCCATTGCTTTTGGTGTTTTAGTCATGAAGTCTTTGCCAAGGCCTATGTCCTGAGTGGTATTGCCTAGGTTTTCTTCTAGGGTTTTAATGGTTTTAAGTCTTACATTTAAGTCTTTAGTCTATCTTGAGTTAATTTTTGTATAAAGTGTAAGGAAGGGGTCCAGTTTCAGCTTTCTGCATATGGCTAGCCAGTTTACCAACACCATTTATTAATAGGGAATCATTTCCCCATTGCTTGTTTTTGTCAGATTTGTCAAAGATCAGATGGTTGTAGAGTTGTGGCACTAATTTTGAGGCCTCTGTCTGTTCCATTGGTCTATCTATCTGTTTTAGTACCAGTACCATAGTGTTTTGGTTACTGTAGCCTTGTAATATAGTTTGAAGTCAGGTAGTGTGATGCTTCCAGATTCATTCTTTTTGCTTAGGATCGTCTTGGCTATATGGGCTCTTTTTTGGTTCCATATGAAATTTAAAGTAGCTTTTTCAAATTCTGTGAAGAAAATCATTGGTAGCCTGATGGGGATAGCATTGAATTTATAAATTACTTTGGGCAGTATGTATATTTTCATGATATTGACTCTTCCTATTCATGAGCATGGAATGTTATTCCATTTGTTTGTGTCCTCTCTTATTTCCTTGAGCAGTTGTTGGTAGTTCTTGAAGAGGTCCTTCACATCCCTTGTAAGTTGTATTCCTAAGTATTTTATTCTCCTTGTAGCAATTGTGAATAGGAGTTCACTCATGAATTGACTCTCTATTATTTGTGTATGGGAATGCTTATGATTTTTGCACATTGATTTTGTATCCTGAGACTTTGCTGAAGTTGCTTATCAGCTTAAGGAGATTTGGGGCTGAGATGATGGGGGTTTCTAAATATACAATCATGTCATCTGTGAACAGAGACAATTTGATTTCCTCTCTTCCTATTCGAATACTCTTTATTTCTTTCTCTTGCCTGATTGCCCTGGCCAGAACTTCCAATACTATGTTGAATAGGAGTGTTGAGAGAGGACATGGTTTCAAAGGGAATGCTTTCAGCTTTTGCCCATTCAATATGATATTGGCTGTGGATTTGTCATAAACAGACTTTTACTATTTTGAGATATGTTCCATCAATACCTAGTTTATTGAGAGTTTTTAGCATGAAGGGATGCTGAATTTTATCGAAGGCCTTTTCTGCATCTATTGAGATAACCATGTGGTTTTTGTCATTGGTTCTGTTTACACGATGGATTACATTTATTGATTTGCATATGTTGAACCAGCCTTGCATCCCAGAGATGAAGCCGACTTGATCATGGTGGATGCGCTTTTTAATGTGCTGCTGGATTCGGTTTGAAAGGGCATATCACAAGAATATTTCACATCAAAGCCTTTTGTAAAGTGTGTACCCTCCCCATTGGTAAACCTAGCAACAAGGTGAAATAGGGCAAGGTTGAAAAACAGCCCCCAGGACTAGCTCAGACAAACAATTCCAGGAAACCAGGAACCAGAACAGACCAGATGAACAGGCCGGGTAAACGAGCTCTGCCCTGCAAGCCCCTGATAAACGTCATCAGTGTTTCAAAAGAGTAACTGAAATATCAGAAATGGCAGGAACCAATCATAATCAGCCAAGTTGCCTTGTTCAAATGTCAGCCAGTCATACCTCTGATTTGTACAAAATCCCCTATGACTCTGTGCCTGTTTACCCGTGACTGTATAACGCTGTCCTGAGCCCAGTTGGGGAGCTCTTCCGCTCGTTGCATGACCAGCATGAGAGTTCCAGGTTCGAACCTGTAATAAAGATCCTTGCCGTTTGGCTTTGACTCCGGACTCTGGTGGTCTTCTCTGGGGAATAAACGGTCTGGGCATAACAGGTTTGCCAGTATTTTATTGAGGATTTTCGCACCCATATTCATCATGAATATTGGCCTGAAATTTTCTTTTTTTGTTGTGTCTCTGCAAGGTTTTGGTATCAGGATGATGCTGGCCTCATAAAATGAGTTAGGGAGGATTCCCTCTTTTTCTATTAATTGGAGTAGTTTCAGAAGGAATGGTACCAGCTCCTCTTTGCACCTCTGGTAGAATTCGGCTGTGAATCCATCTGGTCCTGGGCTTTTTTTGGGTTGGTAGGCTATTTATTACTGCCTCAATTTCAGAACTTGTTAATAGTCTATTCAGGGATTCAACTTCTTCCTGGTTTAGTCTTGGGAGGGTGTATATGTCCAGGAATTTATCCATTTCTTCTAGATTTTCTAGTTTGTTTGCGTAGAGGTGTTCATAGTATTCTCTGATGGTAGTTTGTATTTCTGTGGGATGTCTTGTGACTTTTTTATGATTTAATAGATCTCATACATCAGAATTCTGATCATGAATGACTGACAGAATATTTTTCTTGGGCAGTCCTGACTTAACTAAGACTGGCTTGTGGTTAAATTAATATGTTTGGTTTTTTGAATGTTAATAGTAATTCTGATTCAGTAAATGCTATTGCTGTTTTCATCTGCTAAAGATATGATTGGACTTTATTAATAATGTTCAATTTTCCACAAAGATGGTGCGTGCCATCTGAAAACTTATGAGAGATTGGTTTTATATTCAGATGTGTATAACTGGCTAAGTGACTATATTTAAATACTGGGGAAATCCCCCCTCTTTCTCAGAACCAAGCGACTCATTTGTGTTTTATGTTGTTTGCCTCTTAAAGGTTGGGCTGAAGATAAGGTAGCAATGTCTACTTTATATTTTTTGGTTTTAACTATACCAACCCAATTAGAATTTCCTGTATCTAAAATGATTCCTTGACCAGGTGTGGTGGCTCATGACTGTAGTCCTAGCACTTTGGGAGGCCAAGGTGGGTGGATCACTTGAGGTGAGGAGTTCAAGATCAGCCTGGCCAATATGGTGAAACCTCATCTCTCCTAAAAATACAAAAATCAGCCAGGCGTGTTATCACGTACTTGTAATCCCAACTACTCAGCAGGCTAAGGCAGGAGAATCGCTTGAACCCAGGAGGTGGAGGTTGCAGTGAGCCGAGATCGCACACCACTGACCTCCAGCCTGGGCAACAGAACAAGACTCTGTCTGGAAAAAAAAAAAAAAAAAAGTTTCTTGTACTTATTGAAAGGCATTTTAGTGTGGTATATGTGTAATATCAAATGAAGAATATTTAACACTTAAAAAGAAAATATATCATCTGAAATGCAAAGCATAGATATTTCTGAATAAGGTGGCAGCCCAATTGCTGCTGATTTCAGGAGTGATGACCTAGGAAAAGTCCCCAGGGAGAGGAATGTCTTGGGTGTGAGGATCAAGGCATTTGAAAGACACAGAGTGAACAATGCCTGTAAGGACAGCAGAACTGACTATTTACTACTAAGTTGAATTGTTGCTTTATAGAGGTATAATGATAAATGATAAGGAAGTTGACAAATTCGTAAAGTTAGGTGTGATAGCCAGAGGCCCTTTATGGTAGTTTAGGAAGAAGCCTAAACTGCAAAGGAAGAGCTGAGAGTTGTTGAGAAGCAGACCCAGGATTTCATAGTGAGAACTGCAAAGCTCCAGAGACATTTTAATATTCAGCAAAGACAGTACAGGTTTCCCCTAAGGTTAGAGCTGTGGTTAGGATCTCTGGAACCCTACCAGATAGAATTGGAACACCTGAGTAAATGCTGACTGGGGTGGTGGCTTTAAAAGCCCTGAGGTCCTCTCACTAGAACACTTACTTTAGAAAACCTGTAATTGTAAATTCTTTCTCTGCCCCTTTGAGATGTAAATCATTTTAAAAGCCTCTTGCTAATTTTATAATCCCGGAAAGTCTTTCTTCTGTACTTAGAAGCCACTCTTTTGACATGTAATTTCGAGGAAAGATAGTGCACCCATTTTTCAGTTTCTGTGTGAGAATGGAAGCCTAACTTTTATGGGCACTAATTAGCAAACGTGGATGCCCTCATAATTGAGAAAAAACATTTGCAAACTCAGGATTAGCACATCCCACTTATCAACCGCCCAACCCCCAGCCCATGTCCTCCAGCACTTTTCCAGTAGATCACCCCAGTTGTGAAAATTCCTCCTTCCCTTTGTTTCAATGGAGTTGACCTCAGACGACCTCTCTCTTCTGTTTTAGCAGCTTTGAATAAACTCTTCTTTGTCTTCCAGTGCAATTTTTACTTTGACGATATCCCTGAGAACTGTGGCTTTTCAGACTCCTCTGACCCTCAGAATTTGCAAAAGGGAGAAGACTGTCCCTCCCTAGTAAGAGCTAGCTCTGCTCCCCTGCAGGAAAAAGTTACAGAGCAGCCTCTCCTTTGCAAGATGACAGGTGACCTTCTCAAGAGTTGCCGCTCCTGCTTATCCTGATTAGAAAGCTGAAAACTATGACTGAATTCTAGCACAATTTAACTGGAGACATACTGGACTGATAAAGGAGAAATGAGTTTATAAACTGAAGGAGTTTCAACAGTATGCTACAATGTACAAACAGCAGCCAAGGGATCACCCCTGGGGTTAGGTTTGAGGGTGCTTGATCAAGGAAGCCAGAGTGAAAGACTGAATAAGAACAATTGACTTGGCAACACTTTTTTTTTGAGACATTTGATTTTACACCCTGGTAAGGACCCCAGAATATAGAATAAACTTTCTGCTAAGAGTGTTAGAAAGCAGGAATAAGTGATGGCCCTGACCGAGCAAAGTGGAAATGCCTGGGTTGCCTGGCAGAAGCAAAAGGCTCAGAATGTGGGCCTGATTAATGTATGGCATGTAGGGCCAGAAGCCCCATTAGATGATAGGCTTCATGAGAGGTCACAGGGAGTCCTTCAGCCAACAGGAATCAATTGGTGAGGGCATCATCATCCGTAAGTTCAGTGGCAGCTCATCTCAGAATGACAGGGCAGTTGGATGGAAAGGGGCTCCCAGAACAGGTCTGATTAGTATTCATGAGCAAGCTGAGACGTGAATAATTGAGTCTAAGTGGCAGGGCTTAAAAGACAAAAGCAGGGGACATACAAGATGGGAGTAGTCAAGGGAGCTTGACCTTCAGGGAGTTATGGAGATTGTTAATACAATATAGCATCACTACGGGCAAAATAGACAGGTAGCTAATGAGTTAGCTGCTTGATGTCTACAATCAGAAACAAGCTAGAATGAAGAAGCAGGAGGCTGAGGCCAGTTGCCACACATAAAGTTACAATGCTTTGCCCACTTCTCGTGCCTAAATTAATTTTAAGTTTCAGGATTCATTTACTAAAGAGATGACCATATGCCCATAAAGGAACAAGTCTCCTATACCACAGCATGTATATAATGTAACAATTCCCCAAGTCTTTTCTCAAAGGGACTTACAGTTATTTACCCATGTGACCATTTACTAGGAAAAAAGAAGTACTCACAGGAATATTGAACAGATTTCTGAGTTGACGTTGATACCTGGTGACTCAATGAATCATGAGGGCCCTCTAGTTAGGGTGGAGATTTACAGGAGCCATGTAATAAGTGGAGTCTGCTAAAGCAGGCCTAGAGTGGATTCACTGTGTTCACAGACATATCTGGTGGTCATTTCCTGGTCTTCAATATGCAATTGGTATTTTACTTGACATTTGGCATATTCCCCATGTTTGGTCTTCGGACTTCTTGGAAAGACCAAGTGGAAACCTCTGAAATTACTCCTCCCTCCTACCTGTACCAAGACAGTAAATCAGTGTGTCTCTGGGGGACAGGGAGAAAAGGTAGAAATAAACACATTATTCAAGAGCTGAAGCATGCAGGAATGTGTGGCCCTAGCATATCTCAGTTTAACTTACCATTCTTGCCCATGGATAAAATAAATGGATCCTGGAGAATGAGTATAGACTACAGACTACTGTAAGTTCAGCCAAGTAATGGTTCTGGTTGCAGCTACTATACATGGGTGGTATTATGGCTAGAGCTGATATTAAGGCTTCAGGTAATGTAGCACGCAGACATGGATTTTGCGAATGCATGATTTAAAACAATTCTGATCAGAAAAAATCAGGGAAAGTTTCATGTGTGTGGAATGGACAGCAATATTCACTTACAGTTTCACCTTAGGACTGTCTTAATTATTTCAGCCCTTTGTCATAATATATTTAAAATTGATCTTAACCATCTGGATACTTCCATAGGCTATTACATTGATTTATTGATTTATTATGATTTATTTATTTATTTTATTGATGACACTATGCTGATTTCAAGAATTCAAAAAACAGTGGCTAGTATTTTGGAAGACTTGCAAAGACACATTTTTGAAAACTGAAATTTCAGTCAGGTTTTTTGGGGTCCAGTGATCAGGGGCATTTGAGGTATCCCCTGCAAAGTAAAAGTCAAATTTATGTATCTTCCTGCCCTTATCACAGAAAAGGAAGCACCACACCTGAAGGACCTTTTAGGGTCATGGCTGGAACACATTTTGAACATAGTAATATTGTCTAGCCCTTAAGTCCAGTAATATGAAAGGATGATAGCTTTAAACGAGTTCCAGAATAGAAAAGGGCTCTGCAGCTGGTTGAGGATGTGGATCAAGCAGCCCTACCACTTGGGTCATGTAATCTGTCAGGCTCTAAATTGTTGTAAATGTCAGTGGTGGGAGAAGATGGAATGTAAGTTTATGGCAAACCCCAGTGGGGGAATCTTAGTGTATCCTACTGGGATTCTGAAGCAAGGCCATAACATCTGCGGTGGAGAATTATACTCCATTTGAGAATCACCTTATGGCATGACAGTTCGCCCTAGTACAGATGAAATACTTAACTGTGGGCACCATGTAAGCATGTTCCCAGAACTACCCATAATGAACTGGCTTTCTTAGATCTACGGTGTCATAAAGTCAGCAGGCTCAGCAGCAGTCCATCACAAGTTAAAAGTACTACATTGGAGATCAAGTTTAAGCAACAACAAGGGCATGAGCAGGTGGCCTAGACCCACATGTCACTCAGAATGGTTGTACCAGTGCCCTTTACTCGGTGCATTTTCTAAGACCAGCTGAAGAAAAGGAAAAATACCCATGCTTGATTTATAGACAGGCAGTCTCAGTATAAGAGCTCAAACTGAAAATGGATGACAGCAGACTGTAGCATTACTTGATAATCAGTAGAAAGAAAACATCTTCCCAACATGTGGAGGTGAAAATGAAGAACCTGGTCATCTAGTCTGAGGAGGGAGAAATGGCCTGAGGGGATAATATATACAGATTTCTGGACATTTACTAATGGCCTTGATGGCTGGTGAAGGGCCTAGGGGGAAAAGACTGGAAGATCAGAGACAAGAAGGTCTAAGATAGCATGTGGGTGGACACATGGGAACTGGTACAGAGTGTGAAGAGTTTTGAATCTTAGGTTAATTCCTAAGAAAGCATATACGAAAGAAGATGTAGTGAACAATGAAGCAGACAGAATGATTTGGTTAGATGACATTAGCCACCTTTGTCAGTGACGTCTCCAGAAGTAGGATGATGGGCACATACGTGCAATGGCCCAGTCATAATACTGGTATTTCTTGATCATGATCAAAGATTAGATTATGCTTATGCTCATTAGTTTGCCTCGTAATTGTCCTCCATACCTTTCTATTGTGCTTAAAAATCTAAAACCTAAGACAATTATGTGAACAAATCATGAAGTTCAGAAAAAACTGGAAATACCAGAAATTATGGAACTGGACAGGGTTCTATCTGAAGCACAATACATTGCCCAGAAAGTGAGCCTTATTTTATTGGTTACATGTATTTGGATTCAGATATTGACTCAGATTGAGTATTACAATTTAGTTTTAAATCTTGGCTAATTATAGTGACTTTTTTGAGAAACTGTATATAAACGGGCAACAAGCAAGACAACAGAAAGGTTTTATTTGAAGAATGCTATAGTGTTGTTGGTTTTGTTAGATCTGTGGGGAACACTGTGGGTGATGTAGTCCAGCCCTTTAACCTGGGAAACCTGAGGCCTTAAGGATACCCACCCGGTGTTGTAGCACTAATTAGTGTCAAAATTATGGTTTAGAGTCCAATTCTCGTGACTAAATATCCTGTATTTTTTAAAACTAAGTCATACAGTCTCTTGTACATAGAATAACCTTGCTTGAAAATACTGTGGCTACCCACATAAATCCATATACCTTGAAATAACTGATCTATTCATTTAATTTATCTTAATGAAGTGGCCTTGAATAAATCTTGTATTTTGTCCTTTCAAAACAGAAGGAAAATGCAAATGAGATAGTAGTAGTTGTAATTTTCAAAAGTATGAAAAATGATGGCAGGTTAAAAATTCCCAAATTAATCCATGTAACAAAACTGCATTTGGACCCTCTAAATATATGAAAGTAAAAAAGAACATCCTGGTCTATAAAACTGACTTGAGGCAGGCTTTGATTCTGGAAGGCTGTCTATTCTTTTTCCAAAAGCATTCCTGATTTAAAAAAGGAGGAGTAGGAGGAGGAGGAGGTGGAGGAGGAGGAGGAGCAGGAGGTAGAGAAGGAAGAGGAGGAGGGAGAAGAAGGAAGAAAATTTGTTCATGATTATGAACAAATCATGAGGTTCAGAAAAAACTGGAAATACCAGAAATGATGGAACTGGACAGGGTTCTAGCAGAAGCACAATACATTGCCCAGAAAGTGAGCCTTATTTTATTGGTTACATGTATTTAGATTCAGATATTGACTCAGCGTGAGTATTACAATTTACTTTTAAATCTTGGCTAATTATAGTGACTTTTTTGAGAAATTATGTATAAATGGGCAACAAGCAAGACAACAGAAAGGTTGTCATGGTTACTTGGTTACAAGGTTACAAATGTAATTTGTAAAAAAATTACAAAATTCTCAAATCACTAAATTGTCTCAACTGTTTGTTCACAGATTTGAGAGTGAATGTCTTTTAGAAGGTGTTAATTAACCTATTCCACCACTGGACAATCTTTTTGATTGTTTACCTTCTGGAGAAGAGGTTACAGATTTTACCGACCTTATTTTCATCTTCTACTCTAGGGTAAATTTACAATTTCAGTATGCTTTTGGTCAGGTTAGTGAAAACTCACTTTCAAGGTTATTTCCACTTCAGGGGCGTGTGTGTATGTGTGTGTGTGTGTGTGTGTGTATGTGTGTGTGTTGGAGGTGGCAAGTGGTTGGGAAGTTAAGAATGTGAGCAACTAGATCTTAACATTTCCCCCAGCTTGACCACACTCATGACAGGCTGCTGCTGCTGCTGCTGCTTCCTTCTTTCTTCTTTCCTCCTTCTCCTTCTTCTTCCTCCTCCTCCTCCTCCTCTTCCTCCTCCTCCTGCTCCTCCTCCTCCTCCTACTTTTTAAAATCAGGAATGCTTTTGGAGAAAGAATAGACACGCTTCCAGACCCAAAGCCTGCCTCAATTCAGTTTTATATACCAGGATGGTCTTTCTTAAGGATGATGGAGTCGTCCCTTTAAAATGCAGTCATCAAGAAAGATAGTGTCCCTATCTCCTAGTCTCTTGCTGGGGAGAGAGGAATTTCAGTGGATTCCTTCCTCCCTGTCATGTCATGAAGACAATGACAAACGTATTTGGAGTGGGAGAGGAGAAGGAAGAGGATTTGCTTAGGCATTGAATTTAAGTATTAAAGTCTTCATTCTTCCCTCCTTCTCTTCCCTTAGCCAATTATGTCTACTTATTCCCCTGTGAGGTAACCTATCCTTTCTTTTGTGATAATCATCCCCTGAATTTTCATAGTTATTAGAATCACACTATAGTTTCTATCCACATATTTATAAAACTCATTCATGTTGACATGTATAGCTCTCATTTGTTCATTTTTATTGTTTTGTATTTTTCTGTTGCATTAATATACTGTACAATAGTTACCTATTTTATTATTGATGTTTGGGTTGTTTTGAGTTTGGGGCTATAAAGAATGATACCAATATAAGTATGCTTGCAAGGATGATATCAAAAATATTTAATGATGGGTAAGGCAAAGTCACGTACCAATCATAACAGTTGCCAAACCCATCTGAGTGGAAGCTTGGATGTGTCTCCTGGTGCACAGTTTCAAACATTTTTCTGATATCTGTATCTAGGAATGGAATTATTGAATTATAAGGCATTTACTTTGTAGAGGCATTTAACTTTACAAGGTGATTTTAAGCTATTTAAAAAAAGGGTTGTACCAATTTATGCTTATATCAGTTTATACTTACATGAGAATTATGAATACATTGCCAACATTTAAGTTCCCTAGAATATATTTTTGCCAATGTAATGTGCATATGATGTCTCATTGTAGTTTAAACTAGAATTAACCTGAAACTAATGAGGTTGGGCATCCATGCATGCTTATTAATCATGTGAATTTCTTTGTCCTCTGATTTATTTGTGTATTCTTGACAGTAGTCCCTTTAAAATTGCTTTAGATAACAAATATCTTTCTGAATTGTGTGGCTTTTCTTATCAATATTTTTATAATTTATGAGAAACAGAAGTCTTTATTTTTGTGTAGTTGCATTTATCAGATTTGCCTTTCGATTAATAGTTTTCTGTCTTAAGAATGTTTTTATAACCCGAGTTTATGAAGTTTTTTTCTGTATTATCCTCTAAATGTTTTATAAATTTGACTTTCACATTGAAGTTTTAAAATTAAATGCAATTTGTTTTTGCTAATTGTATGAGATAATATCCAGTTTTATCTTTTCAAGTAGTTAATCGACCCACACTAATCATTAAAAGTTCATGATTTTATCCAGATCTATTTTGCCTCCTCTGATATATATATATGTTTGTGTGTTAGTCTGCTGGTCTCACTATTTTGTTCTATTGTTCAATTTATCCATCCTGTGTTAGTACTATACTCTTTTAACTTTGGTACTTTTTAAAAATTATTCCTTAGGATTGTCTAGAGTGTAACTTGTCTACTTTTATGAGTCTTAATAACTATTAGAAAAATAGTTTTCAAACTTGGTCTTCCTCTTCAAGTATGCTTCGACTTTCTTGGCATTTTGTGCATCAACATAAATTTGTAATCTTCTTGTGAAATTCCACATATATTTAAAAATATGGTTGCATTGGGCTGGGCGTGGTGGCTCATACCTGTAATTCCAGCACTTTGGGAGGCCGAGGCGGGTGGATCACAAGGTCAAGAGTTCGAAACCAGCCTGACCAACATAGTGAAACCCCGTCTCTACTAAAAATACAAAAATTAGCCAGGCGTAGTGGTGCACACCTGTAATCCCAGCTACTTGGGAGGCTGGGGCAGGAGAATCGCTTGAACCCAGGAGATGGAGGTTGCAGTGAGCTGAGATCGCACCACTGCATTCCAGTCTGGGCGACAGGGTGAGACTCTGTCTCGATAAAAAGGAAAGAAAAAAAGAAAAAAGAAAAATGTGGTTGCATTGAATACCTGCATTTGTTGCATTTTTGATTTGGGAAGAGTTGAGTATCACTACAATATTCAACTTTTTCAGTCAGTGAACATGGTATTCAGGTCTTATTTAATATATTATCTGAATAAGATTCTCTGTAGAGGTCTTTAACTTCTTTGTTAATTTATTCCTAAGGATTTGATACCTTTGATGCTAATAAAAATTATGTTTTAACAATTTCATTTGTATCTAGTAGAACTGACAAATTCGCTTGTACATTCTAAAGAAAATTGTTGAGTGTTTGGCTTTTCTATGCATAAAGACATATAATCTATAAATAATTATAATTTTCTTTTCTTTTCTACTTCTTGTTAATTTATTTGTATTTTTTTTCCATGCCTTGATACATGACTGGGATCTTTAATACAATATTAAATAGAAATGATACAATAGGCATACTTGTTTTGTTTCTGGTCTCAAAAGAAAAGTCATTCACCAACAAGTTTTATACATAGATACAATTCATTAGATTTAAAGAGTACTATTCCATTCCAAGTGTGCTATAAAGTTTTCATTGCGAATGAGTTTTTAATTTCATCAAATGTATCACAGTATCTTATCATTCTTATACTTTAGTATATTAATGTGGTAGACTTCATTAATTCATTTCCCAATATTAAAATACTCTTATGTAAATAGTATAATTTAACTTGATCATGATTTTTATCATTTTTATACATTGCTGGATTGGTTTTGTTCATTATTGGTTAGATATCTTGACATCCATGAAAATTTCTCATATCTGATTATGGTAACTTGGTTTTCTTTTGATTGGCATGGATTTTTTCATGTAATTAATCTTTTCAAATAATCAAATTTTGGAAGATTGTTTTCTTATAAATAATCCATGAAATTCTTCCTTCATTTCATAAATAATAAAATGAAAAATATAATACAAAAAGTAAAAATGACAAAATTAAAAAAATTAAATTTGTTTGGAGTTGTTATACAAGAAGGAAAGATTTCAACATTTTTGCAATTATAGTTTTATCACTATCTTTTAATAGATAATTATTTTGTCTCAGTCTTCAAGATCTGTATGTAGACTGTAGTTTGAGGCATTTTCAGCTTTTAATACCTAGAAAATAAATAGTCAAAAACCTGAACTTTGTAATCATTCATGTATTTATAACTCTTTAGACCTGGCATTATCTTAAAAAAACCTCCAAGATATACTTCACCTAAGAATGCCCTTAAAAGTTTACCAGAAGTATATTACATAAAATTTGATCAATCAGTGTCAATATATTCCTAAATTTAATTATTGCAGAGAGATGAATAGATAAAAAATAAAAATTTAAAGCAACTAATTTTTTACACTGTTTTAAGTTTAAAAAATGATAGATAACTTGCTTGTTATGGCAAGAGAGTATCAAAGAATGTAGTAAACATGTAAGCCCCCTCAGACATGCCTTAACTGGCCAAAAAGGGTAAATCAGAGCATTAATATGAATAATAGCTTCAAAGAATTATATCAAATATGTTTCAATCTTTGGTTTTATAATGACATTAAAAGTAAAAACGAAAAGGAATTCGTTATTTTTGGAGGATGGTAGGGAACTATCTATTATTTTGAAATATGGTAAATGGATAAAGGGAAATTGTCCAGCTTTCTCTGCCTTTATCGTAGATTTCTTGTACAAACTATACCATGGGGTAACCAAATATTGACTCAAAAGAAGTTTATCTTTTTCTAAATATTTCAAGAAGAAATAATGATTGATATAGAATATTATCATTTTGCAACATTTAATTAATTAATAAATATATTTTAGGGATTCAGCATCAGTGGCCACAAGCAGGACAAAGTAAGAGACCACCAGACATATGTGCCTCCCAGTACAGGAATACAAGACCAACCTGTGACAGATAAATTGGACGTGATTTGGACCAAGCATATAGAAAAAAATACCAATGTACAAGTAACGCAGAGGCAGAGAAACTTGTTAACTACACTATAGCATGCAATGAGCAAAACCCAGTTTGCAAGGAATCTTACAGGTGCAAAGACCAAGTTTTTTGTTTTGTTTTGTTTTGTTTTGTTTTTAAGAGACTCACTGAAAAAGAAGGAAGGGGTAGGAGAATATGTAAATTAAAAGACGCTTAGAAAAATATTAAAAATAGAACATGACAACTACACTAGTGTTTTGTGGGCTGTGTGAGTGATAAATCAAGAAATTGTTATCATTAAATCAGGATAGTGTTACATTTAGAAGGGTGGGAGTGAGTTGTGATAGAGATGGGTTAAATGGAAGACTTATGAGATGGCGGGCAAAGTTCAATTTTTTGGCCTGGGTGGTGGTTATAAGAATGTCTGACATCCGATCATTTATGAAGCTATGCATGTGTTTAATTCTGTTTTCTGTAACTCTGCTATATTTACAAAACAATTTTAAAACTGGGCGAGTGAATATATTTACAATACAATTTTCAGAGAAGATGTCCTGAAAAGTTTTATCTTTATATTAAGGATGAATTTATCAAGTTGATAAACACAAGAAGTCAAAGGTGATATTTTCAATATTTATTAGTAAGGCTGAGGCAACAGCCTTTATACGGCACAATTTACATAAGTTATCAAGATACATCTCGTATACAATCACAAAACCAAGACATATTTTTACATAGAGTAAAACTCAAGATGGATTTACAAGCATTTTTTTTTTTTTTTTTAAATACAACTCTCATGTTATTTTCAGGTCAATTTATACAGTCCTTAGTCCAAGAATTTGCATTTGTCTATTAGATTTTCCAAAGGGATTTGGGTAAAACAAACAAAAAAACACATTAGCAAATCACCAACATGGCATGCAACATATAGTCAGAAACAAGACATATCTTCAAGTACTTTAGTTTTTATTTCAAAATCAGTTTTATTAAGGTGTTTATGTTTTCAGACAAGAAAATTTTTTCTTAAACCTCATATGTGTTGTTAGGATATTAGCACACACATTAATCAGTAGTGGGAGCACCTGAGCACGTCACCTAACAAATATACAGACACAATCAAACAATAATCATATTCACATGCTGAATGCCAAATGAAATGAACATTTCAACTTGGTCTACTTTACCAAATGTATACTTATGTACAAGGTAATGAATTAAGAAAATGCTCTCAATCTGCCTATCAGATAAAGAATTTGATTAAATGATTTTGGCTTAATGGATACCTTTAATAATAGAACGTGAAACATACAGAAAACAGCACTGTATCATATTCAATGAGAATATTTGTTTCACTCATTCATTATTGTATTACACCCAAGGTAAGTAATTATTAAATAAATAGCTCATAATTATTCATTGAGTCTTCTTTCACTTTCATTTCAAGCTCAAAAAGAGGGAAGGAAGATCACTTCTGTCACACATAACACATATATAGCTGTAGTTGGCTGATTTTGGAATATTTGACATTGTAGCAATGAAAATAAGTTTTTAAAAATATTGTTATGATTTAAATAATAAAGTAAAAAAATACTATAAACATCTTTATGATATTTTGATGAAATGAAGCATTGATCAAATAATTTCTAATAAATTGGGCACAATATAATATATAATTTTATTTTACTTCACATCACCACCACCGCTAATATCACTACTGCTACCACCACTATCATTACAGTCGTTCCTATAATAAGAATCAATATCAGCTGGTTACCAGCTATAATATTCCCACAATATGACTATTTAAATGTGTGTGATCCACAAAATTAATTCCACTGGTATGCTGAAAATATGCATTTAATTAGTGTAATTTGTTAAAATATGGGCAATATTAAGGAATAAAGACAATTGATGCTCCTTAGTCTTGATATTTTAAACTGAAATATAAATAAAGAGTTCAGAGTCACCAAAAATCTCCTTAATCTTAAGTAAAAACAGGGAAAACACCAACTTCTTGCTACTAGGGTTATTTGTGTCTGTAATGACTATTCTATATTCCCTGTCTTTTGTAAAAATTCACTCTGTGCTTTTGTTTCTACAGCTGAAAGTTTCCTTAGGACCAATTTTTAAACCAAGAAGCAACATCAGTCTCTGAGGACTCAATGAAATTGTGGGAAAAATTGAGATGCTCTTCAAGGTAAAAGTGCTGTAATTGGAGTAATTACGTATTATATAGAGATTACAAACTCTGTCAGTGTTAGAATAAAAAAAAGTTAATTCCAATAAAATGAAACAAACTAAAGAGTGAAAAACCATGTACTGTGATATGTACAAAAAAGTAAAAAACACCAAGAGCCCTATTTGCAATAAAAAAGAAACAGTTTTGTTGTAAGAAGGGTAATCGACATCATTCAGAAGAAACGCATTCATATAAGGATCAGTGTTGCATAGAATAATTCCAGTACAACCTAGAAGTTTGGTCAGCTTCAAACTTGGCACACTGGCAGGATCTTATGCTCTCTGAAGGGGAATGCTGGTGCACAAAAAGAAGCCCTGTTGTCAGCTCTGCTGATTGACCTAGCCCCATCACTAGTTCCTTGGAACGGAGGGGCTTCTATAATGGAAGGACTCCTACTCTTTCAGGTTAAATAGCTACCAAAGAGATAATCTTTGTTTTGGTGATCCCTCCGTTTATATTATTCTAAAAGAAATTGCAAGTGGAATGAAGAAAGTAACTGATCATACAAACTCTCGTGCATACCTCTGGATATGAGTGGCTGCAAAAGAGGATCAGAGATGAGTCAGGGTTTTCTTTTAAGGGCAAATATCAGAGCCTTTTTATGTCAGAAGGAGATCTTCTTGGACCTTTTCTTCCCCAATTATGAGTGATGATTATAGGCTTCTTCAAGTGCTAGTTTCTGCTGGAAATATCCATGGCAACCATCAGCAGATCTAATAGTTTCTAAAAATAAAATACTAGTAATATAATGTTTTTGATGATTCCACTCTCCCGTGCTCATTTTAGAGCAATGTCAATGGTAAATGACATTGTATTGTCAGTGGAGGGGGATTAAAAAATAGAGGGAAGAAAAGTTGTGGTTATCTTTCTCAGTTTGGGGAAGAGTGGATTTATATTCTGAAGTTATATATATATATATGTTTATATATATATATATATATAACTCATTTCTTTAAAAATGAGAAAATTCAATATCCAACCAATATCTAGAGATGGGTTTCTCTAATCCCACTAACACTTCACCATTAAATAAAGCAGAAAGTTTTAAGCTCAGAATGCTCTGAGAAGCAATTTGATTTACTTATTTTGTGTAGAATGTAGGAATTGGGTAAGACCAGCATTATTCATTTAATTGAGGATAACAAAATTTGCAAATCTTTTTCATGTAATTCTTCACCTTTATTCAGGTTAAAGTTTATATTTTAAATAAAAAGTAAGTTTTGCAGCTAATTTACTGCTTTTATCCATGTCAATCCTTGCCATTGGTTTAGATGATGTTTTTCACATATAAAATTTGAGAATTAAAAAGCTATGTAATAATTATTCCTCACTTCTGTATATAAAACTATATTTGCAAATGTGCTTTCATCTCTCATGGATCATTGATTTATCATCACAACATCTCATTTGGAAGGTTAAGGATATATAATTATTTTTATCCTACAGATAAGAAAACTGGGGTAAAGTGAGTTTAAGTGACATGTGCAAGGTGACATAGTCAGTGGCAGAACTAAGACCAGAAGACAGGCTTTTATTCCCTGCTGAGTGTGTTTTCCACAACTTTGACATTACTTCCTTAATTAATAATGCTAATAGAGAAGAGAGTGCTTGATTTTAAGACTTGGACATTAGTTGTTTTATTCATTATTATTAAAATAGCTCAAAGTATATTTTAATCTCAGGTAAATGTTGACTTTTCACATATTTTCCCAACATTGATGAACTTGATCACTGTGATATTGTCACTAAAGTAAGAAAATAGAGCACTAGAGAGAACTCATTTAGTGTCATGTTTTCATGATACAATCAGTAAATGAATTAACTCATTAAGGAAAAAAAAGGGTAAAATATTATGAGATGAGGAAATGATATCCATTTAATTAATCAGTATCACAAGATTAATATAGTTCGTTTGCCAGAGAAAGAATTTTCCTTCTCTGTCAATGCATCACTCAAGAGAAAGGAAATGTGCAGGATAATACATTTATTTGCAGTTTCACAAAGAGTAAGTTATCATGCTTCCTAGAACATATCAGTTTACTCTAGGTCCTTTGGTACATAGATTGAAGATGTCTTGGCTTAATGGTAAATTATGAAGATTTTGATGGTTTCAACCAAAATTCCAATATTTTATGGGACAACATTCTTCTTTGTTAGCCAGTCACAGTTTTATTCCTAGATAAATTCAATTTTATTTTTACCTAGTATTATCTTCACTCTACATTATTTCAAGTTACACTGAAACAAATGTGCTTTTACCACATGGATTCCAAAGTCAGTGTTGTACACCCTTGTAACATTTAGACAGAGAGAAAACTGGTAAGATATGGCCTAAAAGGCATAATTTGTACATCTCCTGTTCCATTTTCCCTAAGAACATAGCCACCTCACTTCCAGTCCTGGACACATATTGTAGGTATATCTTATGTCCGAATCTGAAAGCATCTGGTTGTCTGAATAGAAGATGATGAAGGAAGGTTTTTGAAGTTTTGAAAACTGAGATTTGTCACATCAGTTCTTTCCTTTCAACCAAGGCTTCTTTGCATAAAGAGTTACCTTTGTGCTATATGGAAACCACATTAATCTTTGAGCCTCTGTCTTAAGCTATAGCTCAACTCTGCTCAAAGATTTTTGCCTTAAGTAATCAAACTTTGTTTCACAGTTTCTCTTCACAGCCATGGGAAATTCAAGGTCTCAGAGCTCCATTCCTTTTTATTTTCAATATGTGAACTTTTTCAATTGAATATCTTTGTGTGATACACAACAATAAATGTACAAGGTGTTAAGCATGTTTTTGCCTGTTGTTCCCATTCTTACGTTTGCCTCTCAAAACTTAGCTTAGTTTCCAACTGTAGTCTTGATGTGAGGCTACTTAGAGCAGTTTCTATACCCTGAGAAGACATGTTTCTTCAATGCGTTTGAGTAGGACTGACCAAAAGTTTGTGCCAATTGACTATTCTTTTTCTGAGATCCACTTTGTCAAGCCAGATACAGGCTTCACCAATCAAGGTCTTTTTCATAAACTTCCCTCCATTGGAGAAAAGTAAAATCTAGAAAAAATAGTCAAAAATAAACATATTTAATTTATATACATACATATATGTACAGTTTTCAACCTCTTTTAAGAACACTTAATCATCAAAAAAATAGCACAAAAGAGGGTGACGCTGAGTAGAAGTAGCAGATATACTTGCAGGAGAACTAATAATCAAGGTGTTCTCAAAAGATTTGCATGTAATATAAATTAATTCACATCAACATCTGTATTATTCTGCAAAGGAAAAGACACATTCTGAAGAAAATGAGAACACTAGGTAAGAAATGTATAACCAGCTAATTCTAAGTTTATGCTTAAATTGATGGAAAGTTTCACAAAATAACTTTGCCAAATAATTTTTTACTAGTTTACACAAAGCCAAATCAAATAAAAGATTATCTGAATTCTGAACAAATAAATATAACTTCACAGGGCGTTGCTTTTATTTAGTATTACATTTTCTGATGATTTTACTACAGTATGTACTTCCAAACTATTTTTTGAAGTCATATGCAGAACTTATCACAAGGGTCTCAAACTAAAGAATTTTTTTTTTTCATTTTAAAGATGAGTTGAAGGAAAGGTAGAGAGCATTCAGTGGAGCTAAGCATTAATCCTTGTAATTGTATTCCTTTTTCTCCTCAGAATCTCCTTTGGTTATATAATTTACCCTTATTCCTGGCTAAAACTTAACTTTTATGCTTCTGACTTCAAAATTTGTACTTCCAGATATGACTGTCTCTTCTGATTTCTGATTCAGGGATTTCAAATGACATTGTTTATTTTCACTTGACTCTCTGCCTTCTTATCAAATTCATTTCAGAAAAACTTTTGATCTTTCTCTATTCCAAATCCCCTGACTACGTAATCTCTGTGAAATAATACATTTGTTGACACAGACTTCAGAGTGTCATTTTTTCTTTATTCCTTTCTAGTCTAATATCAGTTACTCTTCTCAATACATTTTTGCTTTGTAATATCTTTTATCTTTGTCTCTAATTCAAACCTTTAATTTCCTGTACCATGGTCTCTTCCTACATTTTTTTCTCTTTTCTCATTCCCCCATTTCTACTTTCATTCCTTGTCTCTATATCTCCTGAAGACCTACTATGTGCAAAGCATTGTGTAGGCTGTAGGCAATGAAAATTAGGCTTTGCCCTAGAGAAACTGATAGCATAGAAGCAGTGACAGATAAGTACAGATGTTGTTGTTACAAGACAGACTGGAATTGGTAGCCTAATAATAGAAGCAAAATGTTTTGTGAATACAGTATGACGAATTATACCCAGGGTCATCAGTAAGGAGAGATGAAAGATGTGGAGTATTGTGATAGATGGTGGGAGTTGGAAAAGGGAGCTTTGAAGGGCGGAAAAATATGAGCAAAGGATTGGAGGCTTAACATGACTTGAAGAGAGTCTGTTGTGACTGGAGTATTGAGTGGAAAAGTATCCAAGGAGCTGAGACTAAGTCAATCCAATTAAAACTCACTTTGGAGGACTCTGAATGATTCAAGATAATGATTCAAGATAGTTGAAGACCTTTAATGTAAACTAGCAAGTTTAATGTAAACTAACTAGGGTTTTAAAAGGTAACTCTGGCAGTGCTGTGATGAAATGAACTAAAGGGATAAGACAGAAATTACAATTGGCCAGGTAAACAGATGAAATGATTTGAATAACAAAGATGGGGACCCAAAAAGGTTTAGTGGCAGTGAGCATGGAAATAAGAGGAATCTATGTAAAATAAACTCTGCAGACAGAGTAGAGAAGGCTTGGCAGCTGATTGGATGAGGTGAATGGGCTGTGGAATTCTAAAAGACTCCTGGAGAGATACTGCTAAAAAATGACTAACTTCTCAAATGTCATATAGTGTGTGATCAGTATATAAATATTGAATAATGGAATAAAAATAAATACAACATGAATGAGAAGTTTTACATATCAACTACATAATACAGAGTTACCTGAAGAGAATGTCCTGCAGGACTTAGACTGAATCGAAAAGTTTCATTGAATGAAGGCTCTCGATCATGTCTGCATACTCTTGTTTTTTTCTTGATCACCTTTTTTTGGGTAGAAATATTCATCACATATATTTTCACATATAAATCTGAAAATAAGAATTCAGCCTATTAAATTCCATCAATCATATAAATTTCTATTGAAAGAATTATAACTGTATACTGAGAGTTCTTCCTACATTTTGTACAAAGCCAGCATTGTAAACAATTTGTTTCAGACAACATAAAATGATTAAAAGATATGCCTATTTTTTTTTTTTTTTTTTTTGAGACAGGGTCTTACTCTGTCACCAGTCTGGAATGCAGTGGCCAGATAGCTCACTTAATCTCAAACTACTGGGCTCAAGTGATCTTTCAGCTTTAGCCTTCTACATAGTGGGGACTACAGGCAGGAGCGACCACATCTAGCTGATATATCTATTTTCTTAGCAATTTAAATTTGTCCTTCTGTTGTCTAATGAATATAACACTCTAATGTATATGTTAAAATATCTAGCTAAGAACTGAAAGAAAACAACTTGTTACATATGTTAATCAGTTCTTTTTTCTGATCTATTTGGTGTATAGTTCAAATTTTAGTTAACATTTTCCAGAATATATAAGACACATCCCTAAAAAATTCTAGATATACTGATGACTATAATAAAATTAGATACCTGGTAGATGATCAGGTGACTTAAATTTGTATGTAATATTTCTGCATTGGAGAATTTCAACTATTAGTTGTTCACCATCTGTCTTCATTTCCTTCTTCAATGCAATCTTGATTTCTCCCATTACCTGAGTTTTAGCTGGGAGAATTTAATAAAAATGTAAAGAAGTATGTAATGCCATATATGAAATGTTTAGTTCAATAATTCATTCATACATTCATTTACTGTTTATCAAGTGCTAAATACCTTATGACATCCTAAGTGCTAAATATCTTATGACTGTATTTTATTCATCTGTGTACTTATTCACAGATGAATAAATTTATTCACAGGTGAATAAAATACACAAAATTTATCACAGATTCATTTATTTAGATATGAATAAAATACAGTCCCATGCCCTTAAAGCCCTTAAAGAGTGAACAATCTTATGGGCAGACTGATAAATATACAGATGCTTACACCAAAGTATGTTAAATATAATGATAGCTTAGTAACAAGGGAGGTATGGAGAAATGCATGTAGATCAATTTTACTCAACTGTAGACTTTTAGGACAAAAGAAGTAATAGATATGACTGTATCAATTCACAAAGATATGACTCTATCAAGATATATGACTCTATATCAATTCATGTATTAATTCACTTATTCATTCTCCAACAAATATTTTATTTCCCATCCTACTCTGTGCTAAGCACTCTGCTAGGAAGAGTGAATATAATGATAAGCCAAAACGTGGGTGCTTATTGGTTTCATGGTTTTTCTATCTATTGGGAAGAAAACCATTAATCAAATATTTCCATCAATAAATATATAACTATAAAAAGAGGAAAGGTTCTGAAGTACAGAAGCATGGTTTCAACGGAGGCTAAAACAAAGGAGCAGATGTCTAGGGAGGTGCTGCTTAAGCTGAAACCAGAAGGATGAGAGTTAATTAGGTGAGACGAATTAGGAAGGACATTCCAGAGAGAAGGAACGGTGTGTTCGCAAAAGGAATCATAACATGAGAAATAAATGCCTATGAGATTGTAACATATTGTAAATTGAAGCCATGTTAAGAATTTGGTTTTTCCCTTTAGATCTATAGGAATCCATTGAAGGTCTTTAAACATGGCTCTAGATAATTTATTCTCAAACATCTCAGGAATTCTTTACACTCAAAGAAATTGAGGGTCTTCAAAGAATATGTGTTTATGTGGATAACTACCAATATTAGAAATATAAAATTTCTAATTTTTAATTAAAATTCCAAAGTAGATATTTAAAAATATTTATTAATCAAATTAAATGACAATAACTGCTTTAATGAAAATGTTTTAATGAACATAACCGTATTTTCCAAAACAAAAAAATAATAGAGGTACTGTTTTATATTTTTACAATTTCATTAGTGCATAGCTTAATAGAGGACAGCTGCATTCTCTTTCTTTCTCTCTCTTTCCTTTCTTTCTTTCTCCTTCCTTCCTTCTGTAGAGATAGAGTCTTGCTATGTTGCCTAGGCTGGCCTCACATGGCCTTAAGCAATCCTCCTGCTTGGCCTTCCAAAGCACTGGGATTACAGGCATGAGCCACACTGCACCTCGCCTCTTTCTTTCCTTTTAGAGATAGGTTCTCACTCTGTCTCTCAGGCTGAAGTGCAGTGGCCCGATCATGGCTCACTGCAGCCTCAGACTTCTTAAGTCAACCATTGTATTTTGGTATGTGTCATAAGTGCTTTAAGAATTTTTCCTATTTAATCACATGAATATTAAAAAGAAATGCACTGAAGGATTTAGATTTTTAAACAGTTGAACTGATTCATTGAGGATACCCTTAAGTGAAACTGGCATATTTTTCCCTGTAAGAACATGTTGGTAAATAAATAAAGTGTCTACTAGCACAGTTTCTTGCCTTTGCCTTAATTGGAAATAAGTTCCTAGCACTTTCATGCACCATTACTTTGCACTACCAATATAAATGTCAACCAAGTGAAAAAGGTAAATAATTTCAGTGTATTTTGAAAATAATTGTGACTTTATGAACTTAAAAAGTCTTGGGGAACCATGGAGGTCTGTGAACCACATTTTGAGAACCACTGTTATAGAGTATAGTTGAGTAATTTTTGAAAGAAATGAAATAACAAAACACTGTGAATAAAGTTGTAAAAATATTAGGCTATAGTTATTTGATCATTTTGATTTAATTTTGTAACATTTTGGGAATATAATTGATGGATGTATTCTTTTCTAGATTAAGCAACTGTTTGATTAAATTAACTTAAATTTTGTAAGTCCAGATATACCCTTACATGTGGAAAAATATCTATAACATATCTCTCCTCACTCTCTTCCTTTGTCAAAGAATTAATACTGTAGCCCAAAAACTGACAAAATTCTCTTCTATGTGTTTTATAAACTAAAATACAAATCTTCTAGATAGAATTAAATAGTAATTCATGAGCCAATGATTATAGATAGTTAGTCCACAGTAGAGAGAGGTTTACTTTCAAGAAACTCTAAGTCAAAGATTTTATATCCAGCTAAACTGTCTTTCAAGTATCAAGCCTATAATTTTCAGCATGAAAGAACTCAGGGAATACTTCCTAAAGTTTGACTCTCTGAGAAGTACATAAGATGCATTTTATCAAATCCAAGAGACAACTAGAGAAACTTCAGCAAAAGGACTGATGGTAATTATTCAATATAATTAATTATAGAATGAAGATTGAGCAGTACATAGGTTGGTGGAAGAATAGTATGGAATGTTATATTTCTGTCATATAAAGTATGAAACTAAAAATTAATGAATAAAGAAAGGAGAGAGAAACAGGAAAGCAGAATGGGATTATTGATTTTTGTATAGGTAATAGGTAATAAAGGATGCCATTTAAAACTAACAAACCAGCTAGTCAATGGTCATGTAAGAGAAAGAGGAGTTAGACATTATAAAAACTATAAATAAAAGGAAAACCTTTAGAACAATGATACAAAAATTTCTTAATTCCAAAAGAAAATTTAAAAACTCAGAGGTCAAGTGGAGAAATATCATAAATATGACATAATATATACAATGATTATAAAATAAAATGCAGAGTTGAGATCAAGCATATCTATTATATCACTAAATATGAGTAAGTTTTAGCTAGCCTATTTTAAAATTTTTTTCAGATTGGCTCATAAAGCAAAGCCTAGTTCTATACTATGTACAAGAAATACAACTAGTTTTGTTCCAAATAGTAAAAAACACAGATATTGGCAAGTATGTCAGGCATACGGAATCAATAAGAGTGCAGAGGTTGAGATCTTATTATCAGGTAAAACAGAATTCAGGCTAAAATGCAGCAAACAAGACAAAGAAAGACACTGTATGAAAATAGAAATTCATAAATCACAATGAAGACACAACATTTATCAATATCCATGTACCACTTATGTAAAGTTGAAACTACAAAGTAAGATGTAAGGATGTAGAGGATTTAACGAGGAGTAAAGATGATAATAATGCGATATTAACATTATAAGACAAGGCAACTGAACGAAAAATCTAGATAAAATATTGAGACACTATAATCAATAAAGTAGATCTCATGGATATATATCAAACACTATACCCTGATAATAACGAATATACCTTTTTCTCAGTCATCTATGGAACATATTCAAAAATTGATCATATATTGAGTTACAAAGACGACATTAGTGAGTTCTATAAAATGAAGCTATTATCAACATTATGTGATAATACGTTCAGTGGCTTTCAACTAACCAACTTTTGGGTGAATGGAAAAATACTATGAAAAATAATGATAATAAAACTCTGTATATCAGAATCTGTAAGAGTTAAAGAAATGATCACATGAAAATAAATAGCTTTAAGCTCCTATATCATTTCAAGTAATGATTAGAAAATACACATATTCTTCTATCTGCTATCAATAAAAAATAAAAAATACAATTGGTTTAAATTCCAACTCAAAATCTAGAAAGGAACAACAAAGTAAAACAAAAGTACAAGAAAGGAAATAATAAAGATGTCCACTAAAATTAATAAAGTATAGAACAGAAAAAAAGTAGATAATAAATAAAAATTCTGGTACTTTGAAAAAACCCATCAACAAAATAGAAAACTTAATAGTGAATTTAGTCAACATCACGTGGCTTCTTAACATTCATATTTAGAAATGACATGTGCTCTCTTAACTGCAACACTACTATCCTCTCAATGATTTGGTATAAAACGTCTGGTGTCATGAATATACCCTAATACTAATTGACTCACATTTTCTTTATACATTCTTGACAGATGGGAAACTACAAATCTCACCTTATATGTTTCTTTGAATTTGCCAGGGCAAATTCAGTTCTGGTTCCTTAACCATTTTAAATAATCATAAACAAGCCCGTTAAAATCTCTCTTTTTTAAAAGAACCTTCACAGGAAAGTAAAGAATCTCTAAAATAAAAATGAGAAAATGAGAGATCTTAAGATCTCCCTTCTTCAATATCTAGAGAATTTGGTGGGGGGGGAGGGTAAGCAGAAAAAAAAGTAAAATGTAGGAAAATGTTAATCAGTACTAACAAAGCAAGGAATAGGCTATAGTCTCTGAACAGAAAATCCAAAGAAGTGATGTCTAGAAATGAAAAGGCAGTTTCTGGTAAGGTACAAGTTAGCAGCATTCTTGAGTACAACAATATCACAAAATCTTGTCAGGAAACGAGAAATGAATTGACAAAGCCCTAAGAATTATTACTAAATCCCCCATCGTAGGGAAGTAGATGAACAATGAGAGTAGCTAGCCCTAGAAAAAAATCAAAATAGGCCTGGCCTGGTGGCTCACGCCTGTAATCCCAGGCCTTTGGGAGACCGAGGCGGGCGGATCACGAGGTCAGGAGATCCAGACCATCCTGGGTAACACAGTGAAATCCTGTCTCTACTAAAAATACAAAAAATTAGCCGGGCGTGGTGGCAGACACCTGTAGTCCCAACTACTCAGGAGGCTGAGGCAGGAGAATGGCGTGAACCCGGGAGGCGAAGCTTGCAGTGAGCCGAGATCATGCCACTGCACTCCTGCCTGGGCGACAGAGCGAGACTCCATCTTAAAATAAATAAATAAATAAATCAAAATAAACCTTTGAGAGTGGCAACCTTGGCTTCTCACTATGAAGATGCAAGAGTTTCAGTAGAATCAGGAAAAACAGCCATGCCTCCCCATTACTGGAGCTCCAAAATGAAGTAGGAGACATATGTAAAGCTTAGTATATCTTTTCATAGGAATAACATGCACCTCAGCTTGATTGAGTGAACACTGACAGAAAACATTTAATCAAATGGTAAAAGAGGGAGCAAAAAACCTAGTTAAATAAGGTGGCAAATCTGTCTATAAGGCAACTCTCACTCTTTCCTTTAAAGCCATAGAAAAGTAGATAGCTACTCCTCAATCTCTCAAACCACACCTGGGAGGGAAGGAAAAAGAAGATTCTAACATGGAAGGGAGGGAGTCAAGGAAAATTCTCTCTTGCTATTTGGAGTCAATAGTAGTTGTGAATAGAATTGATCACACTAATGATCATGATGAAATAGAATAGCAAGACAAATTTTATCTGGGAGAAATTCAGTTTTATAGGTCATAGTCTTCTGTTACAGACCTAAAATCTCAACACACCGCATATGTGAAATTTGTTGGTTTTCACCTTCTCACTTGGGGAGAAAAGTGGAATTAAAAACTTGCTAATTGAAGTTCTCAAGTCATCACATTTCTTGTTTCTTTCTTGGAACGCTTAACTTCACAGGCCTCACAGTGTGATTCTTGTGAAATTTTTTTTATAAGTTTCTCTCTGTTCAAAGATGGAACCAGCTTGTTCTTTGCTACTAAAGGAAAAAAGGACGTGCTTACTGAGGTTGTCTCAAAGCAGATGGTTGCATTAATTGTGGGTTCATTGCTGTCTCTTATATCTGACCTTTTATAGGTTTGTTATGTTTTTGTCTTTTGAAGCAAATACAAAGATGGAGGCAAAATCCTCCATGTTTGCAGGTTGGGCGGCAGCTCCAGATCTGCTTGAGCCTTTGAACAAAATAAGCAAACAAACAAACAAACAAAATCTCACACACACACAGAGGACATGTGATGATGTTTTATAATATGGTTTGGATAAAGAGTGAAATGGCATTAGAAAATGCTTTGACCAGCCTTCTGGTCTCCTGGTGTCCTGAAACTTATGCTTCTTTGGTTGTATTAAAAGAATAAAAATTAATCCTACTCTAGAGAAGGTATTTATCCTATAATGTGGCACAAATCTACAACTTAAGAACAGAGAGAAGGAGAAGAGGAAGGGATGGAGGATGTAGAAGTCATGGTTAAAAAGTCATGGTTAAAAATGAGATGACAATATATGAGATGAAAATGGAGATGCCCGATCTAAGGACACTAATAATCACATTTTAAAACTATTAATGAAGTACAAACATCATGGAACAAAATAAGATAAGATAGAAATTAAGATTATTGACATAGAGGAAAGAAAGAAGATAATATAGAGAACGTAGAGAATAAAGGTAGAGAACAAAGATTGAGGTATAGAGAAGAAAACAATCATACGGTTAATGGTTTCTCAGAAAAAGTAAGTTCAACAGAATAGAAAATAATATCTATTTAAAAATATCAAATTATTTCTCCAAAATAACAGAAGAATAAATCTGTGAACCAAAAGAGCATCCTATATTCCTGGATATATTGATGAGTTGATACACTGATATATCCCATTTAATATTATACTTCAAGAATATAGGAATCATTCTTAAAAGGATTCAGGAGAAAAAGAAATAAGCTCTCTGAAAGATATATTGATGTATAAAAGAAAGTCATTCTGAAATATATAAGACTATGGCAGAGGATACAGCAATGACTGAGTGAAAGAAAGAAGGAAAGAAAGGAAAAAAGGAGGGAGGAGGGAAGGGAGAAAGAGACAGGGAGGGAGGAAGGACTTGAAGATGAAATCCAGACAATTAATCAAATAATGAAAAAAGAAAGTGGAAGAGAACTAACTTACTCACATTTTAAAACAGAGAATCAATTGATAAAATTTAAAATTAAAATATAGTATTAGGCTGGGCACGGTGGCTCACACCTGTAATCCCAGCACTTTGGGAGGCACAAGTGGATGGATCATTTGAGGACAGGAGTTCGAGACCAGCCTGGCCAACATAGCAAAAACCTATCTTTATTAAAAATACAAAAGTTAGTTGGGTGTGGTGGTGTGCGCCTGTAATCCCAGCTCCTCGGGAAGCTGAGTCATGAGAATCGCTTGAACCTGGGAGGCAGAGGTTTTAATGAGCCAGGATCATGCCACTGCACTCTGGCCAGGGTGACAGAGTAAGACTCTGTCTCAAAAAAAAAAAAAAAAGTATTAAAATGTATAATTATTCAACCTCAATATTTTAAATTTTGTCTCTTAAACTTAGTGAAAATTTTAAATAAAGTAATATGGCTAAAATATTTATTGAAATTAACTCATTCATTTGTTCTTTCCTTAAAATATTTTATAAATTTAAAATATCATTTTTTGATGATGAACATGAATAATTTAATTCTACACTAACAAAATTGATTACTGCTCTCTCTTTAGCTAAAGTGTTTCTACTAATGTAATTGTCAAATTGGCTTATTTTTATCTTCCAGAGCATTTCTTAAATCACTTTCTGGTGCTTTATTCTCAATATATACAATGGCCTTCTCACTTTTGAATTTTCTCAGATAGAAAGTTTCTATATATTTTATCTTTGAAAAATATGTGTATGTGGTCTCTATATGCATACATTTGTACACATACCTCTCTAATTTGTATTTATAGAGAAATATATTTTAGGATAACATTACGATGAACAGAATACAATCTCATCATTTCATAAAAAGACATAGGTTGGTATAATTTCTATTTTACACATGAGTAAAAAGTGATTTAGGTATTTTAAGTAACTTGCCAAGTTGTTAAATGGCCCAGGCTGAATTTTAATCTAGGTCTTCTGATTTTAAGTCTAAGGCTCCATTCTCTCATGGCCACCTTAGATTTTCCGTGAATAAGATTGTGAAAACACTGACTTCATGGGAATATTCTCTTTAAAACATTTTTGTAACACAGTATCAGAATAAAAGAGTTTATAGAGGCTATTTTGCTCTTTGATTTTAGCCACATACTGGCCTTTAGAAAGAGGAGATGGCATAGTAAGCAACTCTTTAAATTGTTTAAACAACGGAAGATGTCTTCCAGAAGTTATTGTCTACATAGGCACATTAGGTCAATTATGAAAATTGTTTAGATTAAACAATAAATACAGCAATACTATTTTTGAAATATTCATCATTATGTGAAATTGCTAAAACATGAAAAGTGAATATTAATTGAGAAGATATTTCTTTTTTGTTACATTATTGGTATCTGTAACACTTAACTGGGCATAGTATAAAGTGAGTTTACTATCTCTCAGAATTCTAAGAATTCTATTGCAACCTCCACAGCTTTTACCAGTGCAAGACCGTTTTAGGCAAAAGTCTCTCTAGAGGCAAGTTTTAAGTACCTGGAAATGAATACAATGTGAAAGAGAAAAGGAAAGAATGGTGCCTTGTAAAAGAAAAGTCTGTGTAAGAAAAAAAGCAAAGAGTGAATAAAATTCTCATCCCATTACACTGCATTTGTGAATTTTCACTAATAAATACCACACAGCAATGAGATAGGTCACTGGTGTTAACTAATGAAGTCTAAATTGATGTCTGATAAGATGGATATTTAGCCGTGAAAGTCTATCACCTCATAATTTGTTACTTAGCTCCCATCACTTATTCACTTATTCCAAATCTATAAAAAGTCTAATGAAGAATTAAGATGGGTTTTAAAAACCAGGAATTCTTTTGTAGGGACATGGATGCAGCTGGAAACCATCATTCTTAGCAAACTATTACAAGAGCAGAAAACCAAACACCTCATGTTCTCACTCATAGGTGGGAACTGAACAATGAGATCACTTGGACTCGGGAAGGGGAACATCACAGACTGGGGCCTATCATGGGGGGGGGGGGGGGGGAGGGATTGCATTGGGAGTTATACCTGATATAAATGATGAATTGATGGGTGCTGACGAGTTGATGGGTGCAGCACACCAACATAGCACAAGTATACATATTTAACAAACCTGCACGCTATGCACATGTACCCTAGAACTTAATGTATAATGATAAAAAAAAACAAAAACAAAAACCAGGAATTCTGACTTCTAGGCCTGTGAGATGGCAGGCAAGTCATTAAATCTTCTGCTCTAAATAATTGTGTTGATTTACTTAGTTTTCAAACCCAGTCATTATGGAAAGTCTTATTAATGCCCAGATACCTGTTAATAGCCAAAGTAGTGATGTATATTCTTTCATGTGCAATTTGATTTTCCTTCCTTTTATGGTTTCTATTGTACCAGTTTCAAGCCTAGGTAATGAAAGTGATGATCAAATGCCAAAATTACAAAGGTAAACTGTTAGAACAAACCCTGAAATGATAATTACTCAATGAGCATTAATTCTTTTTATTTCTCCATATTCCCTTATTCTTTTTTAGAAAATTAGATTTTCAGTTGACAAATAATAATTCTAGATGAACATGGAGTACAATGTGATGTTTGATATGTGTTTACCATCTGGAATGTTTAAATCATGCTAAGAAATAAACCCATCATCTCAAACAATTGTCTTTTTTCTTACAAAATTTTTGATGCAATGGAAGACCATTAGAAGCACTTGACAATTTATGCCTAGAAAACATTAGGTTAATTGCTCAGTTCATTCAGAGTAAATAAAAAACCAACAAGATCTTGTATTCAAATATTCGGTAGATTTTAATAGAAATTTCAAAAAAAAAAAAGGGAAGGACATTTTTCACTTTGCTGAATCTATTAGAGAAAGTCAGCTCTCTATAATTTGTCCTATTCACTAGTCTTTCTGTATAATTTCCAATGAGGTGTATTAACATTACCCTGGGGTCTATAATAATTTTACCTAATATGCTGAAATTGTATCTCTCCTCTAAAAGGTCAAAGGCCTTCTGACTCTGGTACTCAAGAATTATCTACAATTAGTGCTTTTCTTTTCTGTATACCATATCCTCGAGTAGCAAAGCAAGCTACTCGATTAAAAAAAAAAAAAATTCTGATAATCTTATTTGCACTGGATTTTATCTTCTGGTGTATCATTGTTTTACAAAGGCTGTATTAAAGCTGCTGATATGTTTTAAATTTAATTCCCAGAAATATGTTTTCTGGACAAAGTTTCTTACCTCTACAGAACAGTTTATGTGTAGGACAACATAGAAGGAATGAAGAACTATATTTTTTTAAGGGTTTATCCTAGTTACTGTGTGTTTGAAAGAGGGAAGCAGAATGTAGGTAATTTATTTTATTCTATAGTATGTTAGATTTTATTGTAAAATAAACATACCTTGATCTTAAGATCTTGTAAGTTCGGCTTGGATAAATTAGTCTGCTTATGCGATGAAATTTGTATGAAAATGGAGCCACTAACTGGCTCCCTTATTCAGATCCCTTTTTTTCCTATGTATCTAACAGATGACCGTAAATGTTTGAGTCCAGTTTTTACTAGCACATACTATGATTGAAGAGTTATAAAGAGAATTCCTAAGACAGAATTTATTAAGTTCTTTAGGTTCAAATATAGATTATTTATTTAGAGTGCAACTCAATGGATTTAGTTTTCAAGTTAAAAAGAATTTTCACCCTTCAAATTTTTCAAAAAATGTAATTTTCTACTCTCTCATAGTATAAACTCCTCTGTAATCAAGTGGATATTACACTATTGTCAATGACAAATACCAATTGAATCACTTGAAGAATAACATGTAAACTTCTGCCATTTTATCTTGTTTTTTTTAATCAACCATTTTAAATACAGTATATGTTACTACCCTCACTTTAAAAAAAGGAGACTGACTAACTGACAAAGGTCACACAACTAGATTAAATGTTTCCATTGAGATAGCCCAGGATTATTGGCAAAATTGTGGTGATCTATTTATTATGTGATAATAATTTTGGGCCAAATTCATGTTTGTACTCCTAGGTATGTATATGTTGGGGAGACAGGACTGGCAATTTATGGGGAGATTAGCATTAGTATGTGTATAAAGTGGGGAATTGGGGACCCAGGATTTGTGGGGAGTGTATTCTGGAAAGTTGAGGTACAATCAGGACAGGGAATAAATGCTTACCCATTTCCTTTCCAAAACATTAGTTTATGAAAGCATACTTCCTTTTTTGTTTGTTTGTTTTGTGTAGGGAGTTACAATTGACTCAAATGGTAACAACAATATATTTCATTCATTGAACAATGCTTGCTCATCAGGTGTTTTATATATTCCATCTACAGCCTTTAAAGGACTGTCCCTTATTTATCTTTGTCTTTTTAGTCCATAGAAAAGTCAACTAGTCTATATTAGATGTTTAATAAACAAATTTGTGTTATTTCTCTAATCTTTCCAGCAATCCTACAAGGTAGATATCATTTCCACCTCTTTTGGAAGAAAGTAATTTATCAGCTCTAAATCAAAAACCCATGCTTGTCCTACACTACTAAGCTGAGGCCATTGATGAGAGATATTTCGGATATATTTTTCAAATCTATGGTTTTACCCAAAATAAATGATTGTCAATCTATTAATTTCATTTTTATTTATATGTATATCAGAGCCTGTATTATTCAAAGCTATGGGTGGCCTCCTAGCATATTCTCATGTTTTAGGGCTAACTGGGGGCTGAGGGAAGGGGCATTTTAAAAGTGTTTTCATTATTTTTTTTTCCCCAAGGAAGAATTCTGGAAGGTTTCATTAATACCTTTATTTGAAATAACCCAGATTCAAGGAGATATTTTATACAATAAGGCAGGCATTCTGGCCTAATAAGATTTAAAAGTTCTGTGAAAGTAGGACAAGCCTGCACATTCTCTCTCTATTCTGTTACATAAAGAAATCCTTTCTCTCTGAGATAAAGCCAGAAAGAACACAATTTTAAGCAGAATAAAAAAGCTTTTTCTGATTGATCTCCTTCAGTGTTTTTTGTTTTGGCATTTTTGTCCTTTTGGTATGTGCTTCTTAGCATTTATTTTACTGTGTCTGAAAATAACCAGATCTCTTTCAATTTTTTAAATTAGGGAATGTCTCTTATTATTTTATGGGAGACAACAACAACAAAAATGTTTCACTATTACAGAAGAAGACCTGAAATTTTAAATGGACATACTTTTAAAACATCTAGAGTTTTGAAATAATTTCTAAAAGCCGCAAGACAACAAAGCCCAGGAATGAGGTAGTACAGCTGGTATCATAGACCAACATGCTCACAAAGTCTCCTTCCAGACAGTAGTCAAGGTTAACAAAACAAAGTAGTTTCCCGAGTTCCAAAGGCCTTGGCTAGAACTCCCAAGCATTTATATTGACTTTTGATCCAAAAGCGGAGTACCCACCCAGGAAAAGTAGTGGGTCTCTATATCTTCTTTAAACTCAGAATAACATTAGCATCATCATATAATACATTTAGAAAATAAAACCAGAAAAAAGTGTAATGTTGGAAAAACTAAGAGCTCCTGTGAGGAAAAATACTCTGTGTCTGTAAGAGGGAAGCTACCAATAGCTGTAGAACTACCTCCAGCTTCTCCCAGGAGTGGATAGTGGTGACCCTGCAGTCAGAAAACCTCTGAGTGAACCTGTGAAGACCTCCTGAATGAACGTAAATAGTGGTGGCAGTCACACGTTTCCACTGGTCCACTAGGTTACTTGCATCATTTCTCCTTCTGTGTCCTTAAATTAATTTTATCACTCTTAAAATGCAATAAATGTGATCCTCCTTGCAGTTTTAACTGACTGGTTTTATGCTTTCTTTAGATGCAACATACAGGAATAGTTTACTGTTCCATTCTATAAAACCCTTTCTCAACCCTATTTTTCCTTAACTGTCATCCTAGATAAAAGAGCAAACTCTAAATTCCACCCCAATTATTTGTTCTTAATCCACTTGTGCTATTCATTTTTTCTCTCTTCAGTTCCCTTCTTCATTAGTCTCTTGCCTTCTTTTGTCCCAAGAGGAAGAACACGATGAACTTCATCACCTGGGTTTCCTTACCTTCTGACTTCCAGGGTTTCAGTAATAATTACCAGCAAGAAATCTGAGGGTAAGAGGAGAGAGCCCAGGGTATCTACATCCTTCTCTCATCCAATCCTGTCTGTTGTGGCATTGTTTTGCAGAGGCTATGTCTTCCTATAAGGCTGTAGCTCTTATCCAGGATCCCCTCCAACATGGACGATAGCTCTTACTGGATTCTGGCAACAGCCTGCCGCCTCATGATTCATTAGACCAAAGGGTAGTAATGGCTTTTTGTTGGGGTTAGTTCCTGTGTGCTTGCTTCATCTACCTTAGTTAGTTCCTATCACCTTCTTTACTTTGTAAGTGCTCATTTCATTAAATTCTTTTTAACTACCCTCTTGAACATGTCAGCTGATTCTTGCTAGGAACTTATGTAAGAGCCACTATTGCATATGAGGTTAGATAAGAATCCAGAATTTTTTTTCTCTTTATAGGGAGGTATTCTCCCAATTCCATCTATTAGACAGTCCCATTTGACTTGTGATTCCAGTTTTGATTCTCATGTATTCCTGGATCTATCTCTGTGCTTTGTACACTATGCCATCATTCCTTTCATTTTGTACAAGTACCAGAACATTTTTATCCTTATATCTTGATACCTTGCAGGGTAACTTTATCCTTGTATAAGTCAGGATAGACTAGATTCTGCTGCAGCAAAAATGTTGCTTTTGTTTTCCTATAGGTATCTTGGTTATTTTACATGTTAATTCCAAAATACTTTAATAATTTTTTAAAAGATTGGTTTTAGAGCAGTTTTAGGTTCACAGCAAAATTGAGAGGAAGGTACAGAGATCTTCTGTATACACTCTGCCCCCAGACATACATAGCTTCTCCCATTATTAACACTTTCCAGGGTAGTACATTTGCTACAACTGATACACCTACAATGACACATGATGATACGTCAGTATCACCCAAAGTCCAACATATAAATTAAGGTTCATTCTTGTTGTACATTCCATGGCTTTGGAAAAATACATGACATACATCCACCATTATAGTATCATAGATTATTTTGCTGCCTCCCAAGTCCTTTGTGTTCTGCCTATTGATTCCTTCTCCCCACCAAACCCCTGGCAGCCACTAATCTTTTTGCTGTTTCCACAGTTCTGCTTTTTCCTAATGTTGCATAGTTGAAATGAAGTAGATATAGACTTTTTAGATTTTTTTCTTTCATTCAGTATGTATTTAAATTCCTCCCGTGTCTTTCATAGCTTTAAAGCTCATTCTTTTCAGTACTGAACAATATTCCATTGTCTGAACAATAAACCACAGTTTATTTATCCATTCATCTACAGAAGGACTTGTTGGTTGCTTCCAAGACTTGGCAATTGTGACTTAAGCTGCTATAAACATCCATGGGCAGGTTTTTTTGTGATCATGAGTTTTTAATTCCTTTCGGTAAATATTAAATAGCATGATTGTGGAATCATATAGGAAGAGCATATTTAATGTTGTGTAAAATCGCTAAACTGTTTTCCAAAGTGGCTGTACCTTTTTGCATTCCCCAGCAATGAATGAGCATTCCTGTTGCTCCACATCTTCTCCAGCATTTGGTGGTGTCAGTGTTCTGGGTTTTGGTCATTCTAATAGGTGTGTATGGGTATATCACTGTTGTTTCATTTGCATTTCCTTGATGGTATATGATATAGAACATCTTTTCATATGCTTGTTTGCCATCTATACATCTTTGGTAAGGTGTCTGTTAAGGTCTTTGGCTCATTTTTTAAATTTGTAGTTTGCATTCCTTAAGAGTTATTTTTATAGTTTGGATAACAGACCTTTATAAGTCTTTGGCAAATATTTTTTTCTCAGATTGTGGGGCTTATAGTTTTATTCTTTGACAGTGTCTTTCTCACAGCAGAAATGTTGTAATTTTAATGAAGTCCAATTTATTGATTTTTTCTTTCATAGACTGTGTCTTTCGGGTTATCCCCCAAATTGTCTAGATTTTCTCCTAGTTATTTCCTATGACTATGCATTTTGCATTAAAGTCTATAATTCATTTTATGTTAATTTTTATAAAGCATGAGTTCTGTGTCTAGGTTAATTTTTTTGCATGTGGATGTCCAATTGTTCTAGCACCATTTGTGAATAGATAAAATACTTTTTAGTTTTGATATTATGAAAAATATTATTGTTGTTGTTACTGTTATTTTGTATTTATGGTTACTTACTGGTGATATGAATAAATTCCTATTAGTTTTAACACTGATCTCTTGATTTAGTCAGTTTTTCTATATAGATGTTCACATTGTTAACAAATAATTGGTTTTATTTTTTCCCCTTGCAGTTTTTATGCATCCTTGCATCTAATTTCATTTTCTTTTCATACATGTTAACCAAAACCAATACCACGTTAAATGTTAGTAGAGGTAGTGGGCATCATGGTTGAGCCAAGGACATGAGCCAAAAACATACATAAAATAATGTTTTAATAAAATGTAAAATCTGGGCCGGGCATGATGGCTCATGCTTGTAATCCCAGCACTTTGGGAGGCCAAGGCTGGCAGATCACTTGAGGTCAGGAGTTTCAGATCATCCTGGCCAACAAGATGAATCCATGTCTCTACTAAAAATACAAAAATTGAGCCAAGAGTATGAGCCAAAATCTATCCAATACGTAAAATAATGTTTTAATAAAATGTAAAATCACCGTCTCTCTCTCTCTCTCTCTCTCTCTCTCTCTCTCTCTGTCTATATATATATATACACATACTCACTTCTCCAGTTCTTTTAGTTGTGATGTTAGGTTGTTAATTTGAGATATTCCTAATTTTTTAATGTTGATGTTTAATGCTATAAATTTCCCCTTAACACTGCCTTAAGTGTGTCCCAGAGGTTCTGGTATGTTGTAACTTTGTTCTCATTAGTTTCAAAGAAGTTCTTGATTTCTGCCTCAATCCCAATCACAATGGCCACAAAAAAGAATAAAATACCTAGGAATACAGCTAACCGGGGAGGTGAAAGATATCTTCAATGAGAATTACAAAACACTGCTCAAAGAAATCAGAGATGACAGAAACATGTTAGAGAACATCCCATGCTCCTGGATAGGAAGAATCAGTATCATTAAAATGACCATATTGCCCAAAGTAATTACAGATTCAATGCCATTTGTATCAAAACACCAATGATATTCTTCAGAAAACTAGAAAAAAAATTTTTTAAATTCATATGGAACCAAAAAAAAAAAAAAAAAAAAAAACAAACATAAAGAGCCAAGGCAATCTTAAGCAGAAAGAACAAAGCAGGAGGCATTATGTTCCCCTACTTCAAACTATACTAAACTATACTACAGGGCTGTAGTAATCAAAACAGCATGGCACTGGTACAAACACATATACCAATGGAACTGAATAGAGAGCCTGGAAATAAGGCTATACACCTACAACTATCTGATCTTTGGCAATGCTGACAAAAATGAGCAATGGGGAAAGGGATCCCTCTTTAATAGATCTTGCTGAGGTCAGCTAAGCCAGTTGACTGAAAGATTGAAACTGGACCCCTTCCTTACACCATATGCAGAAATCAACTCAAGATGGATTGAAGACTTAAATGTAAAACCAAAAAGTATAAAAACCCTGGAAGATTTACCTAAGTAGGTAATCGGTAGGTCCCTCTGGACATAGGAATGGGCAAAGATTTTCTAACGAAGGCATCAAAAGTAATTGCAATAAAATCATAAATTGACAAATGGGATCTAAGAAAACTAAAGAGTTTCTAAAGAAACTATCAACAGAGGAAACAGACAAACTACAGAATGGGAGAAAATTTTTGCAAACTATGCATCTCATAAGGGTCTAATATTCAGCATCTATAAGAAACTTAAACAAATTGACAAGCAAAGACAACCCCATTAAAAAGTGGGAAAAGGACACGAACAGATGCATTTCGAAAGAAGACATTCATGCACCCAACATGCATATGAAAAAAAGCTCAATATCACTGATCATCGAGGATTACAAATCAAAACCACAATGAGATACCATATCATACCAGTCATAATGGCTCTTATTAAAAAATCAAAAAATAACAGATGCTGGCAAGGTTGTGGAGAAAAGAGAACACTTTTATGCTGTTAGTGGGAGTGTAAATTAGTTTAACCATTGTGGAAAGCAGTTGGGTAATTTCTCAAAGACTTCTTAAAACAGAACTATCATTTGACCCAACAATCCTATTACTGGTATATACTTAAAGGAATATAAATCATTCTATTATAAAGACACATGCATACATGTGTTCATTGAATATTGTTTTATTATGTTTATGGCATCATTTGCTGAACAAAAGTTTTAATTATTAGTCTTTACATTAGAGTTTTGTGTTTAAAAAATTCTTTATTGTTCAGCCATCAGATAGATATTTATTTTCTTCCGGAGGTTTTAGAGTGTTATTTTTTATTTTGAATACTTAAACCATTCACAATTATCTTTTGTTGCCTTTTACAATGTGTTCTCGGAACCATTTATTTATCTGCCATGCCATTCAATTTTTGTTATAAATAAAGTTTCCTGACCCTTGAGGATTTTTTCCTGGCTATCTGTTCAGTTTCTTTGGTCTGCTAGATTATACCTGTGCTGTACTAAAATATTTTATGTAATATTATACTTGATAACTAGAAACAGCTCTATTTTATCATTTTTCTTCAAATTTTTTTGGTTCTTTGGTTTTTTATGTAAATTTTAGGGTCAACTCTCAAAATTCAAAAACAAACTTTATTTTTGTTATTTAATTGAACTTTCATAATATTTATATATTAACTTCTTGTTAATATATCAATCTTCATGATAAAGATTGCTAAATAAGCAATCTCCATGGTATTCATCTTTATGACATACTCTATTCATGTCTTCTTTTGTGAACATCAACAATATCTTTTCTATTTTCTCATAGAAATATTATGAGTATTTTGTTAGATATATTTCCTGGAATCTTAGACTTTCTGCTGCTATTTTTAAAAAGTTCTTTTTAAAACCGTATTTTGAAGTGGTCATTGCAGGTGACATAGGAAACATATTGCTTTTTGGCTTGATTTCTTCTCTTTGTCTGGTTTTCATATTTTTTTTACCAGCTTTATTTTGAATAATAACAATAATATCTTTTCATCCTCCCTTTTGAATCTTTCTATGAGATCCTACTTTAGATGCATTTTCTGTAAACAACATATAGTTAGATATATTTAATCTACTTTGATTAACTTTGTCTTTTATTTGATGATTTCAGTGAATCAACATGAGTTAGTGATGATTTGGAATTAATCCTATGGTTTTTTTATTTAATTCCTTTTTCATCGTACATTTTCCACTCTTTTCCTTCCACATCCTTAATGAATGCTTTTAGCTATCAGTAACAGAAAATCTTTTAAAATGAAGAAACAAATGAAATTATTTTTCTAATGTAACAAGAAATCTAGACGTAGGTGTAGGTTTACCACCTCAATAATAATGGTTTTAGGAACTGGATTTGTTCTTTATTTCTGCTCTGTTTTTCTTTCTTTTTTTTGTTTTTGGTTTTCTTTTTTTTTTTTCTTTTTTTTTTTTTTTAGATGGAGTCTTGTTCTGTTGCCCAGGCTGGAGTTCAATGGCTGTAATTTTTATTATTCGTTTTCATCATTTTTGTCTCATGGTTGCAAGATGCCTGCTATATATCCAGGGATCACTTTTGCCTCATGGACAATAGTACTGGTAAGGGACATAAGGGTTTTACATCACAGGGTTCTTGCAAAGACGAAATGAACTAATAGAGTGCTCAGCATATTTTAAGCTCTCAATAGGTGTTAGTTATCAACAGTTGTTCTATAATAGAAATTACTCCTTACCATCCAGTTACTGTAAACCTGTTTCTGACTCAAAGTTCAGCTAATATGCTGTACTACATTTGGTTGGCAGGAACACCACATTGATAACTCCAAAGGGTACCATTCACAAACTGGTTTATGTGAATAGTGCCTCTTGAAACTGGCTGTTTACATCCTACTTGTCCATCTATGGGCAGTACTGGTTTCAGGCCTCTTATTAAATGAGACATTCAAGATTATTACTGTTCTTGATAAATACAAAATACAATTGCCATTAAAGTTGAAATTATTAAGTAGAGAATTTAGTAATCTACCTTAAATCAACTAATAGAACATTTGTTCTGTGTACTAATTGCTACGGTTCCCCATTTCCTTTGAAAACCTATGAATTTTCAGTCTTCTGGATTGATTTAAGTTAACCAGCACTCTCTCCCAAGATGCCTTCTTAACAAAAAATACCTGTCATTTCCCCAAGTGCTTGAACAGCAACATAAGCCTCTTATTTTTTTTTTTTTTTTGAGACTGAGTCTTGCTCTGTCGCCCAGGCTGGAGTGCAGTGGCGCGATCTCTGCTCAATGCAAGCTCTGTCTCCTGGGTTCAGGCCATTCTCCTGCCTCAGCCTCCCGAGTAGCTTATTTGTTCTTATACTCAGTTTACATAGTGATACTACAAATAAGTGATTACTAACAATATTAGAATTCTTCTAAGCCCACATATGTCTGACATTTCCTCAAATGGTAAAGATAGTATCTGTTACAAAAATTTATTTTTTTGAGACAGTCTCAAAATAAATAAATAAAGAAGCTTGACTTTGTAAAAATAACATGGGTGAATCATAATATTCAGATTGGCTGTTGTATGTTGAGAGTACACAATTTGATGCTGCAGGGATTGGGCTATAACTTTAGCTCATATAATTTAATTCTTGGGAACAGACTCAAATAAAAATAGTTCTTCATAGTGGATTTGTATGAGTTTTCTGAGAAAGAAGAAGAGTAAACTATTTTTAAATAATCAAAACATTAATAAATATTCAACAAATAAATAAATAAGCAGTGAAAAGAAATAAATTAATAAATAAAAAATCAATAGATTTTTAAAATTTTTCATTTACCCAAATTAATTTATAGAAATTCTTCATTTTAGGTAAGGTAAAGATCATGCTCCTGACAATGTTTAATATAAATTTAATTAAATATCTTTATTATATTATGGTTTACAATGTAAAGAAACTGCCATTTCTTGTTTGTTTGTTTATTTCTTCTAAAAATAACCAACAACCCCCGTCTCCCAAAAAAACCCAAAACAGGATATATGTGCAGAACGTGTAGGTTTGTCCCACAGGTACACGTGTGCCATGGTGGTTTGCTGCACCTATTTACCCATCCTTGAAGTTTCCTCCCTTCACCCCCTACCCCCAATAGGCCCTGATGTGTGTTGTTCCCCTCTCTGTGTCCATGTGTTCTCAATGAGTAACTGCCATTTCCACTAATGCATGTAATTACATTTGTGTTGTTATGATATATATTGGTTTTCATCCAGGGTTCCTGGTTTATAACTCCCACGGCCCTTCTTCCAGTCTTTTGTTATAATGTTAGGTGTGTGAGGCCTCAGGGGCAGGCCTCAGGAAACAGAATCTCTCTCCTGCCATCCTTTCAGCTGCCTCAAGGCAGAACTCTCCTCCCACCTATCTGATGTGGGTCTTAAGACCCTCCCCAGGGAAGGTCCCACCCTGTACTCTGTGGGAAGAAATGCTGACATCAGGAAGCTTCCATAAAACCCCAAGAGGATTAAGGAGCTTCTGGAGAGCTGAACACATGGAGGTTCCTGGAGGGTGGCATGCCCAGGGTGGGCATGGAGGCTTCTCGCCCCTTCCCCCATACTTTACCCTGCACATCTCTTCATCTGTGTCCTTTATAGTAAACCTGTAAACGTAAGGTTTCCTTGAGTTCTGTGAATTGTTTCAGCAAATTAATCATACCCACAAAGGAGACCACAGGTTTCCTAACTTGAAGCCAGTCGGTCGGAAGTTTCTAAGGCCCAGACTTGTGACTTGTATAGGTATTGGGAGGCAGACTTGGGGACTGAGCCGTCCGCCCGTGGGATCTGACATTAGCTATAGGTAGATAGTGTTGGAATTAAATTGGAGGCCACCCAGCTGGTATCTGTAATTTGGTGTGTGGGGAAAACACCCCCTAACCTCTGACATTTGGTCACAGAAATCTTCTCTGTTGCTTGTGGTGTGAGAATTGTGGAAAAACATGATTTGAGGAGAGTTTTCTTGAAATAACATTCCCTTTCTTTTCCAGAAAATATCTTCTATATATAAATGCTCAGTTACAGCATGCAAACTACTAATAATTTATTTCATTATTTTCATTTATTTTACTTAAATCACAGGGACTGGCTATGTCTGTTTTAGAGGACTGATTGTACACTGCATCCAATATTGTAAATCTACTCTGGCAATGTATGCTCAGCCAGAAGAAGTTGAAAGAGAAGAGAGTAGAATGCTGTATTTCTGGAAATAGTTTTCATGTCACATATAAAAATGATATACTAAATGAATTATGTATAAATTCTAAATGAGCTTTGAAACTTTTTTACGTTAATATAAAATAGTATAGAATATCAAAATCCATTTCAGAAATTTACCACAGTTCACTGTTATGTTTTTCATTTCAAGCAAAACTCTTCTAAAGTTTCCATAATATAAATATATTTGAAAGTGTCTTATATGTAAGTACATACAGAGATGCCCTAACCCAATCTCTTATTTTATCTGTCTAGTATCTTTTCTCCTCTTTCACCACCATCTTGAGAATATCTACTCCCAAATGCATATGGTTCTCTTAAGCTGGAAACTACCATACTCAATTTTCTTTGTCACGATGATTGTTCCAGATAGGTGATCTGACCCACACAGGAAAACTCAGAGTGCTTCACTGAGGATGTTAGACATATTTTCTCCTTTGAGTCAAGAGTGTAAAACTGGGCCTCAAAGCAGCCAGCAACTTCACCCCTTGCCTCATAAAATAGCCTGAGAAAAGGCCAACTTTCAGAGAAAAGCTGAGAAAAGATGTGAGAAATAAACAGGCTTAGGCTGGTATTTCCTGAGACTATAATATCTACATGTGAATTTCTTAGTATGGCCACCAGTAAACATTCTTTGGTTTTGCGTTTGTTTGTGTAGTTTTCCGTCTCTTACCAACGAAAAATATTGCCTTATCTTAGAGTTAAAGAAATATGACATTAAAAAATTGCACCCTACAGGGCTGAGTGCGGTGGCTCACGGCTGTAATCCCAGCACTTTGGGAGGCCGAGGTGGGCGGTTCACGAGGTCAGGAGATTGAGACCATCCTGGCTAACGTGGTGAAACCCCGTCATCTCTACTAAAAATACAAAAAATTAAAATAAAATAAAATAAAATAAAATAAAATAAATAAAATTAGCCGGGCGTGGTGGTGGGCTCCTGTAGTCCCAGCTACTCAGGAGGCCAAGGCAGGAGAATGGCGTGAACCCAGGAGATGGAGCTTGCAGTGAGCTGAGATCGCGCCACTGCACTCCAGCCTGGGCAACAGAGCGAGACTCCATCTCAAAACCAAACAAACAAACATAAATTGCACCCTAGATTTAATGAAAAACAAATGTTAAAATTATTCGATATGGTTTTTAAATTAATTAAAAATAATTTAGGTATAACGGAACATAAAATATATCATAAGAACTCATGAAATGGCTGGTCAGCTTAAGAAATCAAACAAATTCAGATGAAGCCAATAGGGTAAGCCATTCCCAATTGCTTCCCTCTCTCTCACCGCTGAAGTAATCATTATTAACTTGATTATTATAATTATCTTGTTATTTTAATTATATATAATTATATGTGTATAGCTATATGTATTACATGTATGTGTTATCGACATACATACATGAATCCGGAAGCAAAGGCAAATTCTTAGCCTTCTCACTGTGTTAAATGATAAACCTGATACAAGACATCATCATTTCTTTCCTGAATAATTGCAACAAATATTTGGAGGTCTTTCTTCTTTGACCCTTTTTTCCCTTCAGAATTTTCTCAAAAGAGTAGTTAGAATCATTCTTTTAAAACTTGAGCCAGACTGTTTCATTCCTCAGCTCAAAACCCTCCAACACTGTCCCACACCAGGTTGTAAGTGAGAGTTCTTGAAGTATTCAACAAGGCTTCTATTCTCTCCCTGACGTCACCACCTACCATTCTCTCCACTGCTTACTTCACCTGGGTCGTACTTTTCCTGAAGGTGCTGGGCACACTTCTGCTGGTCAGCCAGGAACGTTATTTGTAGGATTCACACAGCTCTCTCCCTCATTTTCTTCAGTGATTACCCAAATGTCATCTTCTTGTGAGGCCTTTCCAGATAACATTATTTCCAACTTAGTGTTGTTTTTTTTTTTTAATTGCAGATGCCCAGAATTGAATTGCCCGTATTCATCAATTCACAGCACACAACCACCTAATTAACATCTGTCTCTGCAAGAACCTGTATTTGTTTGGTACTTTGTTTAGTTTATATTTTTCCCTTGCATCTTACTAACTTTATCATCCTCATTACCCTCCCAACCAAAGGCAACCAATCTTGAGTATTTAGTGTATTTCTTTTCAATCCAACTTCTATGTATTTGTTTACAGGAATGTTTACAAAAAGATATATCTGTGAGAATATCTAGTTTGGCTTTCTTTTTATTCTGAACTAAAATAATATCATGCTATGAATCTCATTATTTTTACTAATTTATTTCTCACTCAAATCTATGTTTTTGAAATCTATTGATTTTATTATATGTAGATCTAGATAATTTTTTTTCTGACATTTACATGGTATTCCATTACCTACCTATAATATATTTTATGTATCTGTTCCTCTAGTTATGGAGAAATAAATATATTGCCTCCAGACTTTTACAATCACAAAAAACTGGAAAGCATTTCTTTCTTTCTTTTTTTTTTTTTTTTTTTTTTTTTGACGGAGTCTGGCTCTGTCACCCAAGCTGGAGTGCAGTGGAGCTATCTTAGCTCATTGCCAGCTCCGCCTCCCAGGTTCACACCATTCTCCTGCCTCAGCCTCCTGAGTACCTGGGACTACAGGCGCCCGCCACCATGCCTGGCTAATTTTTTATATTTTCAGTAGAGATGGGGAAGCATTTCTTTACTAATGCCTTTGTAAATGTGTACTTACCAAATAATTTAAGTTTCTTTGGTATTATTTTATATTTCATTTTTTCCTTTAGCATCACAAAACAATTATTCTTTATTATCCTAGGACAGTGGTCTTCAACCTTTTTGGCACTAGAGACTGGTTTTGTGGCAGACAATTATCCCATGGATTGAGGGTTATAGGGAATGGTTTCAGGATGAAACTGTTTCATCTCAGATCATCAGGCATTAGATTCTCATAAGGAGCATGCAACCTAGATCCCTCACACACGCAGTTCACAATAGTATTCACATTCCTAAGAGAATCTAATGCCATTGCTGATCTGGCCTGGTTACTAACAGGCCACAGACCAATACAGGTCTGTGGTCCTAGGGTTGGGGACCCCTGTACTGGAAGAAATAAAGCTTTCAAAGTTATAAGCTAAGAAATTATTCCATATATTTCTATAGCCCTCTGTCTTCCAATCTCTCACTCATTTCAGCTCATAGTTTTGCAAAAGAGATAGAACTTAAAAAGATCATTACAATTACAGCATCATTGGTGCAATGATGGAGGCACTGACAGGAGCAAGAGAAAATTTCCTTAACAGAGCAAGCTGGAGAGTGCCCACAGATAAGTTCTTGAAAAAGGTAAGCTGAGGGGTGGGTCTCAAAGGATGAACAGGTGTTTTCCAGGATCAAGCATTTTGGGAAGGGGTGATCACATTAAGCAAAGAGAACAGCAGGAGCAAATGTAACAAGAGGAACTGCAGAGCCTGTGTGGAAGGCTCCACACAATTTTGATATAACCAGATGTAAAGTGGGAGAAAGGACATGTCAGGAGATAAAGTGGAGAAGCAGAAAGAGGGGCTGGTTGTGTTAAAACCTAGCTAGAGTTATATGGTTGATGGGGTCCATAGAAACATTTTATGCTAGAAAGTGACAAAATCAGATTAGACAGGTGCTGTAAAAGAGATGTGAAGATGATGATAATTCATCTTCAAAAACTTCAAAGGTAGATTAGGAGATCAATGTGGACACTAGACATTTCTTTTGGTGAGATGTGATGGAAACCTAAACTTAGGCAGTAGTTAGAATGAAAAAAAGGAAAGAAATTTAAGAAATACTGAAGAGGTAAAATCTGCAAGTATTTGGCAATTGCCTAACTGTGGAAATGAGACAGTGATTAGAAGAATAATGTAACTGAAACCAAACCTGAGATATAAAATGCAGGAGGAGAAGAAATTTACAGGTTAAGAGCCAGAGTATTTTCTTCTATTCTTTAGCAAAACGAACAAAACTAAAATCTGATATATTTTTCTATACCAATAAATTTGCATATTTAGAGTTTTAAGTCTTCTTAAAAGTTTATGTTTAAATCGTTAACAAATTATTCTTAAACAATTATGTTTAAGTAACATAAAATTGTATATTTCCATAACGTATCTCCATGTTATCATGTTTGCCATTACAACAATTCAACCTAGATTGATTCTAGATCATATTTTGCAAAATGAATAATTAGTGACTCATTAATTAATAAAGACACAACTTTTTGTTTTGACACTTTAAGTTCTGAGGTACATGTGCAGAACGTGCAGGTTTGTTATAGGTATACACGTGCCATGGTGGTTTGCTGCACCCATCAACCTGTCGTCTACATTAGGTATTTCTCCTAATGCTATCCCTCCCCTAGCTCCCCATCCCCCAGCAGGCCCCAGCGTGTGATGTTCCCTGCCCTGTGTCCATGTGTTCCATTGTTCATCTCCCACTTATGAGTGAGAACATATGGTGTTTGGTTTTCCGTTCTTGTGTTTGCTGAGAATAATGGTTTCCAGCTTCATCCATGTTCCGGTAAAGGACATGAACTCATCCTTTTTTATGGCTGCATAGTATTCCATGGTGTATATGTGCCACATTTTCTTTATACAGTCTATCATTGATGGGCATTTGGGTTGGTTCCAAGTCTTTTCTATTGTGAACAGTGCCGCAATAAACATACGTGTGCATGTATCTTTATAGTAAAATGATTTACAATCCTTTGGGTGTATACCCAGTAATGGGATGGCTGGGTTAAATGGTTTTCCTAGTTCTAGATCCTTGAGGAATCGCCACACTGTCTTCCACAATGGTTGAATGAATTTACACTCCCACCAACAGTGTAAACTCTCCAGCATCTGTTGTTTCCTGACTTTTTAATGATTGCCATTGTAACTGGCGTGAGATGGTATCTCATTGTGGTTTTGATTTGCATTTCTCTGATGACCAGTGATGATGAACTTGTTTTCACATGTTTGTTGGCTGCATAATTATCTTCTTTTGAGAAGATGACACAACTTTTGAAAGCAGGGTTTTAAATAACTCAATAATTTCATCTCATTCTATTGTTTTAACCAGTGCCACAATTATTTCCAGGAGTAGTTTAGTAGAATATTTTATTTAAAATATATTTAAATGCTTTATTAAGAAAACTATGAACAAGAAAACAATTAACTTTAATTTTTATAAAAGTTTAAAATATCACATGACATGCTAGACAAATCTCAATCTGAGACTGCTAATCCATGTTCCTAAAGTCACAAGAAAATCACATTCTGAAAGTAGATCATATTCAGAGCTCTAAAACACCCATAAACCAATGAGCAACAGCTCATATTAATTTTACTCAGATAAACTCATGGCTGACTATAAAAAGAAACCTGTAAATTGACTGAGGAACAACACAGCAGTCTCAACGAAAAACTAAATTGCAAAATTTGACCTACATTTTGACCCAGCCAAGTCATCATTAATTAAAAGGAAATGAATTCAAACTATCAGACTACCAAAAGTAATAAACACTTGAAGAAAAAGCTGTCTTGAAAATAAATTGTTGAGAAATAGTTCCTGTTCATTTGGCCTCTTGCAGTAACTGAAATCATTATAAACTACCTTTTCCACCAATTAAAATAGAAGTCAAAGAGAGCATGCCTCTGCTTAGCTAAACATAGAACCATAGAATGTAAAATGGACTCAGGCACTTCAGCACTAAAAGATGGCTTCAACTAATAAGTGTATTTCTCTGATTAGAAATATTTTTTAAAAAGCAAAATAATAACTCAGTTAACCGCCTTACTCTAGAAGATGTAGTATTTTGATCAGTTACATTTCTTCTGGTTCAAGAAATTCCTTAATGTTCTCAGCAAACTTTCTGAAATATGTATAGCAACATTTAAGTCTTCCCAAAAATAGAATTGTAATTTCTTGTGATGAGCCTGCTTTTCATACCTTATGGTGGCATTCTGAATTTCTGATCTCTTTGTATAATACCATAGATGCATAAAATACAAAGTATTAAACTAATTCTCCTGCCGTTTTCAGGATATGCCCTAAATGTTTTAATTAAAGACGTCAAATCCTTCCTCTAAGACTTGTCTGCCAGTGATTTTCTGCCTTTACTGAGAGTGCTCCACACACACTCTCACATACTAATTAGAATATGGAAGAATGTAATTGAATAAATTCTTTAAGTAACGTAAAATTGTGTATTTCCATGACACATCTCCATATTATCATGTTTGCCATTGTAACAATTCAGCCTAGACTGATTCTACATAATATTTCTGCAAAATAAATAGTGACTCATTAATTAATAAAGACAACTTTTAAAAGCAGGTTTTAAAATAACTCAATTATTCTATCTCATTCTGTTCTTTTAATCTGTACCACAATTATTTTCAGGAGCATTTTAGTAGAATATTTTATTTAAAATATATTTAAATATTAAGAAAACTATGAACAAAAAATGATTAGTTATATAAAAGTTTAAAATATCTCATGAAATGCTAGACAAATCTCAATCTGAGACTATTAATCTATGTTCCTAAAGTCAAAATCCTAAAGACACAAGAAAACCACATTCTGAAAATACATAATATTCGGAGCTATAAAACACACATAAATCAATGAGCAACAGCTCATATTAATTTTACTCAGATAAGCTCGTGCATAACTGTGAAAAATAGTTGAATCAATTAGATTGATTCAATTAGATTATTAAATCGAAGAAGGATCAATTAGAAGAACCTAATTGAATTAGATTCTTCCATATTTGAAACAACAGGTCAATGTCATTATCTATAAGCTAAGAAAGCCAGGTGCAGTGGCTCATGCCTGTAATCCCAGCACTTTGGGAGACGGAAGCAGGTGGATCACCTGAGTCAGGAGTTTGAGACCAGCCTGGCTAACATGGTGAAACCCCATCTCTACTAAAAATACAAAAATTAGCTGGGCGGCAGAGGTTGCAGTGAGCCAAGATCACACCACTGCGCTCCAGCGTGGGCAATAGAGCGAGATTCAGTCTCAAAAAAAGAGCAAAATGCAAACATTCTACCTAATTGAAACTCCAAATTACTCTTTTAACTCATCTTTAAAGTACTGTATTGTCCTATAAAGCATAGTCAATTTCTTTCTTAAAAATCCTGTGGAGGTTTGCTTTTCATCATGTTCCAACAGTTTCCCTGACTTTTAAAATCAGTTTTTACATTGCCCTCTGCTGTTAACATTTTTTTTCCTGCTTAATCTTTCTAAATCATATTTGTGTTTAGCGATCACTTTACATGATGACCATTATCACATCATTTCATCTTTATGATGCTGGTGCCCGAAGCTGTTTGATTTGCATTTTGATTCTGAATCGTTTTTAGAACAAAGACCTCATTTGTCTTCCCAGATCACTCTCAGAGCTGTCTGTCCTGCATCTCATACCTCTGCCCCTGCTTGCATTCCAGTCCTTATCTGTTGAATTGCCTCCAAACGAGCCCTCCGACTTCAGATGTGATCCTCCCTAACCCATCCTTCACAGCCCCAAATCTGTGTAATTTTCCTTCTTAAAATCAATCTGTATCTTCCAACTGCCTATCTACAGTGTGGAGTCTAAGTTCCTCTTGACAGCTTCAGATACTTCATAATTTATCTGAACTGTGACTACTCTCAAATCCTATCTTCCACTACTCCCTCCAGCACAGAACTATGCTACAGTCAGGCAGAAGTGTCCACAAGTTCACCAATATCACATATTTTCTCATATTGCAAAGGCTTTGACAATGATGTTTCCCCATATTAGAACCCTTGCCAGCCTTCCTGCAACTATGAATACATATTCCTTTTATTTCAAGAACTATTTAAAAAAATATTCCTGCCAGGAAGCCTTTCCTTATCCACCCTAAAGCAGAGTACCTTAATATTCAATATACATTCACATCTGTCAGAACTCCATGCCAATTGTTCATGAACATGTTTGTCTGTCCTACTAGACCGTTTTTTTTTTTTGGTAGAGACACTGCATTAATAATCTTCTGTAGATACAGCTACACTTGTGAAAAGAGAAGCACAGTCAATGTAAATTCAGAGTTACTATACTTTTAAGTAAATTATGTAGTTTTTAATTGAAGTAATCTCTCTGAGTTCAGTTTTAGGGTGGTGAACTCCTTAAAACCTGTACAACAACATACAGGATTAACATGACTTTTCAAGGTGTCTTAGGTATGGCTGGCATACGCAAAGAATCTAATGTTTTAACAGACTCTCTCAATGTTTTTGTGTAAGCATTTATTTCAGTTTCGCAACTATGTTATTAAGGTTGGTTTAGCCTTCGGTTTCTCTGAGTTTTTATTACTTGATTCAAAAATATTTATCAAGTGGGCATTTTGTGCAAGTCCCTAAGCCAGACACAGGGAATAGCATAAATACAGTAATACCTTATTATAAAGTATTCTTGTGAGATTTGGGTCCACCAGATTTTCTAAAGGTCTTAGCCGAATGCTTGGCAGATAAATGAAAGTTGTGTTGTTTTTGTTGTTATTGTTATTAAGGGGTATGTGTAGATTTTTTTTGAAAAAGATGAATTATCATTTAGAATGAATATATATATATATATAATCATTCAATATGACACTATCATAATACGATGTGTAAGATAAAGACCTGCTACTGCTACTTAGCATTACATAACACCAACAACAGTTTTCTGGGCTCCAGAGTGCAATGTAAATTAGAGAAATCACAATGGTGTGCTATTTCTTGGATAAGTGAGCATTCACGTTGGATGATAACAGCCTAAAATTGCATCTGCTTAGTGCAGGACAAAACATGACTTGAGTAGATAGCAATTCTTTTCTCAAAGTAAAAGATTTAAACAGAATAATCCACCTCCACAGTTTTTAGTGGTACAAAACAAATAATAAAATATATTGATTATTTTAGAGACTAGCACTCAACATTTAATAAACAAGCAGTGCTGTACTTTCCCCAGAGCCTATTATCTCGTGTTCATACTACTTTCTTATCTGTAAAACTGGTTCCTTAAGGGAAAGTAATACTTGGTTGACCAAGGGCTTCTTTTCTGAAGTGTGCTGGTCTTTTCTTTTCCCAGTTTTACTTTTTTACTCACTTATAAAATATTTTCTTACACAAAAAATTATGTAAACTTCCAGCATTTTCTAGAAATAATAAATTAAAAAAATTTTTCATTAGAGAAAGTAATAAACTAAAAGGTGGGAAAGTGAATTATCTTCAATAAATTTTGTCATTTTTAAAACTTTTGATTTTTTTCTTCCTGAACATTTATAAATTTATTTTTAAACTTTCAGTGAACTGGAAAAATAATCTAAAAGTTAAAATGTTTGAATTTCATAGACTTTTTTCCCCCCAGAGATTTTGTATTTTACATCATCAAAGTCAGGTTTTTTAAAAGTGAAAAAAACTTTCTCAATTCAACAATGGTGCTATCAGGAGGTGTTTAATGAGTGTGTCAGATAAAAAGAGTACTTAATTGTAATACCTACTACTGAACAGTTTTAAGAGAATGGATATTCATAATAATTTAGGGGAATGGTAGAAAATTATTTACTTCAAATAATACCATTTTTTCTTATTATTATGCAGTTTGATTCCTATTGCTTGTTTTTTATTTCTTCGTATAACAAAAGGTTGAATAATTTTATGGCTTTTTTTTTTTTTTTTTTCTGACAAGGTCTCACTCTGTCATCCAGGCTGGAGTGCAGTGGCGTGATCTCGGCTCACTGTGACCTCTGCCTCCTGAACCCAAGCGATCTTCCCTCCTCAGCATCCCAAGTAGCTGGGACCACAGGCATGCGCCACCACACCCAGATAATTTTTGTATTATTTTGTTAGAGATGGGGTTTTGCCATGTTGCCTAGACTGGTCTTGAACTCCTGGACTCACACAATCTGCCCACTTCAGCCTCCCAAAGTGCTGGGATTACAGGCGTGAGCCACTGCACACCACCATAATTTTATGTTTTTGACTTCTTTCTTAAAAAAATAAAATCTGAGATTTCACATATCTCAATCCTTTATTTTACCGAACTCATAGTCAAATTACTAAGAGAAACCCACTGCCAATTTTTTTAAAAATCTGATTCTTGGATTCTTTACATTCATATTTCTTAAAATAATTTGTATTGCCTTTATAATATATTGGCTTTTTAAATTTTGGTAGATGAAGATTTAGCTTTTCTCATTCCTGTCATGTTACAATCTTGTTAAACTAATATTTGGAATTTATATTAACTTGCCTCTTTAATATTCATTTTTGAGAAAATTTGGTTCTTATATGGCTTTACTTAATTTTATTTTTTTCCTTAAGTTATTAATTGCTTTGTTTTACAATTTGCTCTGCTTTCCATGTATCTATCTTTAAATGTTCTCAACACTTCCAAGAGCACCTCTTTCAATACTATTTTTCACTTGGCCAGACACGTCATGACTTTTGTCAATTCTCTTCTCTCCTGCATGAGCACCCCATTCACTACCCATGTGCAGCCTAGAACTCTCCATATATTTTTGTTTTTGAAATTCGTGTTGTGGGAGATGTCAAAGAGAAGGAAGATTCACATTCTATGCCAGCGCTATCTATAATGATCCCTGGCTTTGTTTTTTTAAGTTAGTATCTGTGTGTGTGGCCGATGCTCAGGTGAAGATGCAAAGTAGTATCAGCTCTGGTTCTGAGTTCCAGCCAAGTTGATGGGCACTCTGCAGCAGCTGCCCCCATATGTTGAGGAAACGAAACTACAGGCTGGCTCTTCTGCTAGTGCTTGGTCACAGTGTACACCTGTTCACCTCCCTGGAGACAAACGCCATTCGAAATTGGGTTTTCAGGGTCCTGGAAGTATTGAATGAATTTCTAAACTTCACTAGTTTCTGTGGAGGGCCAATATTTTTTTATTGGGCTACTAGAAATGTCCAAAACCCCAAAATACATTGGAATCAAATTCAGAATTTTAATAACTGCTAATGAGTTCTTCACATTTGAAATTTGATCTTCATATCTCTATATCTGATCGGATTTTCTCAGGTGTTCTTTATTTCTGCTGCATGGCTGTTGTCTTTAGATTCTCTTTTTCTCATCATGGAAGTCCTCTATTCTTTGTGTCTCTTAATTCACAAAGTATTGTGTGTGGGGGCAGGGTATGCTTGCATGTGGTTAATTCGCTATTTTGGTGGAGCATATCTTCAAGGAGCTTCCTGAGATAGGTAGCATGGAAAGTAAAAGTTTTGTTCTTAGCCTTCTCAAAAATCATTTCATTTTACCCTTACATTTGATGGATAGTTTGTGTATAGATTTTTAGTTTACAATCCCTTCCATTTGAAATTTCAAAGGCATTAATTATTATCCTTTTCCTTTTAAGCCTCTATTATTGCTGCTGAAATATTGTTTGAATTCTTATCTTTTTTTCTTTCTGGTTAATGTACATTAATTAATTACCTGGAGAAATATTTAGCATCTGCTCTACATTTCTTGTTTTCTGAATTATTATGATGCTTTCTCATGCTGCAAGTCTCTTTATTTCTTGTCTTTCTAATGTGGAGATTTGTTTTCTTCAGTTTAAAGAAATGTGTTGTAGTTTGAATAACATTTCTTTTCATCTCTCTCTTTTCTGTGGAATTACTGCTAGTTAGAATTTGAGGCTGATAGGTTAATCACTTAAATGTTTTTAACATTTATAAGTTTTTTGTTATTGTTGTTATTGCTAATTTCTCTTCGGTGAAAAGCCATTGTCACTGACATGCCAGTTCATAACTTTTTTTTTTTTTTTTTGAGACAGAGTCTTGCTTTGTCACCCAGGCTAGAGTGCAGTGGCATGACCTCAACTCACCACACCCTCTGCCTCCTGGGCTCAAGCAATCCCCCTATCTCAGCCTCCCTAGCAGCTGGAACCACAGGCATGCACTACCATGCCCAGCTAATTTTCGTATTTTTTGTAGAGACGGGGTTTACACCAAGTTGTCCAGGTTGGTCTTGAACTCCTGACTGAAGCAATCTGTTCTCCTTGGTCTCACAAAGTACTGGGACTAGAGACATGAGCCACTGTGCCTGGCTCTCCGGTTTATAATTTTTGACCATGTTTGTTCTTGTTTGTCCTTTTTTGAGCAAAATGTGGGAGATCTTTATTTAGTATAGTGATCATTTAGTGATCATACAAGTTACAATATTTTAGTCTTATTTATCATGTGTTCATTGCTTTTATTTTTGGTTTCTTTTACTATATAAGTGTTATTATTATTTGTAAACAAAAATGTCTATTATTTCTTTGATGGCTTATGACTTCTTATCTTGCTTAGGAAATTGCCCCTCATATTCCACTAAGCCTGTTCAAATCTTATTTGTATTTCCTTCAAACATTTTCATTATTTCATTTTTAAATTTCATCTCCTTAATTAACCTTAAAATTACTTGGTATATGGTAATGACTAGAAGTCTAATTTTCTTTTCTTACTGAAGAAAATTATGGCAGAACTATTTGATAAACAAACCAGCTTTTTCTATGGAATGAAATATCTGTTCCATTGGAATTTATAATAATCATTTACTTTAAAACCATATATGGATTGGTTAAGTTATCCATTTGTCCATTTATCCGTTTGTCTATTTTGTGTTAATTTAATGTTGTTTTGAATACAGAAATTTTTAATATCTGATAAAACAAGATTTTTAATTTTGGCAAGCTACATAGCATCTGTAATGTAAATGGTGTTATTAGTTGGCTGGCTATAATCATTAAGTGTTGGGTGTTTTCCTTTACAAACCACTTAAGATAGTCTTATAAATTTAAAATGTTTTTTCATGAAATAGCTGTGTAACCATCAATATCAAAATAAAAATGTTGGTAAGTACAATGGTAAGAGTCAGGTGATGTTAGATTAGCTACCTGTAGATTCTAACTCAAATAAGTTGGCTATAAAACTCTGCTTGAATGGTTTTACTGCTCTAGGTCTCTGTTTCCTTGACTGTATAAGGTGGAAATTGTTATTTCAATTATTCCACATCTATTATCTCCTACTGTCTTGTGACAAATGAACCAGCCAATGTGAAGGTATTTAGAACAAAATAAACATTATATATTTGTGATATTTACACATCTTTTGTTAATTTTCTACATCTATACTAAGAAAATATTCTTGGCTTATATTTATTCAGTGTTATTTGCTAAGTTTTAGTATTCTTATCTTGATTCAAAAGCCTCTCCCTCATAAGTAAATCAGAGCAACAACTCCCAGTGCAACATTTCAGGAACTTGTAGGTAAAGAAGACATTTAAAAAATTACTGAAAACTACTATTTCAGATATTAATCTCTGAAAGTCTAAAATATTCTGGGCTTTCATCAAGCAATTGACAATGCTTTGATGTGTGCTAAGACTAAGAAATACCCAAGATCACTTCCAGAAATTTAATTCATTTAACTTTTCAGTAGTCGATCAATACCCTCCAGAGATGAATCTGACTTAGATTTAAGACACAAATTTAAAAAAAAAATTTAAATAATAGGATATTTTGCAGTAAATGTCATTAATTTTAAATTCTCAGTGAATAATCCAGGACTAGAAATAAGTGACACTGGATTTTAGATTCTCGTAATTTAGGAAAATGTGGTAAGGTCCAGGGAAATCACCACCAAATAGGAGGAGGCTTTCCCCTTGCACCCTTTACTCTAGCGTCACTGAATAACTTCTCTCCTATATACCCCCAATCTTTTCTTCCATCTGTGTTGTTCCTCATGGTGTTCTTCAGTCTGAACTTGGCCTCATTCATTGCCACGTGTCTAGACCTTGTTCAACTTTCAAAGCAGTCACTACTTGTAACCTCTTTCACAAAACCATGCTCCCCACCATCACTTCTACAGATGCTGCCACGCTTTTCAATGCTGAAATTCCAAAGCACATAATTTTCCCTCTGGTTTATACATTTTTATTGTAATTATTCTTTGCATCATGGTTATTGAAGCCCCTTCTCTGAATGGACACTGGCTATACACACCTGGTTCAGCAAGCATGCTTCCTGGCTGCTGATGAAATAGAACCAATCATACTAGATGGACAGTATGCTCCCTCAGCTCAGCATATGTATTGAATTGATCTCTGTAGGATTCAAAGTTTTAATATGGTGTTTTGCATATAATAGATACACTCATATATAGCACTAATCAACTTTGGAAATATAAGAAAGGTAGCATAAGTGTTGGGAAAAATAAGACAGCAAGGTCCCGTATTTGTGGAGTGAATTATTGGATGCCATAATAATAGCTGTTATTATACTCTAATTGAGGATCTTCCATAATGGTTTCATATTTTCTCTTTGAGAGTAGAGCCTAGCAAATTTCTAGAATGTTTGAGGTTTACTTGTTCTGGAAACTGAATTTCCATTCTTACTGAAACTAAATTGAATTTTATAAAGATACTTAAGAAAACAAATAATTTATTAGGGTTATTTATTATTTAAAGGTATACAGCCAAGAAAATTAAACTTCATGGAAAGTTGTGATTGTAATACTTTTTAAAGATGATGAACACCTGGTTTAGGAGACTTAATGGATCAAGGCAGCTACTACATGGATGTTCACTGGCAAAAAATAACAGTACTAAATACATCCATCTTAACTAATGGAAGGGTCAAGTAGCTTAAAGGATGTAATTAGATATTTTTAGTGTAAATTGGGAAAACATTCATCTGTACAATTTGAAAGTCTAATTGGTTTGATTTGAATCTTAAAGAAAAGTGGTCTTGTATAGCTCTCATTGTCAACAAGTGCACAACATTTTATCAATCCTGAATAATAATCATTTCTTTGGATGGGACCAAAATGACTCTGTCTCACATATACTTCTCATTTAATAATAGCTACAACTTAAAGGATGTTAACTGTATTCCAAACACAACACTTATTTTCACTTTACATATGCTCCTAATTGTGGAAATTCAATGACAGATTAGTGGAGATAGTCTGAAAAAGTGTTACTGTTTTATACTACAACTTAGGTCAGAATCCCAGAACACTTCATAGAGCTCACATTCTGACCCATTGAACTAATCTCATGCTGGGATTAAAATTCATAAACAACTTCTATGAATAAGGAAAAACATTGTTAGAGAAAATGACTAAGTGGAAAATTATTGTTTTTAAATTAGAAGCAGAATAAATGGACTTGATTAATAAGAAGAACAAGGACATGACTATTTAACATTAAAAAACACTCAGTAACATTCTCAACAGAAATTGCAACCCCATAAAACATTACTTTTTACATTCTGAACCCTATAAAGCAAAAACAAGAATAAAAATTGTATGTGAACAAACTGTCTAAAAGAGATTACTTAAAATCTATGATATACTCTGAATTAAAGTATGCAGTCCTAAAGCAAATCTTTGTAGATGAGTATTTCTTAGAGTGGACTAAGTTGTTCATAAAGCAAAGTGCTTAAATGAATAATATAAGTACTCAAGATGAAGTGGAACATTTCAAGGATCTATAATTTCAAGAAAACTGTGCCTACTACAGAGTCAGTTTTTCTAATGTCCTGGTGAAGGATTGAATGGAGGAAAAATACAATAAAAAACTATATATTTTGTCTAAAAAAATGGAATTGACTCTTGTTTGTTTTTGTTCCCCCACTAAATTGGCTGTTTATGTTCACTGACAACAAAAGGAAGTAAAGACAATTCTTTGGATCACTCAAAACAAACACAGATTATACATATATCTCAAGTACAACACAAAGTTGATTCCATATTTCTATGTGGGCAAAACAAAATCTTGCACTTTAAATTGATGTATCCTCCTATCTTCATAGAGCAAATACATTCTTAATCATTTTCTCCTCACTCTGTTTATATATGCTTTCTAATTTAAAATTGCCTCTGAAAGTCTAATATTATTGCAGTTTTCTTCTCCATATTATTAACTCTTTTTTATATTTATCTTACAGTGATACATGCCCAATTCATATGGTTATGTAGATTATAAATTTGATTATTGTCAGATGTTAACACTAACTCAGTCAAAAACAACTTGTCCAAAAAGTTGCTACCAAAAGGGCACTTGACTATAAATAACTCACATTATATTACATATTCCATCTTGTTCCTGTCCTCAACCCCCGCCCCTCTGCTCAATAACTAATCTGAGATCAACTGTTGATCAGGGTCAGTTCGTTAAAGGGGAAACATATTGACTCATAAGTTTAAATAAAAATAAAGTAGCCTCTGATTGGCTCCTTCTTGGAAAACAAGCATGTTTTGTGTGGGACTGATATGAAAGAAGAAAGCAGTATTAGGATGAACGATTTCTGTTCATGACAGCTGTTAACATTTATACTAAAACAATTTTATTTATAAACTTTAGGATTAAAGAAAGGTAAAATTAAGTAGCTAAAAGTATGCATGAATTGCTTCTCTATATATGTAAATTCTAGAGTAATATGAAAATCAATAGCTGCTAATTGTATAGACATTCTCTGAGCAACTCTGTGGGCAAGGCTGTCTGCTAAGTGCTGGGATAACAAAAGGAGTAAGTGCTTTCTCTGGTCTGAGAGTTGTTCATCCTTATGTAGGAGACAAAAATAGAAATAGGTAATTTAAATCAAAGAACAATGATAAAATATGCAAATTCTGTCAACTGTGTGTGTTAAGAGCATAGAAGGAAAAGAAGGCAAAATGGGGAAGAGAGTGAATTAAGTGCAGGGCATACGTAGTTTGATGCATCCATGTAAAATATTGTGCCGGCCCTACACTTATGTGCTTTTGGATGCATTCTTCGGTCTTTTCCTTGCTTTCTTCTCGGAGTAGCTGCCCTGTACAGTTTCCCAGACCTCTCTGTCAACTGGCTTCCAATTGGATTTGATCAGGCACTGGCAGAGATGGGAGAATGGGAGGAAGAGAGAACCAGGATATTTCTCCCCATCCTTGTCTGTCTCAGGATATATTTCTGGCACTGGCTGAATTTCTTTCATGTTTCTTACTCCCAGAAAGCAGGCATGTCCTGGTTTTGGCTCTCACTGTCCTCTAGCTTACGGGAACAATAGCTATTTTTCTGCTGCTTCACTATACCCCACTTAGTTTCTCAGCTTCTTTCACGAGTATATAATCAATTGCTAGTCATTTGTTTCCTCTATTTCAAATATTCAGAGCCATTTATAGTTTCCTGGTTGGACACAAATGCCTGACACACTGAGTCTAAATTCCAGGAGTTTGGGCTGCAGGTTTGGGACTAATCAACCTGTAAGAGAGAGTTAGTTCATGAATGTGTACAGAGATAGGGTAGGTAAAAAGATTGGTAGATTGAGGGTGGAACACTGAGGTATATTGCAAGAGATAAAGGAAGCATAGCTTTTGAAGGAGTCCAAAGATTAATTTACAATTTGAGTAGAACAAGAAAAATGTGGCATTCACTTAAGCCCCTGAGAAAACCTAGGTATCACTTAGACCCAGCATTTGTCAGATGAGATTTCTGAAGATAGAGAAATGAGGTCACATATCTAATAAAGGCCAGAATTGAAAACCTGTTTTCAATTCTATTTCCCTAGGTAGTGTTCTTGTGATAACACACCCATAATCATGCTAATAGTGTGACATTTGGTGTCATTTTCACTTGTTCTGACCTTGTTCTATGTGTGCACTTCAGTTTCCTTTTATATAACGCCAATATATGTTATTAGTTATCTCATAGGTAATTGTAAGAATCAAATGAGACAGTGCATGAGAAGTACTTAGAATAAACTACTTAGAATAGTTAAATGTATTGAGAGAGGTTGGAATGACACATGAAGGACAATAGGGCTACTATATTCATTTTATTTTATTTTTTATTTTTTCAGATGGAGTCTCCCTCTGTCACCCAGGCTGGAGTGCAGTGGTGAGATCTGGGCTCATTGCAAACTCTGCCTCCTGGGTTCAAGCAATTCTCCTGCCTCAGCCTCCTGAGTAGCTGGGATTACAGGTGAGCGCTACCACACCTGGCTAATTTTTGTATTTTTAGTAGGGATGGGATTTCACCATGTTGGTCTCAAACTCCTGACCTCATGATCTGCCCACCTCGGCTTCCCAAAGTGCTGGGATTTCAGGAGTGAGTCACCACGCCTAGCCAGGGATACTAGATTTTATCACACTATTACGAAAGGTAAGCTAGTCATCATAAAGCTTATAGATACTCTTTTTATATGTTTGCTGAAGTTAAGGTGTTTTCACATTTGGTAATAACTTACTATTTGTTTAATAAAACAAAATATGAAATTAAATTTGGTTTTTCTTAAGATGTTAGTTTAGCAGTGAATTTTTCTGTAAAATGATTTTTACACCATTAATTTCTTCTCAGCTTCATATATTTAAGAATTTCCATGGACTTAAATGAGGTTCCATGACTGATTTTCTATTTGTATGATATTTTAAACAAAATATATATTTTTAAGTTCAAGATTTCCCTCCCACCCTCGGAAAGTCTTCTGAGTCTTTTTTGTGTCATCCTTCTCATTCTTCTTTCTCTTTTAATTTTTTAGTACCCCAAGTTCCTTCAATGTTAAACATAAATGAGAAAACTGGGAAATTGTAAAGAAAGTCATTCTCATTTAATAGATAATGATGTCTTACTACCTATTGCTTTTGCCATTAGTATGTAACGTTTATATTCATGTTAAAAGAAAAATAACTCAAACACTTATACTGTAGAATGTAGATTAGGCCAAAATCCAATATTGTAAATTTTTACTTACCTTCAGTGTCTGCTAGCCCTATTCCTACCCCTGACTGTTTTATAGGCTCTTGTCCATTCTGTCCCATCTTCCCTCTGTTTAGGAATAAAATAAAATGATATATTCAGTTATGATCTCACGAATGCAAAGGAGGCTAAATTTGCATAAATTAAATAACATTGAAAGTAATGGCAAAAACTGCAATTACTTTTGCACCCATCAAATATTTTCGGACTTGTAATAATTATTTAAATGGCACAGACATACACAGTTAATTGCTCTATGTCATGATTTTAAAATGTGAACTTGTTTATTATTCCTATTCAAGCCAAATAATATACCTCAACATTCAGTAATTTTTGTTTGTAGACTCATTTATCAAAAAATAAGACAATCATGACATTTCCAAATTTTGTTTTAGAATGTTTTATTTATTTCTAACTCAAAAATGAGAAGGGGCTTTATATTTTTATAAGTTGTACTGATGAGTTATTCTAGTTTGTTTTGGTGAAAAGAGCAATATTGAAATAAATACTATATAGAAATGATATTTTAATAGACTATTTCTTATTTCATGTGTTTTTTCCCTAACTCCTTCCTGTGTTTTCTGCTATGTTGAGCAAACTGGCTTTTGTAGTCAGGCTGCTTGGTCTCTGCTTCTGGCTTTGCTATTTCTTGCTATGTGTAATGTAAGGCAAAGTACCTGGTCAAGACTGTTTCTCCTTTTGTGATATAAAGATAATAATATTAGCTACATTTTGATTGTGAAAAAAATCACATGAAAAATGCATAAAAATGTTTAAAGAGTGCCTGAAAAATCATAAGCATTCAATAAATATAGCATATTAATAGGTAGGCATGCTCATAGCAGCCTTAGAATTCAGCTAAAATCTGCTAATCACTTTTAGTTTTCAGCTTCAAACTTTTTGGAAAGTCAACTAGATGAAGAATTTATGATACTTTGAGGATTGTAAGCTTAGAATGTTAATAATTTAACAGCTAAAGGACTGTAGGCCACTTCTTATTTCTTTGGCTACAGAAAAAGCTACATGGCACATGAAAAAGTTTGGAATTTGCCTTTATATATACTTAGATAAGGTGTTCTAAAAAGATGGAATAAAAACTTAAGTGTTATAGAAAGGTGCTTGAACAAAAGAGCATCTTGATACTGCACTTTGTAGGCAACACTTCTAGCATAGCAGGATTTACTAACAATTAATTACAACTTTCATAGGAAGTATTTGGTTTGCTGGACCTGCTGAAAATGTAACCATATTTATTTCTTAAGAATCCAATTATATCTTACTTGAAAACTGCTCTAAAGATCCTCTTATTCTACTTCAGAGAAGGTGCTGAAATGTGTCTGCACATAATAAAAGAGGAACACATGTAAATTCAGAAATTATTTTATCTCAAAAGCCATTACATTGTTCCATTATAGTAATTCTAGCTTAAAGGTTTAAGTACAAATTTTTATTAAGTGTGTATGTGAGGGACCAAGTTCATGCAAATTAAGCAATTTCCAACATTTCTGTTTTACCGTATGTATGTTAAACCATGGTCTGCATGGTCAACATCTGCATACATATTTAAGCAATGCACAAAATTTTAGCGTATGCAATTGCTTCATCAAGATTCAAGACAATTAGTTAAAAAAAAAAAAACTCTGCTCTATCTCTTAGCATTAGAGAGGAAAAAAACGTTTAATAGCAGTAATCTTGCTTTTATCAGTACATTACGCTGGTAGAGTGAGCCAAAACTTACCTTGTTACTGAACCAATTCTATTGAAAGTGAGGGTCTTTTTAGTATTGGTAATCTAGTAGATAAGAATACTAAAAAATTAATATTCTTGTACTATCCCAGACTTTTAAAAAGTAGTTACTATAAGTCTTAGTAATTGTAGCACAACTACATTTTGATAATTTTTGGGGTTGTTCTTGATTCTTAGACTTCATATGTTAAGGGTGATACCCAGCCAGTCTTTGCTTTCAATTAAAACTGATTTTAACATAGGTACTTAGCCAATATGTGTAGTAAGTACATTTTGAAGATTATACAAAAAACTTCCACAGGATTGTGAAGCTAAGGTAAGTGCAAAGGAAATGTAACTGTGGGTCATGTGAAGGATGTGGTTTCTCTGAATTCCCAATGACTACACTTTAGCTCAGAACATTGTTGCTATACAATTTATAATTTATATTTTTAAACAATCACTAGATATTTATTAAAAACTTTTACTCTCCCAAGCAATAATTTTATTAGATACAATGAGGGATAAAAAAGGACTGCCACATACTACTTCCTACACATATCCTATAGTGGTTTTCAAAAGTAAATATTTGTTGTGCTCATATGGCAAAGCAAGAGTCTCCTAGACAGTTGTGCAAAGCTTTGATTTACAAGAGAAACAGAAAGTGGGAAAAACCAAAATTAGAATGTGGTGTATATATATAAAATACATAATCTACTTATTCTGCAGACATTCAGATATTGACAAAATAACATGTTTACTCTTTGGAAGTTATAACTTTACCATCAGTGTTCAATTATATATTTTGAAAGGTGCAGAAAAATTGGAAGGATAGCAAATTATGTGTGGTTTAAAACCTTTCTAAATTCACATGGCATTTACAGCTTAGGGAGAAATGTAATGAATTTGTAGAAATTATTTTCTGTCAAATTGGATCATCAGAAGTCAAAGACCAATGGGATTAGGTTCCTTTTAGGAAGAATTTCCAATAAGATAGAACTGATTAAGTACAAATAACTCTATTGAATCCATGGACTAAATCTCATAAAAGAAAAGAAAGCTAAGATGGGCAGGTGATACAATAATAATTTGCCTAATTTAAATTGAAAAAAATGTAGTTCAAAACAACAAAATGAACTCATTTTCACTGTAAAAATCCATTTTCCCTAATGCTTTGCTTTTATAAACTGAACCGTTATCAAAATATTACAATTGTTGTGGACATCAAAAGGAAAGATTTGTGAAAACCCTTATTTTAAAACAAAGAGAAATAGAAAATCCACCTGCTGAAAAGTCTTCACTTAGCATTGGAGACAATGAAAAAGACCCTTCGACAACCCAGCTCAGGGTTGGCAAGCTCTGCAAAGTGCCAGTTAGTAAGCATTTTAGATGGGCTATGTTCTAACGACTTCTGCCCTGTGGCACCAAAGCAGCATCAGGCAACACAGAGCTAATAAGAGTGGTTGTGTTCCAATACAACTTAGTTTATATTCACTGAAATTTAAATTTCCTATAATTTTCACGTGTCACAAAGTATCACATTTCTTTTGTTTTTTCCTACACATTCAAAAATGAAAACGCCATTTTTAGTTTACCAGCCTTAGAAAAACAGGTGGTAGACTGAATTTGCCCTGGCCTAAATCCTGGGACCTGGGTGGCCCAGTGGTATTTTCAAAATCCAGAAGACTAGTTAATGGGGAGGAGAAGGAAAGCTCAGGAAGTTTGGATGTTGTTATTGGAACAGACATAATCTACAAATTTATCTTAAATGCTACCAATATGATCAAAGTGATTCTAACACATTAAGTCTGCTAAAGTTTTGCATTTGATTTGCAAAATGACTTTTTTTTTGAGGTTTAACATTATGAATGATTCTTATTCCGAGAGTACCTAGTCAGGGACCTATGCACTACTCTGTACTTGTTCTAGAAAGTATGGAAACACTTCAATGCCTTCAATCTTAATTGTAGAAGGATTTATAGTTGAAAAGTCTGCATAATTATTCACTATGTCCTCTGTTTCAAATATGATATATGGATTCTTTGAATATGTTTAAATCTCTCCCGATTCAAGGTAAATTAATATATGTTTGTCTCAAATACCAGTAATGTTTGTATTTGATCATTATGTGATTAAAACATTACTGTACTCCTGCTGAACTTCATTCTCACATGGCTAAGTGATTAGCAGTTTTTACATCAAATAGAGATTGTATTGATTAAGTAGTTCTGGTAGTGACTAACATTTATCCTTAGAATTAACTGAATTATCCAATCTTTCTTGAACTATCTATCTTTACATAGGCATTAACAGTTCAAGTGTCTCAGGGACAATGACTCAGAATTGGATAATTGTTGTTATTTCCTGTTAACTGTTGAGAATGCCTTACTCATGATGCTGAGTAAGCTTTGTAGTAACAAAAAGAGACCCACTTACATCCTCGGAATAGGAAATAGATTAGTCTCCCCTGCAGTGCTGCTGCTTCCTTCACTGTCCACGCTATACCCACTGCCAAAGCTGCTGCCCGAGGAGCCGGTAGACACAGAGCTTTCTGCAGGCCGGTGATTGGGAGGCTTTGCTGCATGGTGTGGGAAGATTCAACACCACAGTCAATAAATGAAGCTGACATTGATCTACAAATGCATCATTATACATCTTCTTAATTTACATGTATAAAGAAACAGCTACTGAAGAATTACATTTTTCAACCTGCCTTTTCGTTTCCTTTACTGATAATGCACAGTGGCAACAATAAATTATTTTACTATTTTTGTTGGACATCAAGGAAAAACAATCACCTTTAGGGAAAAAAACATTTAATTTTTCGACCAAGTTAAGTAGTGTGTAACTATGCTACTATTATTATTTTTGTGGTTTCCTTTTACAGTATTGCAAAAATGATGTGGTAAATAAAAAGCATTTTGGCTATTTCATGGAGAAAATAATTTAGAAAGATTTGGGTAGATAGAAATGGCAAGATAAAGAAAATTGCTTATTTTTTTTCCTATTACTAGACAATAATCTGTTTTTCTCCTTAGAAGCAAAGACGCAAAATAGAATTTTAAGAAGTGATTGAAAATTCTGTTTGTTTTTATGTACCTTTGCCTGCTATCTCCAACAAGTTTTTAAAATTTAAAGATATTTGTTTCCCTTCAGGCATTTCCTAGTTTATCATCAAGACTTGTCTCAAGAATTTCCTAAGTTTGATATTTGAATATAAGAATCCATATTCCATGGAGACATTACAAATTTGTGCAATAAATTATGCAGTAGGGGTATAGTACTAATATTGTTGGCAGATTTGAGAAGAAATCTTGATGCAAAAAGAAGGAAGATAAGGCAAGTTTTTCCCTTATTTTGCTGGGGAGAAGTTTCTATAGTAAATTTTTGAAATTGTTGATATTTGCCTTCTGCCAGAGAGACCGAACTTTTTGGTCACACAGGTCTGGTTTTGACTCCCAACCCACTCTTTAGCAACTCTACACCGCTTTTCTCATTTGGAAACAATGGAGTCAGTAATGCCTACCTTGTAAAATGGTGGTTATGGGGAGTGAGATATGTGGGAGCCCAGTAACTTACTCTTTTTCCTCTTGTGATATTATTTGCCACATCCCCACTCTTCTCAAGGGCTTTACTATCCATGGCTGTTTCTTACTGTCTTTGAGCTTAAATAGTCTTTGAAAATGAATTTAACTCTATTCTCTTCTAAATCTAGATGTGTTCAAACCTACAATTCTTTTTTCTTCATAAATGCATCCCTATCCCATCAGAAGTTTATTAGCCAGTTGGATAGAGTTACACTAATGGGTGAACAGTTGATAATCATTTCATGGTCCTAAGATATTTACATATTTCTTAAGGATATGTATAAAAACACAATGATTCTTAATCTGGTGGAATTTTAACCAATATAATAACTAAATGAAGTGAAACACATAAACATTGTGTGGGAAACCATTTGAGGACAGGAAATCCACCATCAGGATAGCTAGCATCAAGTCTTGCAAAGGATTTAACTTTTCCCCCATTTCTTCACTTTTTTGATTTCGGCAGTAGCAGGTTCTCTAAAGCCACAAGAAATTTTTATATATATTCCAGTGGCAGTAGGATCGCTTCCCCAGAATACGAATCCCTTCCCCAGAATAGGGAATCCCTTCCCCAGAATAGGAACAAGAAAGAAATTTTTAATAGTTAGTCAATTGTATATCAGATGTGTATAATTTAGAAATGGCTATTTAGAAAAAGGTGTTCCTAACTTATAGACATCTGATATACAATTGACTAATTGAACTGAATGCTGTTAACAACCAGTCACCAATTAGTTACTAGGAACCCACAAGACTAGATTTGTGGAAACAGAATAGTTATGTTTCTGAATATTTAATTTATGTAGAAGAAACCCAGATGATGTGGTTATTGTTAAAAAAAACTTCTTAAAGGAATAATTTTAAAAATGTAAAGGTAATATGAGTAGGATGTAAAATTATGGACATGTATAAAGTAGATTAAAATGCATAACCTACATAATAAGTCAGATTAGTTAATTGATTATAAACCAAAGAAAGCTGTCATACTTTTTGACTGGGATTCTATAATCCAATTCATAATTTTTAGTATGACATTGACTGGAAGACATTAATTTCATCAGCTGGAAAATCACAATTTACTATTTTCAAAGATAAACCTTAATTATTAGCCACTAATATTTAATCAATTTATATTTATTAAATTAAAATAATTTTCATTCAAGATCAACCTCACAATGAACAAAAATAGCTACATTATAAAAATGATTTATTATTTACATTTCAAAATAGTCCGTCCTTTGTTTTGTCAACTTTGGTTTTACCTGATGCAATTTTTAGTTCTATTCCTCTTCTTGAAAAGTTGAGAAATGTGTACAGAATATAAAATACCATAATAAGAAGAAAGAAACAAAGCTAGAAATAAATTTAAGAAGAGACAGTTTTTTTCCATCTTGCCAATCTCTGAATATAATTCTCATTTTGAAAGCCTGTGCAAGTGTTGTCAATATTTTAAATGCAAACAAATAACATTTTATAAGATATATTAAAAAAGAAAACCAAATCCGGGGGACATTTACCTGTAATGGAACCAGTCTAACATCTCTGTAAAACACAATTACATCTAAGGTTCTGTCTACGGAAATTTTAGGCAGTTAGAAGTTAGGCGAATAATTCAAAAGAATCTGGATATTTGGAGTTATCATAACAAAACATCTGGTGCCAGGTTAAATTCTGTATTCTTAACCTGGTATCCAAGTGTAGTGCAGAGATACATAGCCTCACATTTGGTTAGTTTCTGAAAAATGAGTTAAATTAAAACACACGACAGATCTTTTATTCTTACTGGGCTATATCTACATTTCATAAAATGTGATAAAACAAAAAATGCAGAGGTTTTGATAAGCTGGTTCTAAGAATTCGTATTTTAATATCTTTTCCAGATACTTGAAACATGTATTTACTCATTTCTTTCTCTTGAAACTGACTTCAAAAATAAAGCATCAATTCTATTAAATTGAGCTAAATCTGCATAAAGGCAAACTTTTGTAACAAATAAAGTATATTTAGGATTTTATTATCTGAAGCTGGATCTTAGGTAATTTCAAGACATCTAATAATTTCAACCAAATTCTTTATTTTGCCTCTCAAAAGAGTTTTTATTGGTCTGTTCCTTTCCAAATATATCTCACATAATTCTTCAAACACTTGACATGGAAGCCCTCTCAGCCCATTCACTCTGGCTCCCTTTGGTTTGGCTTTGTTCTTTCCAACTTTACTAAGTCCTCCTTTATCCCATCACTTTCTTGTGTCTAAATTAAAGTTATCTGTAAAGGCCTAGCTCAGAAATCACCTGCACTTTTCCTCATTTTCCCATTCAGAAGTGACCTGTCCTGTGTCTGGACTCTTGTAGCACATACTCTGTCGTTATTGGAAGCAGAACCTATGTTTTCTCCTTGGTAACCTCCTTAAAAGCTTGTCCCCGAACCATGTTTGAACAACATTGAATGAATAAATAATAATAATAATACTTAATACTTTAACCAAACAATGAAAACATCTGAATGATTTAATAGATAATTTCACTTTTTAAATCAAGCTTTGTGTTTTATGCAAATCACAAATCTCTCATCAAGAGGCCACTTGCTATGGAAGGATTTTTTTCTATGTTCTTTGTCAAAGAAACTTTAGGGAGTCATTTTTCTTTTTTAGCTTTTAAAATCAGAGGTAACTTTAATCTGTCATATTGTATAGAAAAAGGTGATCATTAACTATATTTTTTAACCTCAATCTCCCAAAACACTGGTTTGATTGAAGGAAATATTTAATAAGAATGCACTAAACATTGGAGATTATAAGCTTATGAATTTCAAAAAGTTCATAATAGATCACAAATATTACATATATATTTAAAATGAAAGTGACAAAAGAAAATAATATGTATAGTAACATTCTGTGGGAGCCAGCACTACTACAGACTCTGGAACTTGTTCTGATCGCATGTTTATATGTAGATAGTTGGAGAGCTCTGGGTTATATTTAAGTGTAATAGATCTCTGTTTTTTTAACTTATTGAAGGAAACAATATTTTAAACACACTAAAACTAAGTATAATCGTCCATAATTTTATAATTTCAAAATCAACAATTTAGAAATATTCTATCACTGCTTTAATCTTCCAACTCTCTTAATTACAGTTTCAGAAATCATGGACCTACTATGTGTGAATGTATTATGCACCTGTGTATTACATATGAAAAAAGTTTACATAAATATTGAGAGGCTTTTCTTAGTAGTAAGATACATCTTTGGGGCCATTTTTTATGAATTACATTTTTGTGCCTACTTTCTTTTTGAAATCCTAAGTGTATTATCAAGTACCAAGTACAGGAAAGAGTGGATGCTATAAATATATGATAGAATCAGCTCACTCATAGAAAGGTCCTGTGACCTAAAAGAATAACTCTTAGAATGTTGAATCATTTTTGTAACTCAGTTATTAAGAGGGCATTTCAGGTAAACAAATGTTACTTTCTGTGATGCAATTCAATCTGTTTTAAATTATTCTTTGACCACTGTACTTTCTTTGGCTGTTAGATGGTTCGACATCGTTGTGTTTTATTACTCCATTGTGGCTAACCTTAATTAAATCAGTAGTGTCTCTTTGACTGCACATCTCTCTTCAATTAGTTTGCTCTGTTGGCTTTTCCTCCCTCTACCATACAGTACTTAAATATGCAAAGCTATCACTGTACTTACCACATGATGGCAGCACTTTGCTCTGAGAGCACGGATCAAATTGCAGACTTCACTTTAACTACTTTTATATCACATCCAATTATCTGAAATTTAAAAGGCAAGGTCTCTGCCTGTCTCACTAAATTCCAAAAATCGAGTGTTTGGAATGTATATAGGTTGCTGTCTATGATGTTCCATTATTGGTCTTATATCTTTGGTCCAGCACAGAGCTATTTCCAAATATTCTGAGGAGTAATTTATTATGTAGGTTGCTTGTACCTTCCCAAATTACTTGGTTAATGCAGTAGTAAATATCTTCATAGATACAGTCTCTAAAATTTTAAGATTAACTGAAATTAAAATAAATCAATCAACAATTTTGTTTATTCCAATAGTTTAATGATGGAATGGAAATAACTACCTAGCAGTTTTAGAAATCATGTATTTGGGAATTTTTACTCCCTTTAGATAGCTTTAATTTTGCTAGCATTTACTTCAGGGATCTTTCTCCTCTCTCTTTCTTTGTTTCTCTCTGTCCATCCCTCTTTCTTTTCCTTCCTTCCTGCCTCCTCTCTCTGTCATCTACCTGTTGTTATTGCTATTACTGCTTTTGTTTTTGATATTTTTACTAAAGGGATTTTGCAGTTTTATCTCATATTTTAATTTTCTTTTGAACGTGGACCTTAAAATTTCAGGTTTTAAGTGTCAGTGTGACCAGAATTATCTGGAATATTTTCCCTCGAATTATGTACAGTCACACTTTCTGTATGTTTTCTATTACAGTCCAGGGGTTCTAATTTAAGAAGAGATACTGCATCTTAAAAGTAATTTAGAAGTTTAATTTTTTTTCCAAATCTACTTCAGTATAATTATTATCTATTTGGGAAAATCTTAAGCAAACTGGACACTAGAAAAACGGGCTAGGTAGCTTCAACATAGCTATTTGTAGTTTTTCACACACCACCAAATTGTAAGTTTTCACAAATACAGGTGTTCAAACTCTGATATCTCTATCAGTCATTTGTAAGTCATTAGGTATGGAAGTTAAAGGAAGGATGTCATTGAAAATTTCTTTTTTAAATGGCAAATTATTAAATGACTATTATATCAGTCATTACAGGTATATTTTATGTGTATATGTAAACAATATATCTATTATAAAGGTATTACAAGTCATGAGAAATGGAATGTTGCAGTCTTTTTTCTTATAAAAATAAAAATATTTCTCTTAAGATATTTCATATTCACGTAGTGGCTCCTTTTAGAGGAGAAGATGAAGACATGTTGCCTCCATTTGCTGTGTTCCAGAAAGATGGCAAAGCTCTTATATTCACAGTTTTCTCTCTCCATACACATTGGCCTTATGACTGAATTCTTAATGACATTTTAGTGAACAATTTAGTTTGTTTATAATGATTCATTATAGATAATAAGATCAATGATCACTTCAGGAAACAAAAGTAATCATATAAAACAATGTAACACATGAAAGTGAAGTTAGCTTAACTAATAACATGGCATAGAGGAATTTTTTCTTACGTAAAAAAATATATCTGGCTCTGTATACTATAATCCTTGCTTTTAAAAGGAAATCATAACGTTGCCTTTTAAGTAGGTCTTCCTTTTTTTAGGTGTTTTTAGTTTAGAAGTGATTTTGGAAAAAACCACTTAAAATATAGTTTACATGAGAATTAAAATTTTGTAGTAAATAATGAAAGAAAGTTTGACTAAGACATTATCATATATGAAAATTAAGAAAGTAAATTCATTTTGTCTTTTAATAAATTTAGGCCGTAATTCCAGTTATGTTCAAATAAATAGAATGAAAAAAGAAAGTATCCAGTGCCGACTTCTGCTTTGGTGCTAAAAAATGCAAATACAATAATGATCTTTATCTTCAAAAGATTAATAGCATGGGGGATCATATGTGAAAGAAAAAAACATTCAATTTTGAGGTACATCAAATTTTCATGGGCAATTTTTAATTTTTTAATCTTCCTTTTATTCTCTTTTGAAGCAGAGGCATTTTCTTTCTTGCTGTTTGTTTGCACTACACTTGCATTAGGCTGTCAGGCAGGTATTTCCAACTGACAATTGGAGGAAAAAAAAAAAAAAGCTCAAGCAGGAATAAAGACTACTGTAAAACATGCAGGTTTGTTTGAGTAAAAAGTCATTCTAAAAATAGTCATTTTGTAAAAAGTTCTTACATAATCCTGAAACTGTGAGAACTTACATCATGTCTGCTTAGATAACAAGAATGCTGTCCTTAAATCGAATCCGAACATTTTGAAAATTCATTAAATTCTGCCCAAATGAAAAAGGTTGAGCACATTTCCAGTTTGTTTTCATATTGTTCCAATTTGGTCAATGGCCACGAAGTAAAGAGGAAGTTTGGACAGTTATTTGATAAATGAATGTCTGGTCTCATGAGACCTAACCTCTCTAGTTAATGTCATTAATCTTTCTCCAAATAGATTATATTAATGATCTATTAATCTATAACAATCATTTCATTAATCTTTCTCCAAATAGATCCTTAAAAAATACGTTGTCTACATATAGATGGTTATATTGCAGTGGACTGTGCAGATTATGACAGAACCAGAGGCAGAACAAATAAATTATAATTAATTCTATTTTCCAGATTTTTAAAACATGATGATGTTTGGTTGCACATAAATGTAAATCAATGACCGATTGCATTTTTGTTTTTCCATCTCAGTTGAAGATAGACAAGACTCACTTTTCTTACTCTTCATAATTTTTTCCAGATATCTTTAAATTGATTATTCAATAAATATTACTAGCATAGAGATTCATGAAGACAGTAATTTTTATCTATTTTGTTTGCTGTAGTATCACCAACACCTTGAAGAGGTTCTGTGATATTATTTGCACTAAAAATAATACCAGCAAATGTATGTAAAAATGATGACCTAGTAAAAGTAATTCAGATCATATTTTTCATAAATGATAAACACGTTTGCAAATATCCTTTTAGCATTAAATACTCTGAAACTCACCAAATTATATACTTATAATTAAGGATCAAGTATTTGGTAAGAAACTTTCCATTTTTCCTCAAATTTGAATGAAAGTGATCATCTTCAGTGTTTCTGTTGTTATGCCAATACAATTAATTACCACTATATGGGATCAGTAATGTAGATAATGGAAGATAAAATCAATTGATAATTTATAAACAACTGTTTTTCTATAAATGTTACTTTCAAGATAAGAACAAAAAATTTTATTCTATCTTTATAACACTTCTGTCACTCTACTTTAGCTTGGAAGCGGCTTGATTAAAGCTGATAGGCAACTTACCAAATTTCAAAAGGAAAAAGTAATAATTATGGATGTATAAATATAATCTATATCATTCCCAATAAATTAAAAAAATTTCTATATAAATTAAAAATGTCATTTGTCAATCTTAACAATTATAAATTAACATCAAATGAGAAAGGAAAGAAGGGGTTCTGAAATGCAATAGGAGAGATATATAAGATATAGAAAATTTACAGACAAACATGATAAACATGTTTTGGAAGAAGTCCTTGGTTATTCAGTCTTTGACTATTGTAAAAATTATGATTGTGCATAAGTCTAAGTCAGTGGCTTTTAAATATTTTTAAGCTTAAATATATTTAAACACTTTAATATAATTTATAATAATTTATAAATTATAATTTAATATAGTTAAATATTTAAGCTGGACAACAAGCTTAAATATTTTGATCTTATCTTAGAACCTATTTAATAATCCAAAGAACTTTGTTTTGTGTAGGTTGTATGTACTGATATTTATCATATTCAAAGTAAATAAAACATTAAAACAAAAAATAGTCAAGCACATATTCCATTAGTCATCAAAACAATGATATTATGACACCTTATGTAGCTGCTGGAAAACTCCACTGTACACTTGAGAAAAAAATGAGAGCAAAAAAGCAAATAATATGTTAATCTTAAGAATATTTTGACCTTGCAGACCCCTGAAAGGGTTTCTGGGACACCCCCGCTCCCAGCAGGAATCAGTGGACACACTGTGAGAATTACTGGTCAAGACCCACACTCATGGAAATGAAGTACTGTCCAAAATGAGAAGAAACTGATTAGCATCAGTTTCTTTGACAGTCATTGTAACAATTACATATGTCAAGATCATTTTATCATGCTATTTAAATTTTGTGTTTTGTACTGAAAAAATACCAAGTTTTCAGCTTTCTTGAAAAGATTCATTATTGATATTAGCATTCATTTTAATGGTCTCTAATCTTCTTAGGAACTTGTTTCACTCAGAATTTCACAACTCTAGAAATATATGGCATGAATTAAAAATATATTATATCATAAAAACTTGCCTGTTCTATCTTTGGTTAAAAACAAACAAAACAAGAAAATAACTATTTTAAGGTGCACAGAAACCCAGAGTAAATAATGATAATTGGCAGGCATAAAATAATGTAAATTCTTCCGTAAAGAGGTTTTCTGTTCATAAAGTCTCTTTAATGTTTTTGTACATTAATAATAGTTGGATGGAAGCAAAATGGTGATTCAACAGTTATTGACTTTATTAAATGTCACTGGCAATGAGGATGCTTTAAAACAAAAACTACATAATAGGCCTATATAGAAAGACATTTGAATTAGGTAGTTGTAAAAATATGTTTTCTATATTTCTCTATATTCCAAGTTCTTTTTATAAAAAGAATCAGATAAAAATACAGTGTGATCTATAGAACTTGAAATACATGCTTTTGAATTTGAAATGTTTTAGAGAGGAAAAGTGAATTTTGCTATGTTCTTTTTAAGAACAATACGGTAGAAATTATATTTCACTATCTTTCTTACACATTTGGAAATAGAAACCTGTGATCCTGACTTTTACCAAACATTTCTTCTGAAAAATTTTTCTGGCTTGTTTGAGTTGTGGTAGTAGGTTGGTGCAAAAGTGACTGCGGGTTTTGCCATTACTTTCAATGGTAAGAACCACAATTACTTTTTGCACCAACCTAATATTATTTTGATTAATCTGTTCAAATTATAATTAACAAATTGCATTTTTCAGTGTCTAAAACACATTAAAATATAAAATGGTGGCTATATCTATGTCATTCCTGTTCAAACATCTACCAAACTCAACACCCCAATCAAAATTTTATATTTCTGATATAATTTGGTTTCATTTGAAAATCCATGTGTTTTTGGCTTTTAATGATTCCTTATATATTAACATGTACATCACAGTAATAAAAAAGAAAAATAATGTTTTCATGGTCTTGTTCAGTATACATGAAGATTCCTTTCATCTTACCCCATACCCACGTTTCTTCCCCCAGATCATGTTGCACAATGGAGAATGGGTGGAATATTATGGTTTACATAATGTATGTAATACGTGTGGATGAAAAGTGGAAAAATAATCAAGCATTTCATGGATAGTTACATATCTGGATTTGGGGACTATTATTAAGTTGACAATTAGTGTCTTTGGCATTCCTCCACCTCTCCTTGGGCAGCATATCCCTGGTTCCATGATCCTCCTATCCAAGTGAGAAAGTTGCCTGCCCCGTGCTCTTATTGTACTCTGACTGCCCCCCACTGTGTCTCCATTGGCATTCTCATTTTCCTCCCCCATCAGCATTTACTTGCCTGTCTTATTTCCACAGGTCCTGCTTCCTGGTGGTAATCTGATCAATTAACTGTTTGAAAATAATTGCATTATAAAAACTAGGCTTTATGGATATTATTTTTAAAGACATGTCATAAATAATATTTAAGAAATCTCAGTATGGTAAAATTTAGGCCTTTCTCTTCTTCTTACATCATGTATTAGTAGTCCCATCCTCATTATTTAGGCGCATAGCTAGACCATATGACTAAGGCATAAGAATTTTGAAGCCAAGTTTGGTGTTTAGATGGGCCAGTTGGTCTTACTTTTCATGTCAGATGAAATGAACATATAAATCCCCATTGTGGACCAGACCAAAGTATGCAGATGGCTCTGTGCAGATCCATGACTACTACTGGAAAAGAACAGAAGTACCCATTGATGGTAGGCCAGTGAATTCATCTTCAGGAATGAAGGTCCATAAACAAGAGATAGTGTGATATGGTCAGAGTTCTACATTTACTGTCTGATTCTGTATATATGGCAGAGGTATTTCTAGCAATAAATTTAAATGAGTATAGAAATATTTGAAAATGCATAGTCAATCATTCCAAGAAAATGTAGAATCTCTCAAAACCAAAACTTTAGAAGAGCATTTTGATTTTCACAGACAACAAAATGAAATTCTTATCACCAGATAAACAGGTATAGAACTCTGAAAGCTGAAATTGTCCAAATTGATTCTCTTAGATTTTGTTGGATGTTTGCTATGCGCATGTCATTACAGTTTGAATTTTCTTTTTGTATTAAACTGCTCAAGGTTTAAACAATTTTTTTTTTGCACAAACACATGGAAATGAGGAATGTAAAATTTGTTTTTATTAATCTTGTACATACAGTGTTAAAGAAGACTTCACCTCCAAATGAAACTGATTTCTCTTATGCTTTTTCCTTTATTTTTCTTATGGACCTGTCCTTTACAGAAACAGGGAAGGCTAAAATCCTTCTGACCAGAAGCGATCATCTACTTCTGGTCAAAAGAAAATGGGGTGCTAATTAGCTACTACCATTTGTAACCAACAATTCCCTCCACTCCCAGTCCCACCCGCTCCCGAACCCATCCACCCACTACCACTTGCCCAAGGCAGAAGCTCCCACAGTGATGGCTTAGTAAGAGTTCACCAAGGCAACGCATGGATATGAAACTCTTCTTTGACAGGTGCCGCAAATGAGCTTTATTGAAAGTGGAGTTTCCAGTAGTGGTCTGTGGAAGTAGCATCAGGCTTTTCTCCTGCAATTCGGCCACATCAAGGAACTCGAAATCATATTTCCTTGCATGACTTATCTAATGATTTATCTTCTCACCTAATCTCTCCAACCTGTCCCAGTGGCTCTTGTTTTATTAACCAGGGTCGAGGGATGTTTCTCCTCATCCTGTATTGCCTATTGCTAAATTTAAAACTCATACCTAAAATCTTAGTATCCAACAAAAATAGCTCAGGTTTTCCCAAATGTACTTAAATTTAATATATTGGGTTTCAACTAAATAAATCTTCAAGGTTTTAGGAATGCTTCAACTTGTTTTGGTCTTGATATAGTTTTCAAACGAACCAACAAATAAAAAGTCTTCTGAAATAGCAAGGCTTGTGTTCAACCAAACTAGCTAGCATGGGGAAAACAACAACAACCACCGAAAAAATTTCCAGAGGTTTTTTAACTACGGAGAGTTGTTTAGGTATCAGGATGGTTTTGCACAATCTGTCTATACTTTCCCATCAGGTGTTTTAGTATGAAACTAAACCCCAGAGGGAAAGAAAAAATTCCTTTTGACTTACTCCATAATTCTTGTTTGACCCGTATTTTATGCTAGCTCAAGCAGAAATCTGCTGAGAAGCTTACAAAAAATCTTTGAAAAGCTCTTGAGGGACAATTTTGTCACTCTTGATAGAAATGCCTACAGATGGACCCACAGCCTTTTCTAATGGAGTCACAAACATTGCCTAATGCCTCACTGGGCTTGCACAGTGGGAAGGCTTCCTTCTGCTGGGTTAAATCAACAACCTTTAGAAAGGAGGACCATGTAGATAGAGAGTATTAATTGAATTCCGCCATCATTTCTAGCTGCTGCTATCATTTCTAGCTACCGCTAATCATTTGTAAGAACTTGAGAGAGAAGTCATAAATAAGTAAGTGACTGTTCTTATTAAAATTAGGAGACTTTGATTTTAAAGGAGACAATGTATTCAAAAATTGTAACTCGAAAAGTCACAAGACAATGTTATATTTGTCAGTTCAGAAAATTTCTAGCTGTGTGTTCTTATACCAGCCAGCCTACCCCTCTGACTCTCTGATTGCTCACCCATAAAAAAACAAGTATAAGAATATTGAAATGACTATCTCATCCACTTAATGTGATAAGATGAGAAATGGATGACAAAATGCTCTGTACAACATGAAGAACTATTCAAATGCAGAGTATTATTTTCAGAATGCAGATGGGATTATATGAACTCCATTGTGAGGTTTGAAATGGGACACTTTTATCCCAACACTTACGATTATTATTAATACTTCTGCAGTTAGTGAACAGGAACTTGCAGTTTCTTTTTATATGTTTACATCTCTGCCTAGTTTTTCTCTCTGCACTTTAAAGAAATTATATTGCATTTTATATAAATTTAACACTACAGTATGTTTGCTATGAAGTGTCTGGAAATATACATGGATCAATTATATTGGTACATTTAGAATAGCAGAAAAATTATACTTTAGAAAATAAGGCTTTTTATTTATCATCTATTAGAACAAAATTAAACATGAAAGGATGCTGTGTTATCTAGTTTTCCTTTTGATTATGATTTTAATAAAGAGTGACTTCTAAGTCAATCACAAGACTAAATGTATGAGAATATCTATTAGAGCACTATTCAAAAAAAAGGGATTAAAACACTTTAATATAAATTTTAAGGACTATGTCTAGGAAGAAAATCATATAAAATGTTATGTAGAAACACTTAAGTCACAATAATTAAAAATAAAGTGTGAAATAAGGGAAGTGTTTGAGTACTGTGGCATTTATAATTAAAAGAATATTTCAAGTAAGAACGTGAATAACATGAAGAAATCAAGTGAACTTATTTGATGGAAGAAAAGGTGAGAAGTGGAATTTTAAAAATGAAAGTTTTAGTAAGGCTAACAAGAAAAAAGAAATTGTGCTTTGGTGATAATCTATAAACTGGGCTGAGTAACACATACTCAGAATTATTCTAATGTTTATGCTGATTGTTTCCTTAATTACCTAATTTAAAAAACACCTCAGTGGTTTACCTCTGTAATGCGACATATGTCTTACATTGCCACCACATATATAATTAATTGAGAGAAGGACATGTGAAATGTTTTTAATTTTATGAGAATAAAAAGAATGCAGCAGGAAAGTATAAGGCTTGATTTTAATTTTGTGCCAAATATAGACTCATAAAATCAAATATTTTAGGGCTGAGAAGTACTCAAGGGGACAAATACTACTATCCTATTTTTTTAAAAAATTATTTTAATATGTGCTTTTGAATTAAATTTGAAGATAATTGTATAATCACCCTAGCTTCATTCCTTGTCACTGGCGGTGGCACTCTTTTTTGGGGGAAAATTCTAGAAATGTTGGGGTTAGGTTACAGATGGGTGTACATGTGCTTTCCTTTCTGAACACAGCTATGAGTTCAAGGTTAGTCACTTCCCCAAAGCAATGGACTTTACCTTCCTCTATCCAGGAACCTGAGAAGATTGCAAAGTAGATCAGATGTGGGAGAGAGAAATAGCAGAAGTGTTGCCTAGGGTAGCCCAATCCCATTATTTATTTACATTTTAATGTAATCCCTGATGCTTTTATTTGGTGACAATTTTCCATCTATCTTATAGTGTTTCCAAGATGGAACTTTGTCCTGCTCTCAAATGTCCAATCATTACAGCTGTCACTAGCAATGAAACAGTAATTAAAATCTACTGCAACGAAATCAAATGAGAAAACAAAACTGACACATTCATTTTAAGCTGCATCATATAACAATGGCTCAGAACCCAGTAGTTTATGAATGAAATAAAGATACTTTATTTATTACACAGGCACTTGGAGATTCACATGCCCAACACATCTGATACACTTAACAACTATGGAAACACGAGTGGAAAATGTCTGTTTGTAGGATCAAGAGAGAACTTTCACCATGTAAAGGTAAATGAGTGCATTAACAATTTTTCCTTTACTTTCCTCTAAGAATTTTCAAAATCCACTAAATTTTTAAAAGTTACACTTGAAATAATAGGCAACAAAAACTGATCCACATTCCAACTGGTAGGCTAACTTGAACTGTGAGCAATTTAAACTTTTATCACAATGAAACATATTTATATAGTCATGCTTGAACAGATTAGGTTAGTAGCATGCATTCCATTCTGCAATATGAATATTGTTAATCTATTTCCCAACAAAAGTCAAAAGATGCCCAGTGCATAGAAAAATACAAATCACTGTAGTCAATATATTACGGGACTGGTCTTGGGACTTACATGGTGATGATGAAGTCCTGAAATGCCATGCCCACAAAAGCACATTAAAAAGTGGATAAACATATTTTATCAGACAATCTCTAAAAATTAAAGAGGAGAGCTTTAAATTTGGGGGATGTTCTTGCTGTGTGCTTTGAACAGGGCCTTTCTGCTCACCTCCTTCTGGCTTGACTGGTCCATCAGACATCACCTTCCTGAGGGCTAGCTGGCTTTGGTCTTGGTTGCCATTGGCTGGTGGAGGCAGATTATCAGACTGAGTTCTTTGAATGGGGAGGACTCCTGCTATGCTGTGTCTGTGCTGCTTCCTGGCATGATTAGACTGACCGCTTTTATGTGCTGCTGTGGCAGTGTGGGTGAAATGGAAACCCAGAGTATGTATCCTCAGATGGAACCAGCTTAAATGTTATTCATGCAAACAGAAGTGCTCTTTTGCTCTATTTAAATAAGTTGTGTTTTCAAATGCCAAAATGACACCACATGCACAGCACTATAGGGGTTTAAAACTGGCTGTTTCTTTGGAAATGATGACTAGGGAGATGGAGAGAACAACGATCTATCTCCATTGCCTGGCTAATGCCTTTTAGAAGCAACAGGGCACCTACGTTTGTGAAATATTTGCACTTATTTTTATATAATTATATCAGTTGACTAAATTTTCACAAATGAAATGAAAATACAGCAGTTAAGATAGGTCAACTGTTATACTTTGATTGACTTATAGCTACCAGACATAGTACATTTTGATTTCCAATGGTTAGAAAAAAAATCTGTAAAATCTGTCATTGCATACAAAGTGTGATCCAACAGAATGGACCCAATTGTGCTCCTCAATGAGGTTGCATTGCCTCATGACATATGCTTATACGTATATTAATTTAACGTAGTTTTTTGAGAATATAAGAAATAAGATTTTCTTCACAGATTTTTCAAGACTACAAATTTTTGCACATGGAAAGTTACCATATTTCACAAGTATAATTTATTAGTGTTTTAAAGCACTGTCTTGAAATGGCTTTTCCTCCAAAGTTCTAGAAGTTGACTGTTGGTTGCATTATCTTCTGCCTAGACTTTTTGAGTGTTTTCAGACACAAGAATCTAATTGCGAATCTGCTCCAAACACTTATGTGTGTGCACTTTTTAATTTTTTGGTATAAGGTCTGAAAAACTGGCAGCCACTTGTGCTTATAATTTCTGCATTCTAAAAGATATTTAAGCGCAAACAAAAAGGACACACAACATTGCTTTGCCTCCAAACATCACAGACACTGTATCAAATGCTATGAGCCAGGTTGGATGGATGGTGTAAACAAAGGAGAAACAGCCAGTTTTATTTCAGTCTATGTAAATAAAAAAAATCTAAATAAGAAAGAGCATATTAATGTATTGATATCGTTCTTACACAGACGAAGGGACAGAGAACAGGGTGAGCAGAGGATGTTGAAAACTGAAAGCAAACAGGAAAGGACAGCAGGAAAGAAAGGCAACAGATGAACATTAAGCTGCCATGCTGAGGAATTTATTTGCGTCTTTTACTTGGTTGAATGCGGAGTTGTTGCACGGCAGCCTCGGCAGCAGCTATGGCAGCCCCTGCATCTTCCAGGTGGGTCTGAGTGACGCTGGTTTTGCTTTGACTGCGAGATGGTCCATGAGAACGGAGATGGCCTTCTGATGATGATTTTGAGCTACCAGGACTACTATGGGATTTCTCAATGGTGGGAACCTGCATGTCTGGTCACAAAAGGGTAAAACATGAGTTAAAGTTGTTCCAGCACTCCTCCTGTCAAGCTTAGTCTACACATAATTTGAAACTGTCTAAAATTTATGTTAATTCTGGGTCTTATATGATTCATTTATGCAACTGGTCATCATAGAGAACTGTGATTAAACATCTGGGAAACAATTTGGGGGAGGAAAGGCAAAAGGATGATAGCAATGAGAAGAGGTAACTTTGAAAAAAGAAATACATTCTGACTAGCTTCTAGTAATAAATATGTTAACTTCTAGTTTCACCAAGCACCTCTGCTAATTCCAGTAGAGGTCAGGTAGGAGACGGTACACAGGAGGAGTTTTAAGTAAAAACAGGATGAAGGATGTGAGTCACTAGGACATATTAAATGTGGAGATTGTAGAATCATGCCTCAAACCATTGTAGAGAATGTATGGATCACATATTTTCTAAGGCAGTCATAGAGAGAGCTCTTTATACTAATGATCCTGCAGAATGTTAAGCAAGATAAGAGTTGAGATGGCTAAGTAGAACCCATAAATGGTCTATAAAACTCATTAATAAATTATCTACAGCACTCGTAGTCAGTGGTTTATGATACCAACTCAGTGGCCTACTGGACATGGACTCACTTTCTCATCTCCTAGAACACTTGCATTTATGATTCAGAGAATCTCATGTACAAAGAACCACTTTTCAATTTGATGGACTTTCCTAGAAAAGGTGACAAGGAAGTAATACTCAAGTCCAATATAAAAATTATATTTAATATTTATAAATAGTTCAGTATATGTAGGTAAGGTACCACATGTTTTATCCCACAGAGGCAGTAACTCAGTTTATGATGAGGATTAATGTTGTGTTGTAGGACAGCTGGTAATGAACCTCTCAAAGGAAAAGTTCATTTGAATGAGAGTGCTGTGCATATTTGCATATTGTCAAACCCAATGTATGGCACTGTTATTTAAAAAATAATAATAATTATTAAAAAATTAGCTTGAGTTCAACATTTAGGAAAGACAAGTAAATTTCAGCATACCAATTGTTTTGATGATAAAGGAAAATATTCTTTGTATGATAAATAAAAAGTAGCATGCAAAATTATATTTATTGGGTAAGACAATATTTATGGACAACTAGAGATTCAACAAGTAGAAGGATTATACCTTAATGGTAATGATGATTATGTCTAGTCAATGAACCAGTAGGAATTTTTATATTATCTTTATGAAATATCCAAATGCATTTTCTGAAATCATGTTATCATGGATTTTGAGGTGGAATAGACCAAACAGCTCATATAGTCAAACCTCCTCCATTTTACATGTTGGAAAATGGACAGTTAGAGAAGTGAAGATTACAAAGTCCTGCACCTAAGTATGGGTGATGATCTGAGAATAAAGCCCATTTCTCCTGACTCCATATCCATCACTCTTTGCATGGCATTATATTAAGTATTTTCCAGTCATGTCTAGTCTATTAATACATGTTAAATGTACATGTTAAATGTACAAACATTCACACTAAGAAGATACAGACTGAACAAATAGACACAAAGCTTTATCTGCTTAAAAAATATTTCCTACCCTTTGATGGGTCAGGGAAGATACCATGGCTTCTGCTTTTGATAACAGATGGCTTTGGGGACTGCTGGCTGCTCTGACTGGAATATGACTTGCCATGATCAATGCTTTCAGCCTGTTCTTTGAGAGGATACCACCTTGGGGTGTTATCGAGGTGAGATGTGCTAGATAAATCAATCAATACCTGAAAAAAAGTGTAACAAATCAATGAAATTTAGGGATTAAAGTATGATTAATTCATTACTTTTTCTATGTTCTAAAATTTATTAAAGGATATAAACCAAGGAATACAGTATAACTTTTGAGGATGATGACTCTTTCTTCTTCATTTTTCTTCACCAATGATACTGGAAACAATGTCTTTTACATACTAGATGCTTAATAAATGTTTGCTTGAACTGAACTGTATAAAATTTTTGAGTATTAAATAAATTATTTGGATATGATGTTAAAAGGGTCACAAGTCAATCTGTTCATAAAACAAAACTTCTTTTTGTTGTAAGAACTCATTTTAATCTTAATGGTGAAACACTGTTTCTGCTAAAACTACAAAAAAAAAAAATTAGCCAAGCGTGGTGGCGGGCGCCTGTAGTCCCAGCTACGAGGGAGGCTGAGGCAGGACAATGGCATGAACCCGGGAGGTGGAGCTTGCAGTGAGCTGAGATCACGCCACCACACTGCAGCCCAGGCGACACAGCGAGACTCTGTCTCAAAAAAGAAAAAAAAAACTCATAACTCATTCTAATCTTAAACTGGACTAGCAACCTTGAAAAATGTTTGATTTTAGTCACAAAAGGGACAAACTGGAAAAGAATGAGCAAGTTGCAATTATAAATTTATTTATCCTATTTTAAAACACACTTTAGTTCACATTTGAAATAGGGATATGACTAACACATTTTGTCGTGGTTTGATTGGCAACTTTTTTTTTTCTTAGTACATTGGTGCATTTTGCAGTTGCTGACATCTTAGATATGATGAGCTAAAAAGAAATGAAAACCAGACCAATGGATATATGCTTTAGGCTCATGTAAACATCAGACCATAAATTAGAAGGACTTCAATAAGTCACTTTTTTGAGACATAAAGTCAGACATAATACTAATCTAGAGTACTCCTGCCTAAGATCAAGATTAGTCCAAGTGGCTAGAGCTGGATGGAGCTAGAAGGTAAGGGTCAAATGCCCTGGTTTTGGTGAAAAGAGAGGTGCAGTCTTAGCAACCAAACAAGGCCTCATTATCACCTTGATTACACAACTGTTTTATATAATCTCTATCAAAAGGATATCATATTTTGTAGGTTTTGGAGATTATTTTTAATATTCATTCATAACTTCTACCCTAAGCAGAACACTAAACAATGTGTATGTGTGTATATATATTATATATAATATATAATATGTGTAGTATATATACATTGTATATATGTGTACATAAACATATATACACTGTATACATATAATTGTATACTGTATAGTATATATAGACACATATACATTGTATGTGTATACACATTATGTATACAATGTATAACACATATGTATATACAATGTATAATATGTCTATATACAACATATCATATATAATCTACATTATACAATGTGTACATATCTACATTATACATATAATGCTCCTATGTATAAACAATGTATGTATTATGTTCATACATATAAACAATGTATATATATCTATAAACAATGTGTGTACATATATAATAGATTTAAAAAATCACAAGATTTGTTCACTCTACCAATTTCATGATTAGGTTATTTGTTTACTTTTCAATTTTTACAAGTACACAGTAAGTGTATGTATTTATGGGGTATATGAGATATTCTGATACAGGCATACAATTAGGTTATTTTGATTCCTTGATGTTAATGTAAAAATTGTTTTTATTGTTTTCTCTTACTTATAGTTTTGCTTCTTAAAATGTTTTCAGCAATTTTTTCTCAGGAAACTTAATTATAAATAACAATGCAATATGTCACATCAAATCAATTAAAGAAACTGTAAATGCATTTTGAAAAGTCCAGGCCATTTTATAATATAATAAATTTATTACTTCAAATCTCATTTGGACTCACAGTATGATTGCATATCTTCCTATTGAAACAAAATTTCATCTTAGAAATTAATTATAAAGTACATCAAGTGATAGAGTGAAAATCATTTCTTGAGTTGGTATTAATCTACTCAAAGAGTAAATCAGGAAATAAATTCTATCTGCCAAAAGATTTTATGCAGAAATGGCTATCTTATAAACTTCAGAAATATGCTTTGCATCATGCTTTAATTGGTGGTTTACCATAGCAGCAAATAAGGGAAAGGAAGTCAGAGGCTTACCTCCCCAAGGAAGTCATTGGATGAAAATCTATCATAATCCCAAACTGTCACCTCCAGTGTTTTCTTCTTGAGCTATATAGTTCAAATAGAAATCTAGTTAACCTATCTTTCCATCATACATTTTCATTATACATATACAGTAGACATATTTATTTTTATTTCCTTAAACTCCTCCCATTTATGTGAAAATACTTAAAATTTTACCAAAAACTATGTAGTTTAAATATATTAAATATTACATAAAATTTGAATGATTTTGCACTCTAGTGTTTGATCATATGGAACATTATTATTTTGTGAATAAAATGATAATTCTTATTTATTGTATCCCCACCTCATTTTCAAAAATAGAAATCATAATTTATAAGTACTCTAAATATAAGAAATTGATAGATTGCAAAAACGTCTAGTATTATATAGATGAAGAATTTGGATTAGATGCTTCAGCAATTTCTAAAAAACTTAGTAGCATTGTCTTATTTCTGCAGGTGAGTTTATTTTAAATTCACAAACCCAGATTATAATTTATATCCAGCTTCATTTTTGTAATCAAATTAATCTACTAGAAGACAAATTAAGAACCTGATTTTGAAAGACAGTTCACTTGTAAATTGGGTTATGTGGGAACTGTCTTTGTAGTCTTCTCTCTGAATTCAACTTTATACATTTCAGTTATTGTCTGTTACTCAAGCAAAGTTATAAAAATGCAGATTTTCAGAAGCACATTAGTGTAATTTTGCCTACAGTTACTTATCTGTGGTGGTAACTCTATACTAGTCATCATTTTGCCTTCTTCTGTAGAGTTTAGCACCACAATGCCAGATTCTTAGGAGGCCTCAATTTAGCAAAGAGCTGAGATCCTAAAATATTGTCTGGTGGAGTAATACAGTTCTATGCATTGAATCTTATTTTTTCTGTATACTGTGTAAGAAAGTCAAAATATAGCCAGTTGGAAAATATATTTCCCTCTGAAATTTGATAACTGTGGCTTAGTCTATTAACAATTTTAAATTCTGAAATAATCAATGGAAAATATTCCACTAGTTTTCTTATTTTATTTGTTTATGTTTTGGCTGCTTTGTCAAAATGTGCACATTTACTTTCACCCTATGTTTAAACGTCACTCATTTTTTTTTCCATTGGTTACATTTCTTACATGTATTTTACTCAACTTTTTCTGTTTGATTGGCAAAATGTATATAGATCCCAATTTTTGAATAATTGTGCTATCACTGTACTTATATTAGCCTAATTCTGTCACCTAGAAATAATCTTTACATACCTGTTCCATGGAAATACTTTTATAAATTACTGTTTGATTCCACTCAGGATTAAGACTTTTCTGGACATATTTAGTCCTTCTCTTGTACTCAGCACTGAATTGGGAGAAAAGAAAGAGTTATCTTGATTATTCACCTTAGTTGATGACTTCACAGTTAAACTAAAGGACATGCAGACTATTCAAGATATTTTATTTCAAATCACTATATAATTATCTCATCATCCTCATGTCTTAAACCTTGAATGCACAGTGACAACTTAAAAATATGTTGGATGCTTGTAGTTTTCTTTGCTCTAAAGATTATTTTTTTAAAGAAATGCTTGTAGGTGTTCTAACTATACTATAATTTAGAAATCTTACTCTTTCCTGAACATAGGAGATAATTATATGAACTAAATGGTAACATCAATGTTATTGCCCAATAAACAGTAATTTGGTATTTAACTTTCCTATAGTTTTGCATGTATGGAAAAGCAAAACTAAAACATTGTAATGACTGTACTGATTGAGAAAAAGATGACGAATGGCTGTTGCTGTGGCTGACATTCCATAAACACTTGTTATCTGTTATTTAAAGTATATTCCAAGACTCTTGGTAAAGTATATTTAATGCAGTTACAAAGCAATTTTAATTAAATTTTTGGTTTATGTCAATATGTTATTTTACAATTGATGAACCAAATAAAATCTTTCCTCAATTATTATAACTTGGGACATTTGCATTGATCCTTTACTTTCCATTTCCTCTGAGCACCAATTAGAAGCTTATATGCTACACATTTAAAAACAACTTAATTTTCAAAGCATATCCTAATTAAGTCTGTCAGAACATGTATAGCTGTCACCAACTGATGGGGTTGAAATTAGATTACTGTTATTTGCTATTACCAAATGGTGCCCATACAGACAAGGCCTTTCTCTAACTCTCACTGCTTTTTTCTGAATTTTCTGCCTAAGCTTATGTCTCATGTTCTAAATAATACTTCATCTCTGGTGGACACTAGAGTCCTGTAAACCAACCTCTTTGTCCGGGAGTCTTTACATATGTCTGGACTTCACAAGTTGCCTTTCCCTAAAAGGGGCTGGATCCTGTCCCTTGTAATCTGTAGTTCTATTCCAAAGTATAGCCAAACTAACTCTTGCTACATTCCTGGTCTCAAGTATTGCCATATCCTGGATGCCTGGAAATTTTCCCCAGCCACTAATTTACCTACACATTCTAGAGAAAGCTATTGAGGATCAAACTCCAGCTCACCACTTACTTTTAAAGATGGGCCTACAGGCAAGTACTTTCCCTGTCTCTCTGATTTTGTCTTCTTACCAGTCAGATACAAGGGAAATAATTCTTAACATTGACTGCATAATGGGATCACCTGAGTTCTGGTGCTGGGAGGTGGGCCAGTCAACCCTCCACCCACTTCCCTCTTACCCCTCGAAGGAAAGTCTGATGTAATTAGTCTGGAATGAGGCTTGAATATTAGGATTTTTGAAGGCTCCAAGGTGAATCTAATGTGTAGCCAACATTAAGAAGCACCAAGTTGGTGTTTCATAACACTTCACAAGTCAGCCATTGTGAGCTGAATCCAATTGAAATAAAGCAATGTTCCTCCCACTTCAACCAATTTGAATGTACACAATTTGACAGTTGTCACTCAAGATAAATTACAAACAATTTTAGGGAAATATATAGACAATGATTTAAAGAAAGAGGAGCTCTCATAGACTGTGGATAGGAAGTTTCTATATACACTTTTTGGATAAATTTGTCAATATCTGGTGAAGTTTAAGTTTATACACCCAAACATCCAAATAATCAATTTCTACTAATTCCACTTCTACCACAAATTCTCCTACCTGTGAACAAGGAATTTGTTCAAGAACATTAATTGTAACATTATTTCAATAGTAAGCCAATAGAAGAAAGAATAAATACATTATGATATATTCATTTCAATGAAATAGTAAGTGGCACTGAAAATCAATTAAAAAAATTTTAAAAGCCTCCATATATCAAGATGGATATATCTTGAAAAAAGTTTTGATCAAACACTTAATCTAGTATGGTATAATGGTACAAAGATAAAATCATGTGAAATAAGGTTACACATCACATATACATGTATATTTGACATACATATATTAATATTATAAGAAAACTTGTAAATTATGAATATTAAATTCAATTTAGTGAGTTTTTTTGATGGACAGGGAAGTGATTTCAGAGGGCCTCAGGGTATTATCTTTTATTTTAAAACATCTAGAACAAATATAGCAAAATCTTGAGATTTGACAAAATTGGAGAGCAAGCACACAGATATTTGTTAGGGTATTTTCTATAATTTTTAGTAAACTTGAAATATTTCATAATGAAAAATTCAAAAAGTTTTAGTAAGATATGTTGCTTTAAATTTAGTTTTGGATTCTTTTTTGATGGTAACAGAATTAATGACTTAATTTGATGGTGATAGAATTCATGTCTACAAAAAAGTGTCTACACAGAAATAATACATAGAAATTAATACATAGAGTTAGTAACTTTAATTTGATAGTGACATAGAAAGAATTAGTGACTACTTTTAAGTTAATAGTAAACGTGGATTGCTACTTTAGAATCATGGCTATTCTCCTATGTGAATATACATAGGAGACAAACACATGGTAGTATGAGTTTTAAAGCCTCTGTTGGTTTTGGACTTACTTATCAAGGTGGTGAGGTTATGGAAACCATATTAAGATTTATCTAATATAGTGAACAGTAATAAAATTATGCTTTTTAAGTTCTAAAAAATATGCAATTTGTTTAACAAGATGGGAATTAATACCAAATGCAAACCCATGTACTATCACTAAAGTTCTGGGTCTGCCAATATATATTAAAATAGTCTGCAGTAGTATTGAAGTATCTTTGAAGGGATTTATCAGTCCCTATCTTTTCTTAATCCATACATGTGAATAATTGTTATTCAAATTGTTCAAATCCACATTTAGTCTTTTTTTTCACTTATACACCTAGCAAAAATTATTGAATGCCAACTCTGTATCAGGAATTGTACATCTCTATCAACTAAAAAACCCTTGTATTGTATTGACATATGAGTAAGTATTTAATTCATACATGAAAAGCATTTTTAAAAGTAAGCATATTAAAATCATAACTAACATTTATTAAATGCCTATTCTTTCCTCTGGTAAAGTTCTAAGTGCTTTTCATGTGTTAACTCATGTAATACTCATATTAACCCCATTTTACAGGTATTACTTCTTATTCCATTTTATAGGTGAGAAAACTTGAAGCTCAGAAAAATTAAGGCATATTGCCAAAGTTGCATAGTTATTAACTGGTAGGACCAGGATTCAAACATAGGTAATTTGATTTTTTGCTCTTAAATAAATGTTATATGAACTCAGTTGATTAGGCCCATCATAAAATGTGACATCCATCTATTTTCTTAATTGCAGGCTTCACTACCTGAAGTATCGAGTTTGTCTTCTTTATAATCTAAAATTATCCATCTCAATTTAAATATATAATTTTAATACATATAATATAAATTATGTATAATGTGTACACACACATTACAAACATCATGAGCAAGTTAGGCCATCTTTAGAGTTGCCTAGGGAAATCCTGAATGGTATATCCTAAGCGAGTGTTGTGGAACAATTAGGCTTACTTATTATAAATACTGATAAATACTGATGTTTGACCAGATACATTTAGAAATAACCTAAACTGATTGGACAAAAGTTAAAATGTTCATTTTAATAGACTATCTTAAACATAGTAATGAGTTTGATTCTCCAATTCTCTCCAGACCTAAAACATCCATTGCCTTTAGAATTAATGAAAATAAAAACAGCTTACTCCTCAACACCGATGAAAGCCTTTGCAGTATTTTTTGCACTTGCATTTCCTGACACACAGAGCTGGTCACACGAAGCCATTCTTCAATAACACTTGTTTTATAACTACCATGCTCTGATCATATCGTACACAATTTCAATGAACTGTGTTGCCACTTAACACAATTTAAAACTCCACACAAAAGAGTCATATCAAAATCTGCGGATTTACAAGTTGAAGGTAGGCAGGTAAAATGGGGGATTCTTGAATGTGAGCATAAAGTCAAGCTGAGAAATAAGTGGAGTTCATCCTCCCTTTCCTTTCTCGTCTAGTAAACACACTACATTCTCTTGAGGGACGATTACATTAATGATTTAACATTAGGGAAATTAGGACAATTATATCTAATAATCAAAGAAGTTTATTAAGGGAAAATAAAAAGGTCAATACATAAAGATGGGACATGATGCTTATCAAAAAATATCTAAAACTTCACCCCCTTGAAGTTTTGCCTTATTTTTTTGAGACGGAGTCTGGCTCTGTCACCCAGGCTGGAGTGCAGTGGCGCCATCTGGGCTCACTGCAAGCTCTGCCTCCCGGGTTCACACCATTCTCCTGCCTCAGCCTCAGTAGCAGGGACTACAGGCGCCTGCCACCACCCCCGGTTAATTTTTTTTTTTTTTGTATTTTTAGTAGAGATGGGGTTTCACCGTGTTAGCCAGGATGGTCTCCATCTCCTGACCCCGTGATCTGCCCTCCTCAGGCTCCCAAAGTACTGGTAGTTTATTTTTTTATTTGTTTTTATTGGCTATTTTGTCATGCATAGGTATATCTACTTTTATGGCTATCTGAAAAAGTATTTGAAATTCAATTATTCTACTCAAGACCAGCAGGAAAACAGTTTTATGTACATATTTTTTAATTTCAAAAGAAAAATTGAGAAAAGATAATGAAATTTGAAGGCTTCTTTGGTGTATCTACTTTTATAAAATAATCTAAAACATTGAAGGTATTCATTTCTACTGTTTTATCTGGTTTTCCTTTACTAAACTTACTATACACACACACACACACACACACACACACAGAGACACACACACACACACACACGTTTTTCAAAATTACTCCTCTGAGGTTGTTTCTCTTAATTTAGAAAAAGTACAACCTGTATCCCATTTTGTAAGCTCTGTTTAATGGTGTAATGGTGTGCTTATTGTCTATCATTTTATTTTCCTCTTTGCTCTCTGATGGCAGAGACTATGGCTACATTGTCAATTGTAACCCCTGCACCTGGCACAGTGTCTGACACATAGTCTGTGCTAAGTAAATGTTCAGTGATCCTTAGAACATGCTTGTATATTGTTTTCCTTTAAAATATATTGAAGTAAAATACGTTTTGGACATCATATTGTAAATACACACAACACCTGTACCTGCCTTCCATAGGTCCCAGAGGAAATGGTTTGATCTCTAAACCAATGCTGTTTAGAGAAAGGTTCAGCCAGGAACTGGGCTTCCAGATATAATGATAGCTAAAAATAATTATTACATTCATAACAAAATCTCAGTAATGAGAAAATATTTTCACTTTGCTCAACAGTGTGATGAGAGAAAATCAGAACGAGGCCCTTCATGTATGCTCATTTCCATTTCTTAATTATCCAAGAGAAAGTATCGAGTTCATGCATGACCCAGACCTTTTCCTTGTCATTCTCTCACCTTATCTTGCCTGACATTTGGCCCTTCAGAGTTTGAGTATATTGATCAGAAGGTGGAAAGAAGAAAATAAAGAAGACAAGGAAACTAGATCAGTGTAATTTTTAACTAGTTAACAGGACTTCATTTTTAATTTAAGAATGAAAGATGTATTACATTTTATTATTAAAGAAAAATTGTTTAATTTTCTACATAGTATTTTTAAATAATTCAGTATAATTCAGTAGCTCAAGCATTCTGTACCTTTTTGTTGCAGAGATAACTAACCATTGGTTACATAAAATGTATGATACACATTCCTAGCAATAATAATAACAACTACCATTGATTGAAAGCTTATTATGTTCCAGACATTATGCTTATCACTTTTGATGTATTTATTTCATGTATTTCACAGAAAGTCTGCGAAGGGAGCTGTTATTCCTATTTTGCAGAAGAGAAAAATAGTTTTAGAGAAATCTTACAGCTTCTAAGTGACAGGGCTAAAATTCAAATGCAAGTTCTTAAGGACCTTACTCATTGGCTTCCATAGTCTAACTTACAATGTCAGTACCTTGTCAATATAATTCCCTCTTACACTGACAATTCTCAAAGACATGGTGAAAGTGATTTCTAAATGAAAGACAAGAGAGTAGCTTCTAGATCTTTTAAACAGTTATCTAAGACATGCCATTATTTATAATTTATAAAATATTCTCTCTTTTCTAAGTTAAATACAATCTCTATCATTCTGATAATTTTCCCCAAGTTTCTATATATAAAAGATAGGGAGATTCTGAATAATGTGATTAATAATATCTATTCTAAAAATAACACTATTTCTTTGAGACAAAACTAATTTTGCATATCAGCCTGAGAGTCCTGGATTGTGTTCTGTGATGAGAGAACCAGCCATAACAAGGAATCTATCACAGTGTCGATTACATTGTTTGCCACAATTATGTGGCTGTAAGGAAACAAAAAGTTTCTGGGCAATATCAAGGCTGTGGTAACTAATCCTATTGTTTGAAATATTTACATATTTATGCTTTTAAAAATCAGAAACAGCCTCATTTGGGAAACAGCTCATTAGTAGTAAATGTGTGAAATTTTAATGTCATAGACAAAAACGAATGCTGTACCATTAATAATCTGGGTAGGATTAAAATCCTCATCACCCTATTGCTACAGATCATACATGATTTGCCTTCCCAACTAAATGACACATTTAATTTATAATGCAATGAGAGATGTGCAAAATAATGCTTTTGGCTATGTACTAAGAAATTGCCTTAGTTGACAGTGTTATGATGCAACTTGTTATGAGCTGCATTAGAAAACACTCCTACTATTGGGAACAAAGGAAGATTATCTTATTGCTAATATACTACAGCAAGCCAATTATGGCATTCTACATTGCATAGCAGAAATTTTGTGGGGCAGAAGTTACAAAGGCCTGAAAATGTTTCAACATTAGGCTCAAGTGAGGGACCAAGTTCAAACACCTATTATCTTTTTTTTTTTTTCTTTGAGACAGAGTCTCACTCTGTCGCCCAGGCTGGAGTGCAGTGGCACGATCTCGGCTCACTGCAAGCTCCACCTCCCAGGTTCATGCTATTTTCCTGCCTCAGTCTCCCGGGTAGCTGGGACTACAGGCGCCTGCCAACACACCCCCAGCTAATTTTTTGTATTTTTAGTAGAGAAGGGGTTTCACCATGTTAGCCAGGATGGTCTCAATTTCCTGACCTCATCATCCACCCACCTCGGCCTCCCAAAGTCCTGGGATTACAGGCGTGAGTCACCGCACCGGATGGGATACACACCTGCACTGGATATCTGGAAGACCCATTAATTACTTTTGAAAAGTGACTATATTTTTATTTCAGTAGAAGACTCAAGAGAACTTAACTCATGATTATTATGTGAGAAGCTAAATGAGTTTTAGTGAATAGATTATAAATGAGACTTTAGTTATGTCTAATTTCATGGTAATAATATATTTTATTCATCGTTTCTATGTTTTCAATATTTTCTACTTTTCTGTGTTCTATTGCACACATCTGCTAAAGCTATTTAGAAATATGCTCAGAACAATTTGTTGTAGTGCTGATTCAATAGATACAAACATATAGAAAAATACAAATTACAGCCCACGTTGAAGTGCAAGTGAATGTACATCAAAATGCAAAAAGCAGAACTCAAGGCATAACAGCATAGCTTGACACTGAAAGAGAAACAACTCTACCTTGCATTCTGGACAACCATGACTTGACTGCATTGATTCCAAGAGCGAGAGTGAAGGGTAAAACAGGAAAGTAGAAAAGATAGGAAGAAAACAGTTAGGAACAGAAATAAGAAAGAAAATATGAAAATAATAACTAGAAGAGCTATTCCATAACATATAAATGACATGAGGCAGAAAATAATGCTAGAACTACAGTGAAAATAATACCTTGCAAGTGTAATACATTCCAAGGCCTCTGCTTGTCTAATAATTAGGAGTGTAATTGAAAGTAAGACCCAGGAACTGAATAGCAGCAGCTTATTAGCTGCTTTTGAGTCAAACCTCACCAAGTAGGGATGTTTTATTTGTCAAACCATAGGAGGATAGCTTTAGGTGGGGTGTTTGTTCTGCATTTCACCATGGTTCCCACCATTCCTTGTTGCTCACCCCAGAATGGACGGACAGATTCGTGTTACCTGCCTGTCCTTCATGATTCTTTAAGTTTGTAACATTCTACTTGACACATATCCTGTAATAAATAAAAGGTAGGTACTCCGTATTCCAGGACATCGTTAGAGAATATAGAATATAAACAACAATGCTTTATTTTCATTCTTGCATTTACAAATGTTAATTACTGACAAATCCTTGGCAGTGATTTCCCCTTGTATCATAATATTGTCATAAATAACAATGAAGGTCTAATGACTCAAATCAAACGCAGAATGAAGTTATCAGTTTGTTGTTATTCTTTTTTTTTTTTTTTCTTTGAGACGGAGTCTCGCTGTGTCTCCCAGACTGGAGTGCAGTGGCGCGATCTCGACTCACTGCAAGTTCCACCTCCCGGGTTCACACCATTCTCCTGCCTCAGCCTCCCGAGAAGCTGGGACTACAGATGCCCGCCACTACGCCTGGCTAATTTTTTGTATTTTTGGTAGAGACAGGGTTTCACCGTGTTAGCCAGGATGGTCTCGATCTCCTGAGCTCGTGATCCACCCGCCTCGGCTTCCCAAAGTGCTAGGATTACAGGCGTGAGCCACCACGCCCGGCCTTGTTGTTATTCTTAAACTACAAAAGATATTGCCAAATTATAGTTACAACTACTATATATAGATATAAATGAATGAACATAAAACAAAAACAACCTTTTCCTGTACTGTGTGACTACTGGTAATCTCTACATAAAATTACTGGTTTTTCAAAATGTTCAATAAAGTAAAACTAGAGCAACCATACCAACAATTCCAAGTTTTTAAAATAAAATTATTGAGAAGGATGAAATTAAAAGCTGTGAACTAACTTTGACATAGCACCTGGCAATTTAAAAATTATTTTCTGAGTATTATCTAATTTGGTTCTCCTGACAAGCTAAAAATGATGATTCTGCCTACCTTGGCTCTCAGGGTTGACAAGAATACTGAATTTCAAAGAAATTGGTGATCTGCCTGTGGTGATATAAATACTAAGCAGCAGATTCAAGTGTAGCGTATAGCTCTAATTTGGATCTTGTTTAAACAAACCAACTACAGTCAAAGAATACACTTCACATAATTAAAACGCTTTTAAATTTGCCAGAGATTATTTTATGTCCTAGAAAATAGTCTATTTTGGTGAATGCTCCATGTGTACTTGAAGGGAATATGTAATTTGCTATTGACGGGTAGTATATTCTGTAAATATCAATTAGATCATCAAACCAACTAGGAAAATATTATGAGGCAACCAAACAATTATTTAAACAATTTAAAATTGTGTTTATACAAGATATTAAGGTTATTTTTAAATGAGTTTTATTTTTCAGAAATATATACTAAAATATTTGCAGAAATAATTATAATAGCTGAGATTTACTTCAAAATAATCTAGATTAAGGGAGTGTATGAGGAAAAATGAAACGTGATTGGTCACTAAGTGATAACTGTTGAGGTTGCGTGATGGGTACATGGTGGGTCAAATTATTCCTTCTACTTGTGTGCCACAGTGGAATATTTCCAAGTTAAACGGAAAATTCAAATGTCACTCCACAAATTAAAACGAAAATGAATAAAAAATAAAACCAGTTGCTTTAAATTACCAACTCAAAATTCTTTTTATTTTACCTCCATTTGTTGATCTTCTGTTTCCATCTTGCTAATTTGGCTGATATGAATTGTTCAAGTGAAGGATAATAATTTGTAGGGTTCAAATCAGTGTTTTGAAACTATTCTTGAGTACTGACTTATATACCAGATCACAGCAATTTGCCTTATGTGAAAGTTACATATCTCCAAGGAACTCTTGACTGTATCAACAATTTATACATCACACAAGAGGTTCAAAGAGATATTTTTTATTTATTTACCAAAGTCAATACTTCTAATATTACTTTGTGTTATTTTATAATTTTTAAATCAGTGATTTGGAAATATGCCTATAAATAAGGATACATCAGGAAACCCTTTAATCAACACTAACATATTGGGAAATACACATGTCCTATAAAAATAAACAGTAACTTGTGAGTCCTTGAATATTGATTTCTCAGATAAATTTGGGAATGTAAGCCAATTCTTTAACTTTGACACAAATAATTCCTTAAATGATTTCATAGTGAATCTGATAGTTCATCACAGGAGTAGTTTCCAGAATTGAAAGGCTGATTTGCTCTCTTGGAGGCTGGTTTCATTTTGATCACTGTTCTTCTAGAACCCTGTAAGGCTTAATTGTAAGTTTTTAATTCCACCTTATTTACTAACTGGAAATAAATAAATATGACGTGTGGAGGAAAGTAAGGAAAAGATAATAAAGTCAATTAAAATGAGGTGCTGAAATTAAAGAGTAGAAAACAGTATACTATTGTTTTAAAACATGAGATGAAATACTTCTTCATTTTACTTACCCTCTCCCTGGAAGAAGGTACACTTTCACAAAAGGGTCAGAATAACCATTGTTGTCTCGAGGAACAAGATTTCTTGCTTGGAGAATATGTATTATGAGATTTCCAAGATCATAGTTAATTTGAAGCTTTAGGAGACAGAAAAATATTCCCTAAGTTTTTAAAAGCATGTTATACATTATCATTCAATATTTACTAATGTGTTTTTAAGAAAATTCTTGTAAGAAGCATCAACTTTCATTTTCATTTTATTTGAAACCAAACAGACCAGTTAATGTCTAATTTAATTGAAAGCTCCCAGGCATATTTTAATTCCTAGAAAACATGCTGTTCATTCTCTGCACGGTGAAAAGGCCTAGCCTGTTTAAAGTTTATTTAGAAGGAAAATCATATGTTAGAATGCTGGTTATATTTTTTAATTAAATTTGCTACTCTTAGGAAAATAGTAAATTTGTTACTGTTTATTAACAACAATTTCCAGAATTTTGAAAAGAAATTAACTAATTGGTAAATTATTATAAAGTATTATTTGCATTTTGCCAAATAATTAGCAGCGGGGTGGAACTGTTATTTAAAGATAAAGCTGTTGGCACTGAAATGTAAGAATATTTAAGAATACACAGATTGCTACCTCTTTTTTATGTTACATTATCTGATATTAAACCTATGGATACCTTTCGGTACCAGCTTTCCTAATAGAGTGAGATACTAGAATAATCTTTTCTTTTTTTTAATTTTAGAAGCTGAAGAAAGAAGAGGCATTGTTTTATAGATGCTTACTGGCTGCTGCACAATTGTGGCTGAATACTAAAAGACACAATTCAAACAAATATTTGAGAAAACTGCATAATTCAAAATAATTGAGTTAAGCATTTTTTTTTTCTTTTACAATTGAAAGACTCTTTCGGCATCATTTAGAATAAACCTTAATTCTGTTTGATGTTACTTTTGTTTATTAAATAATAGAGGGGAAGGGATACATATTTCAAGGGCAAATCCATATAGAAAAATACTACTTTTAAAATAATCCATATAAAACAGACATGCTGCATTTATATTTAAAATAGGATAACTCAGATGAGTCACACTTTCCTGTAAAACTTCATAATGAAAATAAATCCTCATTTTAGCATAATTTTGATCTTATTATGTTTCCTGTCAGAAAAATACATCTTCAATTGCTTATCTCCATCCAGAAAAGACTAGAGTCCCTGACCGTAATAAAAGCACAGTGAAAAAGAAAGCAAAGTACCATTAAAGAAGAGGAGAAATGGGGAGTTTAGAACTGTATGGCATCATGCAGCAACTGTATGCTATAATCTGGTATGGAAATACAGAATATAAAATAACCTGTAATTAATACCACTGAAATTTCAAACAGCTTCCAGATCTTTAGTTAAAGAGAAACACTTCCCCATTCTCTCCTTTCTCTGCCAGCCTTAGAATCCTCTTTTAAGTGATGAAGCACCCAAACCATTTCTTATTGAAATGAAAACTTGCAGGCCACCCAAAGAGAGTGCTTTTCAAAATGTGCTCTGTATGGCCTTAGGAAACGTCTAGAGTTGCTCAGGGTCAGCTTTGAGAGAGAATGGAATATCCCAGCAATCTTCAATCACAGCGACTCCAGTGCTGACAGATTTGTGGTTTGGGTGTCTACATAAGGTTTCATTAGAAATGAGCCTTTGCTAAAAGAAAATAATAATAATAATCATAATAAATTGAAATCACTGCCTTAAGAAAATATCCCCCAAATTAAGAAGAAATAATAGCAGGGTAAATTTCAACTACAGAATTCCATCTTACTCCTTAAGGGAAAGCAAAATAAAATTAGAACAAACAACAACAATAAAAACAAAAAAATGTCCAAAAGAAATACTAGTCCAAGGACAGAAGTTTCAAAATAGTAGGAAAGAGAAAGAAGGCTATTAAGAATCAGAAATTCTAGCATTTTCTTTGCTGCTTGTGAAACGAAGAAAGATGAGGTCAGTGAAAAACAGGCTTTCTGGAAGTTGGAAATAGCAGAGAAACAGCCAGATCGGGAGGATAGAGGTCATCAGGGTAGTACTGTTAGTTTGTTCTTAGTAACGTGTCAACCTTCTGCACATTTTCTCCATTTCCACACTCATACTCCACTTTTGCTTTGTAGTGGGTTCCTGGATAATCACTTAATTGGTTTCTTTGCCTCAATGTCCTTCCCTTTATAATATTTCTTGTAGGTCACTGCCATATGAATTTTTATTACACATTCTTCTCGAATAGTCTCTCTCTTACTCCAAAATAGAGATCATGGTATATCACGTAGTGGCTAACATTCTTAGGATTATGTTCAAGGTTCTTTTAAATTTAGTCTTAACCTATTTCTCAAAGCTGATTCTTCAACAATTGCTCTCCTCTCGGACAACAGTACCTTTAATTGTACTGTTTCTTCTCCTAGGAATATAATCTCCCTTTCTTTATGCTTATCTTCAAATTAATTCAAGTTTCTGTTATCCTTTGTGAAGTCTTTTGTGAAAATTTCCTCTAGAATGTATTAGAGATGCAGCTAAGACTTACTCTTTCATCTGGAACATACTATTTTCAATTAGTTACTATTTCATAGTGTTAATTCTTTCTATATACTGTTTCTTATTTACTCTAAATTACTTTTTGGTGTCACCTAAGGTGCAGGTTTTAAAGGCTTTTTTTTTTTTTTTTTTTTTTTTTTTTACTATGACCCACAATTACAAATATATGCATATCAAAACACACAGAGAGAATTTTAAAAGATCATGATCTTTTTATTTTTATATATTTTTCTTTATCTAGTTTTATGTTATTTTCCTGATGAAAATTTATTAAACTAATTTTATAAATTACAAAGCAGTTATGACCTATGGTATGAAAAATACTTCTCTACAAGAACTATTCAGCAATTTTTAAAGCAATTTTTGATTAAAAGAAGAAAAAACCCAGTAGACTTATGAAACTCTTAAAGAGGAAACTTCAAATTTCCAGGAGAATCTGTTATGTTTAAAATACATTAGACAAATATAAAGAAACTGAGGCACAAAACATGTTGACGCTGCTAAGATACCAGGCAGATTTCAAAGTATAGAAATACATAGCTATGATTGGACTTCATAAAACATATATTTGTATTAATATACTATTCTATAAAATTGCATTTTTCCTTTACAGTTCTGTATATGTTACAGAATAAGAAAAATCCTAACAGTGTGTTTACAATTTCAATAAACCAGCGGCAAAAGAACCAAAAAAGGTTATATAATGGCGACTTTTTAAAAAACTTCATACCTGAATTTCTCCCGTAATTGGATGAGAGACAACCTTTGTTGCATCGGTAGGCTGTAATATTAAAGAACATATATTACATTAATAGATACACTATTCACAGAATTTATCATTTTGGCTTCCTTCTGAAATTAGTTTCTATTTGGTCAGAGCAACTGCTTGGAAAATATATTTTATCCATTTGGCTGCTTCAGAATAATGGTGTCTACTTACGGTTCTCAATACACATTTAATTTTATAGATGCATAAATCTATTTTTCATTTTGGTAAGCCTGCTTTGAAGCTGTAATTTTATACCAGCAGTATTTTCAATTATTTAAGAAAATGAACACTTTAGGTTTAAAGCATTTAATTAAGTATTTACAGGTTTTAAAGATCTATACAGTAATGTTTAAAATACATTCATCAAGTAAAAGACTGGTTTAATACAAGAACTGCTGAGGAGCACAGAAGGTAGAAAAGTCCTTCTGTTACTTCTTTGCTTAAAGCTCAGCAACTCCCGGCTCCCTTCCAGAGTGAATCACCCACTCAATCACTTTCTCTATAAAAATTCCAAAGAAATTTTTATAGAACTAGTAAAACAATCCTAAAATTCATTTAGAGCCACAAAAGACCCTAATAGCCAAAGCAATTTTGAGCTAAAAGAACAAAACCAGAGGAATTATGCTACTTGACTTCAAAATCCACTACAAAGCTATAGTAATCAAAGCAGCATGGTATGGCATAAAAGCAGACAGACATATGGAATGGAACACAATAGATAACCCCCAAATAAATACATTCATTTACAGTCAATTGACTTTCAACAAAGATGTTAAGAACACATAATGGGCAAAGGATAGTCTCTCTAATAAATGGTACCGGGAAAACTGGACATCCCACATGCAGAGCAATAAAACTGAACCCTTATCTCACACCATATACAAGAATCATCTCAAAATAGATTAAAGATTTAAATATAAGAGCTGAAAACTTAAAATTATTAGAGAAATATAAGGGAAAAGCTCTATGACATTGGTCTGAGAAAAGATTTTTTGGACATGACTCCAAAAGCACAGGCAACAAAAGCAATAATAAAAAATAGAAGTATAACAAACTAAAAAGCTTTTGCATAGCCAATCAGCAGCTGATTGTTTCAATCAACAGAGTGAAGAGACAACCTATAGAATGTGAGAAAATATTTGCAAACCATACATCTGACAGGGTGTTAATATCCAAAATATACAAGAAAGTCAAACAACTCAACAGCAGGAAAACAAATAACCTGAATTAAAAATGGGCAGAGATTTGGAATAGACATTTCTCAGAAGAAGACATACAAATGACTAAGAGATATATAAAAAATCAACAACATTAATCATCAGAGAAATACAAATTAAAACTATAATGAGATATTAACTCACCCCAGTCAAAGTGACTGTTATCCAAAAGAAAAAAGATAGTGAGTGATGGTGAGAATGTGGAGAAAGGGAACACTTGCACACTGTTGTTGGGATTGTAAATTGATATATCCATAATGGAAAACAGTATGGAGGTTCCTCAAAAAAATTAGAAATCGAGCTACCATATGATCCAGCAGTCTCACTGTTGAGCATATATCCAAAGGAAATGAGATCAGTATGTCAGAGATACCAAGAATCTCAGGTTCATTGCAGCATTATTCACAATAGCCAAGATATAATACCAACCTAAGTGTCTATCAATAGATGATGAGGTAAAGAAAATGTGTTACATATACACAACAGAATACTATTTAGCCTTAAAAAACAAGGAAGTTCTGTCATTTGTAACAAGATGGATAAACCTGAGGGACATTATGTTAGGTGGACTAATTCATGCACAGAGAGATAAATGCCATATTATCTCACTCATAGGTGGAATCTAACAAAATTGAACTTACAGAAGCATAGAGAAGAATGGTAGTTACCAGGGGCTAAGAGAAAGGAAGGACTGGAATGATGGTCAAAGGGTACAAACTTCTCTTAGGGGGAAGTTAAAAGCTCTGTTATACAACATGGTGACTACAGTTAATAGTAAATGTATTATATTGTTGAAAATTGTGAAGAGAGTAGATTAAAAAAAAAAAAAATTTTAAGCCAAATAATGCAGAGGAATGAAGAGTAGATTTAAAGTGTTTGGACCACAAAAAATAAGTGAGGTAATCCATGTTAATTAGCTCAATGTAGCCATTCCACAATGTATTCATGTTTTTTTTTTCCCAGACAGAGTCTCACTCTGTCCCCTGGGCTAGAGTGCAGTGGTGTGATCTCTGCTCACTGCAACTCCGTGTCCCATGTTCAAGTGATTCTCCCACCTCAGCCTCCTGAGTAGCTGGGACTACAGGCACGTGCCACCACACCTGGCTAATTTTTGTAATTTTTGGTAGAGATGGGGTTTCACTGTGTTGGTTAGGGTGGTCTCGAACTCCTGGTCTCAAGTGCTCTGCCTGCCTTGGCCTCCCAAAATGCTGGGATTACAGGCATGAGCCAGCATGCCCGGCCACAATGTATACATATTTTAAAACCTCATGCTGTACAGTATCAACATATATGAGTTTTATTTGTTAATTAAAAATAATTTAAAATTTAAACATATAAGCAATATTGTATGAGATGGTTAATTGCTTAATTTAAAAAGAAGTTGTTTAAAAATATGTTCAAATTATATTTTATAACATAGAAACATCTACAAAACAGAATTTAGTATTAATTATGTTGGTATTTTAGTTGGCTAGTTTATGAATTATTTTTAAATGATTATCAAAATAGAGCCTCTATAAGGTAATTATTCAAAATTAGCACATAATTGCTTGTGGTAAAATGTAGTTGTGTTAAAATTTATTTCAAAATTTAGTCTAACTGCCCCTGAAATTACTTTGATTATGAAGCTTTTCTATATTTAGTTTCCAACAAATCATTTTATGATGCAATGATTAAGGTCAACCTACTTTTGTTGTTTGCTTCTGAATAAAAGGATTCTCTTTTTGGTGACATCTGCTGTATTTTTATAGTTAAAAAACAAACTTTATTTTTTATGTCTGGTCACTTGACCTAAGCATATATAGCCTGTCCTTCCCATATATTTCACTACATAAAGACAAACCTTTATTCATGTTTAAACAAAAGGACACTTTTTTTCCCATGTATTTATCAACTACAGGGATAGTTTTTCTTAAGAATCAAATCTATGAGGGAAATCATAAATTGTCTATATTTCCTCTGCTTTTTATAAGGTTAAAAAATAATTTTTTTTTAATTCCCTGGCACTTTGAAACAATAGCATTGGAAGCATTTGTTTCGAATGAAGATTTGCATCAAAAAAAATTCTTAATATGGAATTGAGGATAAAGTTCAAAGTGATGATAATATGTTACAGGTTTTCCTTGTTTGTTATTGTCTTAAATTTTCTTTATCACTGTGTCCTTTTTACTTAATTATAAAATCTAATGTAATATGTACCTTTTGTTTCCTAAAAGATGCAAAGCTAATATTCTATATACAAAGCTCAGATACATGCAACAACAAAGAGAGCCAGAAAATATAAAGTATCAGAGACATTTTTCAAGTTCCTCATAATAACTACTGAACTATTTAAAAGATGTAGAAATACATCATCCTGGTACATCTTGATGAGTTTTGTACTCAGAAGAGAAAAAATGTTTCTTGTTTTGACAGATCATCTGGAAATGAGAAATCACAAGAAAAATACTTTAGAAAATGGTATTTTATTTTCTATCTCTGGTCTGAATAAAGAGCTAGAAAACAAGTGGGTCAGAGGTCACATCAAACACTCCTCACCTTGCTGCTGCTGTGCTTCTTTTTGCTCACTGAGGGGGACCCTGGTTGCCCAGGGCTGGGAACGGAACTGGATCCTGCTGATGTAGGACCTGAATGAACATGAGATCCTTTTTCAACAACCGATGACAGAACCAGTGGTGACTGCTGTAGTGAAACCTTCTGGAGTTCTGCTGCCAACTGCTTAGGATCAACCCCTGGGGATTTCGCCTTATCCACTGCAACAAAATGAAATAGATTTACATACTTCTCCATAATACCATGGAACTATGTGAGTTCTAGGTGACAAAGGTAAAACATTACCTATAAAATAAGCTAAACTTTAAAAATGAAATTAACTTAATTGCACTTTTATGTATCAGTTTCTAAGGAAGTCTACAAGGTTCTGAGAAGAGTGACATAATGCTGAATTACAGAGGAATAGTGAAGTTCCTGTTGCATCTTCAGAAAAACGTTTTTAATATTTTACATAGAGAATTCTTTGAATGATGCAATATCCTATTTTATCCATTGGAAGTTAATTTGTATGATTAGCTGCTTTTCCTTCCCTAAATTTTACATCGTTCTTTCTCTAAGGAGAAAACTTTCTAAGGGAAAAGTTTTAATGGGTTTATTTATATTTACAAATGTATTAAAATTCGTATAGCACTTGGTCTATTCTGCTTAGTGCAATAACCCAGACTACTAGAATTGTGGCTGTAAGAGTAGAAAGTGCTCAACAAAAATTTATTTAACATAGGAAAAAGTGATATTTTTAATCTTACAATAGATCTAACAAATTTGTAGATTATATTTGTTATCCAAGAAAGAGTTAAATCTATCTCATCGTGTACTTATGAAATTACATGTTGATTTTTGTTTACTATAAAAAGGCAATGAAAAGGTTCAGAAATAAGATTTTTTAAAAATCCAATTATTCTAAAAAGAATCAAGTATGCTCTAAAAATTATGTAAACCCAAAAAGAAATGGCTCCAAGCATTACTTTCAAAGGATGAATTCATATTTAAAGAATTAAAACTGTGAATTCATGCAGCAAGGATTTTATGTGAACTTGTTTAAGGGGACTAACATGCAAATACGTATTTCCCCAGAATGCTAAAACTGTAGCTACAATGCCCTAGATTTTGTTTATAATTGTATAAATATATTTAACAATCAATTCATAACTTTATCTCTGTCTATATCTGTGTTTATGTCTATATCTTCATCTACAATTACATCTGCCTCTCCAACTACTTCTATATCTATCTCTTTATTTACAGTTGAAACTAAATTTCTTTTACCTACCAGCTTTTGGTGGCTCATGAAGTTCCAGATGCTGGGGATTTTCAGGATCTGATAGCATATTGAGGTCCCTAAAAATTAAAACAAAACATTAAGAAAGATATTGAGGAAATCTGAGACAAACAGCAGTTTTTTCCAACTACCCTTAATTTTTTTCAGTAGGTAAATGAGAAGTGGTTAATGATATAAAGCAACTCCAAAGCATGCTTACCCTCCTAACCGAATATATAGTTGCAATGCTGTTAAAAGTCAGAGCTGATAAAAATGATTATTTAAGGTGAAATCTTTATGAATTAAATGTAAGTTCATTTGTAAATACATATCCATGAAATCTAAATGGGTTCAGGCTTTCATTTAAATGAAGCACGTTTCCATAAAAGCATGAAAGGGAAGAGGCTGTTGACACAATCAGAAACTAAGTTAGCTGAATTCTTTCTATGCTTTAGGCTTTGATTCACTTTATTTTATAATTACAGAAAATCTTGCTAACTGGCAAAGGTTCCACCTTAACAATTTTAAATTAAAAGAGTCATGGATAGCCAAAAAATGGAAACAGAAAGATGGGGAAAAACTCACAGTCTTACACATATTTCTGCTTCCCCACTTTGCTGACTAATGATACTCTGAACTTCTTCATATGTTTTAGAAGTCAAGGGAATTCCATTCCATTCCAATACTTGCATCCCTAAAAAGACAAATTGAATATAAAATCAAATGTGTGCTATCTCTAGTCTGGGTTCATAGGGCATCGAAGACATTGACTTGCATTTAGAAGTCAACTCAGCACACCATTTCAGAGAACATCAGTTCCAAGTTCTCTGCAACATTAATACCAAAACCATGATGTAGTTTGATCTCATTAACTTACCTGAACACATAAAATATATTTAATACAACATGCAAAATTTTGCTTTTGAAAATCTGTTTAGTATTATCAAACGCATGCATTCTGTTCACACTGCCATAAAAAACATTATTGAATGTATAATGCTTGGACCAATTTTGTATAGGAAACAAACCAAACAATTAGAATCCCCAATATAATTTTCCTGTGGGGAACAAGCTACTAGAAGAATGTATTTGGTATTTTATCATGAAATGGGGGTAGTAGAAAAAAGTCATTTGGATTTCTCCATTTCAGAAACTGTTGTAGCTTCTATTTTGTCCAGATGAAATAGAATGCCACTTCGTGTCTTTGCCTTCGCTGCATGCCAGACATCCCTCAATAGAGGAATACTAGGAATGTTATAGGAAGGGCAGCTGCATGGGTATGTGACCTGTGTACCAGTACAAGGCCCTGTGCTCAGAAAGGCCTATGCTTGGTTTAATGCTCTATTGTTGTCATCTTGAAATTCTTAATAACATTTGAACAAAGAACCCACATTTTAATTTTGCATTGGGTTTTATAAATTATGTAGCTGGCCTGGCCTGACCTGGTCAGGGCATTTCATTTTTCCTCTTTATCTAAAAAGATAATTTCGTAGAAAAAATAAAAGTATAACATAATTAATATTTCAATATTTTACATCTAGCTCCTTTGGTCCATTTTATGTGAGCTGTCAGAATCATTGAGGGGTCCATGCGTGGCATGATTCACATTGTTCTGACATGCAGCTATGTGAACTGGGTATATATAGTAGATGAACTCATCCAAGGTAGTGCTGAAGTATTTGTGAACTCTACCAGCTTTATTTGAGAAAAATGTCTAAATACCACAATTATGTTGTTGAACCATTAGTTTTTTTTGTTTTTGTTTTTGTTTTTTCTCCAGACAGGTCTTACTCTGTTGCCCAGACTGGAGTGCAGTGTTGCGATCTCTGCTCACCACAAGCTCTGCTTTCCAGGCTCAAGGGATTCTCCTGTCTCAGCCTCTCAAGTAGCTGGGATTACAGGTGTGTGCCACCACGCCTGGCTAATTTTTGTATTTTTAGTAGAGACAGGGTTTTACCACATTGGCCAGGCTGGTCTCAAACTCCTAATCTCAAATGATCCACCCGCCTCAGCCTCCCAAAGTGCTGGGATTACAGGCATGAGCCACCATGCCTGGTCTGAACCATTAGGTTTAAAACGAGCTTCACAGATGCCTGTGTGAAATTACCTATTGATCATCATTGGCTCCAATGGGAAATTCTAAACATGGCATGATTGTATCTTTAAAAGTTTTAATGATTATGATATATGTTAGAAAGCATATTATCAGTTGCAAGTAAGAAAGGGAAAAGCTTTTAAACTATAGTCAAATGGTAAAAGAAGTCCATAAAAAGGCTCACAATAACACAAACAAGAATGACTTTTCTATAACTTACTCCAAGGAAACTTTATCTTCAGATGGGCCTTAGGTTTATTTCAACAATCCCAGGCTGTTGTACATATAAAATGAGAAAATTATGTAAAAGACAGTGACAACACCACTAAAGAAAAATATAGCATGCTGAAAGAGGAAAATAAAGCACTTTTTTAAAAAAATAAGGAAGAAGAGTACATTATAAACAGATGATTTTGAATTCAAAGTTATTATAATTCAGAAATTGCATTGTCACATTTCTGCAGGAGCATACTATGAAAAGGAATAGTCACTTATTTTCATGCTTTTTCTGTTGAATTTACCTGTTCATTCTTCACATGCCAAAATAAAAGGGCAAATTTACAAAACATAATTTTCCCGTAAAATTTTTAAAAATGCTTCTAAAAAACTACTATCGTAAATAAAATTTCTGAAAAAATTATACAGATAACTAGGGTCTTGCCTGGATAGATACCTGACACCGTAAACTACATGATCTGCTCCATACCACAATACACCAACGGAAATTCTTTTTGCCCCACCTCAGTTTCCCACCCTAGTTGTTTCAGTGCTGCAGTTCAAAAGATTGGGACAATTGTTCTATCCTGGCTCATTGCCCACAGTGAGACACCATAGAGAAGATGACCACTGAACACAGTCATTTAGTAATATTTCCCTTTTCTATTGTCTATCTTCCTACAAATTCTATGAGCCATATTAAAATAATGAATGATATACAGGTGTAACAAATCGCTCCTTGTTTATCTCAAAAGAGGTCCTAGTAGGTGTGAAAATTAAATATGGCATTTCAAATATATATGAAAAATATTTGTTAATTGTAAAATTATATAAACTATTTAAAAATGTATGCAAAAATGTGTTGAAAATTATTATGCTCTGTGGATGTTCAATATTGCATTTTATCATTTAATAGGTTTGGATGTAAGCATTTTCTATCTCAAGACAGCTTTTTACACTGCCTTTTAGAAAGATTTTCTGGAAAATAGTACCCATGTGAATTATATTTATTATTTAGTATTATGAGTAAACATTTGTATTTTCTTTACATTTAAATTATTACAAATTTCAGGTATGAAAGTGCACAGATGAGACTTCAATTAAATTCCTTGAAAGTACCTATTTTAATAGCTTATTGTTATTATTATTATTATTTATTTTTTGAGGCAGGGTCTCGCTCTGTCACCCAGGCTAGAGTGCAGTGGTATGATCTCGGCTCACTGCAACCTCTGCCTACCAGGTTCAAGTGATTCTCCTGTCTTAGCCTCCTGAGTAGCTGGGATTACAGGCACCCACCACCACTCCCAGCTAGTTTTTGCATTTTTAGTAGAGACAGGGTTTCACCACGTTGGCTAGCCTGGTCTTGAAATCCTGACCTCAAGTGATCCACTGTCCTCAGCCTCCCAAAGTGCTGGGATTACAGGTTTGAACCACCATGCCTGGCCTTTAATAGCTTTTAATAGGAAATTAAGACAGCCTGGATTTTTGCTGAATGTGTAGCAGTGATGATAGGATTTTTTTGCAAAGTCTCTCGCTTAATAGGCTACTAAACACTGAAAAAGACAATAATTAGGTAATTCTAGAACTTTAAAAATATTAACATAAAATATTCTCAAATATGTGTTTTCATAACCTCTAGGATTACTTAATACTCTATGCTCCTTAAAAGGGCAAAAGTTATTCCTCTCTTTATAATACAAAATTTCATGTTATGTTATTTCTTGATCTATATTTAATATTTACCATTACATCAAAAACATCTTATTGACTAAAATTATTCAGGTAGTTAAAACTCCTACAGGTTACTCTACACCCAAACATATGCCACACAAAAGTTCATGACGTTTGTTCATTTTATTCATTCCACATGTATTTTTCTAACACTTCATATGTGGTAGGTACTATGCAATTCATCACCTTTGTTTATGTCTAACATTTTATGATGTTATAAAAATTAATAAAAATGATAGTCTACTAGAAAACAATTGGAAATATCTAAGCAATTAGTAAAATAAAGATCATTCACACAGGAGGAAGTTCCAAAACTTCTGCAAGTATATGAAGAAAACCCTAGATTCATTAGTCATTAGAAAGCGCAAATTGAAGTCATAATATATTACCTAACTGTCAGCATATTGGGACACGTTTGAAAGCCATAAAATGCCATGTGTTGATTGGGATGTGGGATTGGTGACCTTGACTTCATCAAGGAGATATTCTTGGTAGATGGTTGTTCTGATTTATTCTCTCTCTATAATGTGACAATACTATGACTATAAGTAGATAAAATAAAACAACCTCTTGTTTACAATTTATAAACATGTAATTATTTTAATGAGAATGCACATGAGTGCAACTGTTCTGGAGGGCAGTCTGGCAGAATGTAGTTAAATTAAGCATATACACACTCTATCACCTAAAAATTCTCTTTGTGGGTATATATTTGTGAGGAGGTGGAGGTATCAAGCGAAATAAGCATTTAGAGTACTGTGAATGCTCATGATGAAAATACTTGGCAGAGGCTGGAAGAAACAGACCATACCAGGTGTTAACACCAGAAGGTGGATCCATCCTAAAGTCTTTGCCAAGTTAAAAACAAGTGAGAAACAGGATCTGACCTATAGGGTAATGGTATTTATGTTGATTTAAATAATATGCATGCAAAATAAATCATTACATATTTTATGAATAAATGCCAAGCATCTCATAAATTATAATAGTTGTTCACAGAAGGGAGAGAAGAATGGGAAAATAAAATAAGATACAGGAAAATGAATATGTTAATAAATGAATAAATAAATGAAAAAACACAGGAGTAGACCTTGAAAAAAATAAAAGCCCAAACCTAATTTTAAAATATGTAGTATAAATTGTTTGAAATTTGTTTGCTATCTTTTCCATACTAAGATTATTAATCGTGACTATAGGTTAATTTTCCAAATTTGAACAACCTCTCTCAGGAGTCTTCTATAAAGCACTAGCAGCAGCAGCAAAAGATCAGCTGAACTTGGCCATCTCCCCTGGCTGAGTCAATAGCAAACACATCTTGCAACTGGGTCTCAAATCAATTATACTAATCACTCATTCATTTTAATGTTAGGCAGTGTTAACGTATGAGAAAGACATAGATAAGTGGATTTTATTTTTCAAGTTTATATATTTTTCATATTTTACAATTTTGATCTATTTATATATTTATATAAAAGTGAGAAAGGTAAGAAGGATGGAAGAAAGGAAAGAAGGACGAAAGAAAAGAAGTAGTAAAAAGAAAGGGGGGAATTCTTTGATAAAGGAAAAAATTAGTATTTGAATAGTATCCTGCTTATTTACAGAATAAGGAGACACAGTCATAATAAGAGATTCAAAACTAAGGTATATTTTCCTGAGTATATTTATTTTGAAATATACAATAAACTATTTGTGATGGTTAATACTGAGTGTCAACTTGATTGGATTGAAGGATGCAAAGTATTGCTCCTGGGTGTGTCTGTGAGGGTGTTGCCAAATCAGATTAATATTTTAGTCAATGAGCTGGGAGAGGCTGACCCACCCTCAGTCTGGGTGGGCAGCAGCTAACCAGCTGCCAGTGTGGCTAGAATAAAGCAGGCAGAAGAAGTTGGAAAGAGAAGACTTGCTGAGTCTTCCGGCCTTCATCTTTCTCCTGTACTGAATGCTTCCTGCCCTTAGAACATCAGACTCCAAGTTCTTCAGCTTTTGGACTCTTGGATGTACATCGGTGGTTTGCAGGGACTCTTGGGCCTTTGAACATTGTTGGCTTCCTACTTTTGAGGTTTTGGGACTCAGGCTGATGCACTACTGGTTTCTTTGCTCCTCAACTTGCAGACGGCCTATCATGCGACTTTATGTTGTGATCGTGTGAGTCAGTTCTCCTTAATAAACTCCTTTTCATATATACATATATCCTATTAGTTCTATCTCTCTAGAGAACCCTGACTAATACACTATTGTTAAGTATATTCACTGTACTGTGCTATTGAAAACTGGATCTTAAACTTATTCTCTCCAACTGAATTTTTGTACCCATTAACCAACCTCTTCATGCCTCACTTCAAATCCTTCCCAGCCTTTGGCAACCATCATTTTATTCTCCATCTGTATGAGATCAACATTTTTAGCTCCTACATATGGAGTGAGAACATGCAATATTTTACTTTCTATGACTGGCTTATTTCATCTAACATCATGACCTCTAATTACAGCCATGTTGCTGCAGATGATGAGATCTCATTCCTTTGTTTGGATGAATAGAATTTCATGGTGTATACATGTACAATCTCTTTACCCATTTATAAAATGTTGAAGTTGAAAAGTATTGTGTTGAAGAGTTAATGTCATAATAATATTGCCATTTTTCATTATTATTATTGCTATTATTATTATTATTTTTTACTCATGGTCCAAACAAAACTTAAAATAGAGCCTCAGTATACAAAATATATAAAAATTGGCCTACTTTCATCAAAGCAGGCTCAATCTGCCTTCTAGCCCCCTCACCATTCTCCAGGTCCTATTCAATAGGTACTCTTAGACACACCTTGTTTCCCTGATGTACATGGGTTGTGAGTTTAAAATAACATCACAACCTGAATAAGGGCATAAGAACAATTGCTATTAACTAGGACACTGTTTCTTGAGATATACTGTAAGGAAGGTACTCTGAATTTCAGTTTATTGAAAATGAAATCTTAATTGGTTTAAAAACTAAAATTTTTTTTTTAACCCAATAACTATAGGAATAAGGCTTTCAAATAGAACTCTGTGTAATATTTAGCATTAAAAGTTAAAATTTGCCTCTCTCTCAATAAACAGAATACACACTACTTTTATACAGACAAATATTTTCTTTATCAGAAGGTTTATGAGCCACCTTGCTGCTGGTAGTTGACTCTTGACACTTCCTTTTCACCCTAATCAAATTGTGTTCACATGTCGTTTGGTTATTTACTAGTTGTGGCGCCCTTGCGCAAGTTGGTTAATCCTCCATCCTTGACTCCCTCAAGGGGATTGTACTTTCTAGATGACTGCGTTAGTTTCATTTCCATCCTATGATGGAGAGTACAATATGACAGAATGGGAAACACAAAACAGCTGCTTGTTTACAACTTGTGAATATGCATTTTTTGAGCTGAAGGTTTATATAAGACATTTCAAAAATACTTTAGGATCCTAAAATTTCCATTTTGTTCTTAATTATTTTCCTTATCTATAGCTGTTCTCGACATATATAGTAAAACTTCCCCAAGCATAGAAATCATGTCATCTAATTTTTCTTTTTTGCACTTCCCACATCTCCTCTCATGGCCTTCTCAGTGGCAGTTGTCCGGGTTCTTTGGCTTGGTCTTGGCTCCCCAGGACTCTAATGGTATCCCCCTTACCTAGTTCCTTTTCTCTCGGCATTGTTACATTGTTAGATTTGTAACATTTGGATTGGTTAACTCAGCATGGGACATCCAATCTTCAGTCTGAATCTAAATTTGGTTTAAATCTACATGCCAAGCAGACAAATATTTATCGTTAATGCCACTAAACCCAAAGTTGATTTAAATGCAAAATACCAAAATTTTACTCCATTATACGCTTAAAATATGTGACAAGTCATAATCTTATCTCTTCATAATATAAAGATAATTTTAAACTCATTAAAAATTTTAACACAAATTTTATAAATGAATATTCTTCCAAATTTTAGTAGTATTAAATATACATATATAGGAGATTTGCAGTATCACCCTACTCTTTTGCTTTAAGTCACTGTATTTTTATATTGAATATAAAATGAATGAAACAGATTGCTATGTAAACTTATATTCTATGATAATCTACTCTGTTTCCATCTTTAGGCAGGACTGTTGACAATAATTCTTTAGATAAATGTTATACAGCATGGATATCTTTTTAAATTGCTCAGAATTAGAGAAGGTAAATTCTATATTTGAAACTGTCATTGATTTGGGATGTGATCTTGGACAATTTACATTCCATGTACCTTCTTTCATACTCAAATTTTGTGAAGAACAAGCAATTAAAATTAGCAAAGTGTGGCTTGTATATATAAACTCCTAAATGAAATAAATTTACATATTTTTAAAACTTTTCATCACATTTTGAATAAAAAAAATTAAGAAATACCAAAGACTACAGTTGAATGGTCTGAGCTGACTGGTATTTCTTTACTAGGTCTGAGTATGTTGAAAGTATTTGGAGTCAATGACTTTTTTACTCACCTATCTAAAATAGATTTAGCTCCAATCACAAAAAAAGTATAATTGTAAAATAAACAAATTCTTACTTACATTACAGTATTAATGGTTAACAACAAAAAATATTTGTTCAAAAGGATTTCATGAATCAAATGTATTACAAAAGCACAAGTCACAACCATTTTTTAGGCTAATGTTATATGGTAAGCAAGATCCTTATAAGTACTCTAGTTTTAATCTGTTATACTATATATTTAAAAAGTGACACCTAAGAGGTGACATGACTTATCTAATATCCCACAGAATGGTAGTACAGAAATATGAACCCCAACCATCTCCCAGGCCAATACATATATCAGCAAATAGAAAAACTCATTAAACTTATGCCAACTAAACCTATATGCTAGCCCACCCGAAGGCAAACTATGTTCAAATAAGTGAAACTTAGCAAAAATAACATATATTATTTGTAATGCCATTTAAATTACAACACAACATGATAATTTGGAAATTGTATTAATTGCCTACATGCTGATATTATTTGGAGACTTGGACATGCAAAAACTGAGGATATTATTGAATGAAGAGAAAGTTGCTGTGGGATATATCACTTATGGCGAGTAAACAGTGACAGAAATGACTAAAATTTGATTGAGTCTCTTATCTCTTTTCCCCATCCCACTCCCAGAAGGGAAGACAGTGTCATATTTCTCAAGGTAGATTGATGCAAAATTATGCTGAACCTTACCGGGAAGGAAAATAATGTAAGAAGTATGAAAAGAATAGGAGGTGCAGAGTCAGTGCTAGGGAGGAAATGGTAGTTGTCCCTACTCCAAAAGAAGTAGGGACTGGCATCCTGCTTACTTATATTGTCTACGGAAGATGTCTAGCATATTTTTTTAAATAAAAATTGCCAAGAGGTGCCTTTAGAAAGTTGTACATTAGATTCTGTGACTCTCAGTGAAGGCAAAACTACTCTTGTGAAAACTTGGGCACAATTAAGGGAGCCACTCATTATCAGGGAAGTGTGCAGGCTTTGATATTGCACTCTTAGTGGTGTGGACTGATGTACAGAGGCCCAAACTCCAGTGTTCTAGAATGTGTAATACCCTCACTTGGAAGTTCCTCAAGGCACTTAGGGCAGGAAAGACCAAATGATGAATGCAATTCAATTTCCTACCAACAGATGAAAGAAAGATTGGAATTGATTACATTTGATTTACAGAAAAAGTAATATTTCTTGCACTTGAATATGACTGGTGCAAATATATGCTTTTTAAACATACTTAGCATGAATAAGGGAATATAATTAGCCATGATTTGTGGACTAACCTGTTAGAAGATTATCATGATAGGATTCGATTTCCAATCACTACGACCACTAAAACAATCTAGTCCAGTATTTCCTTGAAGGATTAGTATAGATGCCAAAAGCCACTTTATAGCTACAGTTCATTGTATTTCTCATTCTATGTGTTATTTGAAACAGACTGAATCAGAAAGCAGCTGAATGAGGCAGAATAAGGGATATGAGTATATTAGTATAATTTGATTGACCCCTAGAAAATAATATTACATGTGGAGTTATCCAATAACAGATATGTAATGTCATTATCTCACTTGAGGTAGATTGCAGTTTATAAGTTTATAATTTCTTCTTAGTTTAATATCACAATTTATTTGTTAGAATGCCCAGAATGGATGCTTTTTACTAACTTTCTAATAAAATGATATTAACAGATTAATACTGGTCTGCTGTGGTTTGAATGCCTCCTCAAAAACTCATGTTGCAATTTAATTGCCAATGTTACGGTATTGGGAGGTAGGTAGGACCTTTAAGAGATAATAAGGACAAGCCCTAATGGATGGATTAATGCCATTAACCCTAAGCCCAGTAATGCTGTGGTTCTGGCAGACTTGTGAAGGTACAACCTTGATGGTCTAGCACGAGATCTGGGAGAATTTTCTGGATTACCAGGCAGAGACTCTTGTTCTCTTCCCTTACTTTCTCCCAAACATAAAGTTTCTCTCTCTCTGTTCTGAGCCACATAAAGCTGGGGATTGAGTGACACAAGCACCCCTGTGGCCAACATCACCATGACTACACTGGGTCAGATCTAAAGCCAGCACAGCCCTGGATCTTGCCCAAGGCCTACTATAACCACTTCCTGTCTACTGCCTATGTTCACTCACAGCCCTGGAACTCTACAATTATCAGGTGGCAAAGCCAGCCAGGCCTGCATCTTTCCCTTCAGGGTGGCAAGGTCCACCAGGCCCCAGGTGGGTCCAGAAGTGCCATCCAGGAGCCAGGGACCAGAGTCAAAAATCTTAGAAGTCTACCTGGTGTTCTATTGTATTGCAGCTGAGCTGGCCCTCAAACAAGACGCAGTCCTTCCCACTCTTCCCTGCCTTTTCCAAAGGCAGAGGAGCCAAGCCTCACCCCGTAGACAGCATATCTCTTGTGGTTCCACATGAATTTCAAGATTTTTTTCTATTTCTATGAAATATTACATTGAAATTTTGGTAGGGGTTGCATTTAATCTGCAGATCACTTTGGTTAGCATGGACATTGTAATGATATTGGGTCTTCTGATCCATAGGCACATAATATTTTTTCTTTTATTTGTGTCTTTTTTAGTTTCTTTCATCAGTATTATCATTTTCAGTGCATAGATTTTTCACCTTCTTGGTTAAATTTATTCGCAAATAGTTTCTTTTTGTAGCTATCATATATGATATTTTAAAATCTCTTTTTCAGATAGTTTGTCAGTGTTTAGAAGTTCATAGTGTAGGCTGAGTATAGTATAGGCTGATTTTTGTATATTGATTTCATATCCTGTAACTTTACTGAATTTGTTTATTAATTATAACAGTATTTTGGTGGAGACTTGACTGTTTTCCATATATATGATCATGTCATCTGCAAATAGACAATTTTACTTTTTCTTCTCCAGTATAGATGTATTTTATTTCTTTTTCTTTCCCAGTGCTCTGGGTAGGACTTCCAGTACTATGTTGATGGAATTAATGAGAATGGATACACACGTCTTAGAAAAAATCTTTCAACTTTCCATCATTGAGTATGATATTAGTTGCAGATTTGTCATACATGGACTTTAATATTTTGAGGTATATTCCTTGTATAGACAATTTGTTGAGAGTTTGTTTATTTTTTTATCATGAGAGGATGTTGAATTTTGTCAAATGCTTCTACATTTATTGAGATGATCATATGCTTTTTGTTGTTCATTTTTTTAATGTATAGCACATGCATTGATTTATGTATGTTGAAATCTTGTTGCATCCCAATGATAAATCCCACTTGATTATGGTGTATGATCATTTTAATATGCTGTTGAATTCAGTATGTTAGTATTTTATTGAGGAGTTTTGCATCTATGTTCATCGGGGATATTGGTCTGTAATTTTCCTTTGCAGCATCCTTGTCTGGCCTTGGTGTCAGGGTAATACTGGCCTTACACAATGAGTTTTGAAGTGTTTCTCCCTCTTCAATTAAAATATTAATCTTTAATTAACATTTTTATACATAGCAATTGACCATGTTGTATTATTTCTTGTGAAGCATACTTTTAATATTTGGGTTGTGATAAAACCTATCTCCTCCTTTGTCAAAAGAAACATTTTATTTTCTTATACTATAGGATGAATACGTTTGAATTTTCCTTTTACTCTTAAATTTTGATTGAGAGATTTCTTTCTTATAACTTCTTTTTTCAGAAACATGATTTCCATTTTGTCTCATTTTACACATGATTTAAAGTTATACCTTAGTAATCTAAGCAAACTTCTGGGTATTTTATCTGTCAAATGATGTTATAAAATGAAATTTATATTGTCCCTATATCTATGTCCAGTGGAGATGGCGGTGGCAATGATGATGATTTTGCCACTAGTTCAAATAGCATTTATATTTGTTAGGAAACACTTTCCTAGTATAAATTGATGATATTTTATGTTAAAATCTATCATCTGAGTAGTAAGATACATTTAACTAACAGTTGAACAGTACAGAATATATGAATATCATAAACATTATCAACATAATGAAGGTTAAATTATTAATAATTCAGTAAGGATACTTAAAGCAGAGGAGGCAACAGTTAAGGCAAGCATTTCTCATTCCTAAATGCATTAACTACCCTAGCTTCCTAAGTCCATTCAATTAATTATTAATTTCTATGCAATCCATATAGTATTGGTTTAGTTTATTATTGTTAACTGGTTATGGTATTCATAAGATTTGATAGTATTTTAGTCTGTTTTCTGCTACTATGACAGAATAGCAGAGACTGAATAATTTATAAAGAGAAGAAATTTATTTCTCAAATTTCTTCAGGGTGGTAAGTCTGAGATGACAGCACTGGCATCTTGAGAGGACCTTCTTGCTGTGTCATGAAATGGTGAAAGGCATGCTCTTTTAAGTAAGCATACAACAGACAGAGAGAGTAAGAAAATCAGGTTGAACTCATCCTTTGTATCTGGAACCCACTTTTGGGATAACTGAAAAAAGAAGTTATAAGAAAGAAATCTCTCAATCAAAATTTAAGAGTAAAAGGAAAATTCAAACGTATTCATCCTATAGTATAAGAAAATAAAATGTTTCTTTTGACAAAGGAGGAGATAGGTTTTATCACAACCCAAATATTAAAAGTATGCTTCACAAGAAATAATACAACATGGTCAATTGCTATGTATAAAAATGTTAATTAAAGATTAATATTTTAATTGAAGAGGGAGAAACACTTCAAAACTCATTGTGTAAGGCCAGTATTACCCTGACACCAAGGCCAGACAAGGATGCTGCAAAGGAAAATTACAGACCAATATCCCCGATGAACATAGATGCAAAACTCCTCAATAAAATACTAACATACTGAATTCAACAGCATATTAAAATGATCATACACCATAATCAAGTGGGATTTATCATTGGGATGCAACAAGATTTCAACATACATAAATCAATGCATGTGCTATACATTAAAAAAATGAACAACAAAAAGCATATGATCATCTCAATAAATGTAGAAGCATTTGACAAAATTCAACATCCTCTCATGATAAAAAAATAAACAAACTCTCAACAAATTGTCTATACAAGGAATATACCTCAAAATATTAAAGTCCATGTATGACAAATCTGCAACTAATATCATACTCAATGATGGAAAGTTGAAAGTTTTTTTCTAAGACGTGTGTATCCATTCTCATTAATTCCATCAACATAGTACTGGAAGTCCTACCCAGAGCACTGGGAAAGAAAAAGAAATAAAATACATCTATACTGGAGAAGAAAAAGTAAAATTGTCTATTTGCAGATGACATGATCATATATATGGAAAACAGTCAAGTCTCCACCAAAATACTGTTATAATTAATAAACAAATTCAGTAAAGTTACAGGATATGAAATCAATATACAAAAATCAGCCTATACTATACTCAGCCTACACTATGAACTTCTAAACACTGACAAACTATCTGAAAAAGAGATTTTAAAATATCATATATGATAGCTACAAAGAGAAACTATTTGCGAATAAATTTAACCAAGAAGGTGAAAAATCTATGCACTGAAAATGATAATACTGATGAAAGAAACTAAAAAAGACACAAATAAAAGAAAAAATATTATGTGCCTATGGATCAGAAGACCCAATATCATTACAATGTCCATGCTAACCAAAGTGATCTGCAGATTAAATGCAACCCCTACCAAAATTTCAATGTAATATTTCATAGAAATAGAAAAAAATCTTGAAATTCATGTGGAACCACAAGAGATATGCTGTCTACGGGGTGAGGCTTGGCTCCTCTGCCTTTGGAAAAGGCAGGGAAGAGTGGGAAGGACTGCGTCTTGTTTGAGGGCCAGCTCAGCTGCAATACAATAGAACACCAGGTAGACTTCTAAGATTTTTGACTCTGGTCCCTGGCTCCTGGATGGCACTTCTGGACCCACCTGGGGCCTGGTGGACCTTGCCACCCTGAAGGGAAAGATGCAGGCCTGGCTGGCTTTGCCACCTGATAATTGTAGAGTTCCAGGGCTGTGAGTGAACATAGGCAGTAGACAGGAAGTGGTTATAGTAGGCCTTGGGCAAGATCCAGGGCTGTGCTGGCTTTAGATCTGACCCAGTGTAGTCATGGTGATGTTGGCCACAGGGGTGCTTGTGTCACTCAATCCCCAGCTTTATGTGGCTCAGAACAGAGAGAGAGAAACTTTATGTTTGGGAGAAAGTAAGGGAAGAGAACAAGAGTCTCTGCCTGGTAATCCAGAAAATTCTCCCAGATCTCGTGCTAGACCATCAAGGTTGTACCTTCACAAGTCTGCCAGAACCACAGCATTACTGGGCTTAGGGTGCCCCTAAAGCATACACAACTTAGATCATAACATCAAGTCATTTGAAATATCTGGAAAGCCTTCCCAAAAGGACAGTTACAAAAAAACCCAGAGAGTAAACACTACAATAAATACCTAACTCTTCAATGCCCAGACAGGAAAACATGGCCTCACCTAATGAACTAAATAAGCACCAAGAAACAATCCTGGATAAACAGAGATATGTGACCTTTTAGAGAAAGAACTTAAAATATTTCTGTTGAGGAAATGCAAAGAAACTCAAGAACACAGAGAAGGAATTCAGAATTCTATCAGATAAGTTTAACAGAGTATGAAATAACTAAAAGGAATCAAGCAGAAATTCTGGAGCTGAAAAATGCAATAGACACAGCTGAATAATGCATCAGAGGTCTTTAATAGAAGAACTGATCAAGCAAAAGAAAGGATTAGTGAGCTTGAATACAGGCTATTTTAACATACACCAAGAAGACATAAAAGAGAGAATTGTAAAAATAAAGCACACCTACAGGATCTAGGAAATGTCTCAAAAGGGCAAATCTAAGAGTTATTCACCTTAAAGAGGAAGTAGAGGAAGAGATTGGGATAGAAAGTTTATTCAAAGGGATAATGACAGAGAATGTCCCAAACCTACAGAAATATATCAACATCCAAGAACAAGAAGTTTATAGAGTGCCAAGCAGATTTAACCCAATAACGACTACCTAAAGGCATTTAATGATCAAACTCCCAAAGGTCAAGGGTAAAGCAGCAAGAGAAAAAAAAAAAAAATAACAGACAATAGAGCTCAAAAATATCTGGTAGCAGACTTTTCAGTGGAAACCTTACGGGCCAGGAGAGAGTGATATGACTTATTTAAAGTGCTGAAGAAAAAAAACCTTTTACCTTAGAATAGTATATCTGGTAAAAATATTCTTAAAACATGGAGAAATAAATACTTACCCAGATAAAAAAAAAGCTGAGAGATTTCAATACCAGAGCTGTCCTACAAGAAATGCTAAATGGGGTACACTTCAATCAGAAAGAAAAGGATAGTAATGAACAATAAATAATCACCTGATGGTCCAAAATTCATTGGTAATAGTATGTACACAGAAAAACACATACTATTGTAACACTGTAACCATAGTATGCACACTACTCTTATTCTAGGTAGAAGATTAAATGATGAACCAATCAAACATAATAACCACAACAACTTTTCAATATATAGCATAATAAGATATAAATAGAAAGAACCAAAAGCTAAAAAGTGGGGGAATGAAATTAAGGCATAGAGTTTTTATTAGTTTTCTTTTTGCTTGTTTTTTTATGCAAATAGTGTTAAGTTATTATCAGATTAAAATAATGGGTTATAAGATAGTATTTGCTAGCCTCAAGGTAACCTCAAACCAAAAAGCATACAATATATATGCAAAAAATAAAAAGCAAGAAACTAAATTATATCACTAGAGAAAAATCCACTAGAGAAAAACAGGAAGGAAAGAAAGAAGGAAGAGAAGATCAGAAAATAAACAACAAAATGGCAGGAGTAGGTTCTAACTTATCAGTAATAACATTGAATGTAAATGGACTAAACACTTCAATCAAAAGATATAGAGTGGCTGAATGGGTGAATAAACAAGACTCATTGTTCTGTTGCCTACAAGAAATATACTTAACCTGTAAAGACACACATAGACTGAAAATAAAGGGATGGATATAGATATTTCATGCCAATGAAAATCAAAAATGGAAACCCAGAAATTAGTAACAGGAGGAATTCTGGAAACTATTCAAATACATGGAGTCACTATACTTAGAAAAAGTAGATTTCAAGACAAAAGCTATAAGAGGAGACAAAGAAGGTCACTATATAATGATAAAGAGGTCAATTCGGCAAGAGAATATAACAATTTTAAATATATATGCATCCCACACTGGATCACCCAGATACGTAAAGGAAATATTAGAGCTAAAGAGAGAGGTAGGCTCCATTACAATAATAGCTGGAGACTTCAAAACCCCATTTTCAGCTGAAAATCAGACAAAGAAACATGAGACTTAATCTACACTATAGACCAAATGGATCCAATAGATATTTACAGAACATTTCATCCAAGAGCTGTGGAATACACATTCTTTTCCTCAGCACATGGATCATACTCAAGGATAGACCACATGTTAGGTCACAAAACAAGTTTTAAAACAGGCAAATAATGGAAATCACCAAGTATTTTCTCCTACTACAATGGAAAAATCTAGAAATAACAAGAGGAATTTTGGAAAGTACTCAAATACATAGAAATTAAACAATATGCTCCTGAATGACCAGTGGATCAATAAAGAAATTAAGAAATTGTAAAAATTTCTTGAAACAAACAATAACAGAAACACATACTAAAACCTATGCAAAAACATTACTGAGCAGGAAGTTTATAGCTATGTCTACACCAAAAAGAGAAAAAAGTTGAAATGATGCATCTTAAAGAACTGGAAAAGCAAGAGCAAACCAAACCCCAAATTAGTAGAAGAAAACAAATAATAAAGAACAGAGCAGAAATAAATGAAATCAAAATGATAAAAATACAAAAGCTCAACAAAACAAAAAATTGGTTGTTTGAAACAGATATATGAAAAAGTGCTTAACACCATTGATCATTAGAGAAATGAAAATCTAACTACAACGAAATATAATTTCACCCCAGTTAAAATGGCTTATGTCCAACAGACAGACAATAACAAATGCTGATGAGGATGTGGAGAAAAGAGAACCCTTGTCCACTGTTGGTGGGAATGTAAATTGCTACAATCAATATGGAGAACAGTTTGGAGGTTCCTCACAAAAGTAAAAACTGATTTATCATATTAACCAGCAATCCTACTGCTGGGTATATATCCAGGATAAAGGAAATCAGTTTATTGAGGAGATATTTGTATTCCTATGTTTACTGCTACACTGTTTACAACAGCTAAGAAGTGGAAGCAACCAGAGCAAGACTCCGTCTCAAAAAAAAAAAAAAAAAAATTGGAAGCAACCTAACTGTCCATCAACAGATGAATGAATAAAGAAAAGTTGGTACATATACACAATGGAGTACTATTCAGCCATAAAAAATAACAAGATCCAGTAATTTGTAACAACACGATGGAACTGGAGATCACCACATTACGTGAAATAAGCCAGGCACAAAAGACAAACATTGCATGTTCTCACTTATTTGTGGGATCTAAAAATCAAAAGTATTGAACTCATGGATATAGAGAGTAGAAGGATGGTTACTAGAAGTTGGAAATGGTAGTAGGGGGTTGGAGGGAAGGAAGGTGAGGATGGTTAAAGGGTACAAAAAATAGAATAAATAAGACCTACTATTCAATGGCACAAATAGTGTGACTATAATCAATAATAACTTAATTGTACATTTAAAAATAACCTAATGAATATAAATGTATTGTTTGTAACTCAAAAGATAAATGCTTGAGGGCATGGATACCTTATTCTCCATGATGTGCTTGTTTCTCTTTGCATGCCTGCATGAAAACATCTCATGTGCCTCATAAATATATATTTACTATTTATCCAAAGAATTAAAAATTAAAAAGTTATACTTCACTTATATTGGAGCCAATTATGCTACACGATTATTATGAATGATATAATCAAAATTAAAAGGGTAAAGTGGATGCATAATTTCTTTCATAATCGGAAGTGTCAAAGATGTAAATAACATAGAGAAGTCAGTTCAAACAATAAAGATATCAGTAACCATTTTATCATCCTGAGAGAATCTTCAAAGAAATAAAATTATGTGTCAAGTTATTTCATAAAAAGTGCAAATATTCTGTTCTTTGTATCACAATGAAGAATTAGGAAATAATTCACTTTGACTTGGTAGATGTTTAATAAATAACAAATGTCATTTGATCATTGACTTTTATTTGAAAAGTTATCAATTTCTTTAATAAATAGAATTCAATTCCAAATGCTATCATCAATATTAGAGTGTATACAACATCCTGCAATAATTGATTTTCCATTGAAAAATAAGAATTGGCTAAGAAAAAAACAGTTCAACAGCAATGTCTGCCAATTGAATAGAATACAACTTAACTACATTCCCTCCAGCTTTCTAATATTCATGTAGAGAAATTATTTCTCTAATTGTAAACAGGATTACAACTGTAAAAGTATTGGCAATATAGTTTTATATGAATAACAGAGGGTTTTCATATGTATACCATTTGATTGGTGGTTATTTCAGTTAAAAGGAGTAAAATTTAACCCATTTCACTTGTGGTAATACGTCTGGTATTAATAAGGAGCACCAATACAGGACTCACACAGAAAAGTTATTTTGCCTATTTTTTTTTCTCATTTTATCTTCACAGTAATCCAATAAAATAGACAGGGTAAGTAAATCCCCATTTTCACAATAAAAAACCCCACAGTTTTAGAAGCCACATTTGGTGGGTGTTTTGAAAAGCCAAGTCTCCTCATTCCTCATCTAAGTTAAGTAATTTTGGTATTATAAAGGCTTTTTTAACGTTTACGTTATATGGAATATCTAATTATAAACTTCTGGCAATTTTATAGCTAATATCTTAGATGTAAGTACATAATCAATATAAATAAATGTATTGAATTATAATAAAACATCACATCAAGTCCACAAATATTTAGTCAGTATGTGACAAAGAGGGTACTAAATTCTGGGCCACTTATATCAATTAGTTATGACTTCTGACATGATTACTCCTACCATGGAGTAGGAACATCATGAACAAATGCCCACAGAAGGCAAATAACATCATGGCTCTGGGATCAGAGTGGGGCTGGTGGGTGTGTAGATTGGAGGTGAGAATGGATAAAGGTGAGTTTGTATAGCTGGAATACGTTGTGGAAGGCTTACGGCTAACATTGTATTTGGACTTAATTAATTTGCTAATATTAAGACATAAAAGGAAAGGTTTACAATAATTAGATCATTATTTTAATAACCTCTTGCCATATGGAGAGGATGTATGCATTTCTACTCCAACTTCAGCAGGTTAGTGTCAGTTTCTTTTGTGTTTTCTCTGTTTCTTGTACATACTTCTATTGTTATTCTCAAAACATTATATTTTAATTTATTCATTTATGTAATTGCCTCTATTGTGACAATGTAGACATTAGTGAATGACAATTTGCTGAATGAATGAATGGATAAAATCAGAGACAGACTGGAAGCTCAGAGAATGGTCAAAATTTAACAAAAATAAGACAGGAATTCAAAATTGCAATTGACTATTAATTCTTACATGAAATACAGTTTTCAGAAAATATTGTCATGATGAAAAAATAGGACTGCTGAGAATCAGTTCTTGGAATCAATATAGTACTTAAATTCATTTTTTCCACAGTTTATGAATGCAAACTGTCTAAGCACTCTATGAGACTGAGAGATTTTTTTCACTTTTGTTCTCATAAATAAAGTGATATTGACACAGACATTTTCTTAAATAAATAAATATTAGACAACGATTTTCCTTCATAAATATTAAAACTGGCTCTTGGCTGCCTTTTATCCTACTGAGATGCAAATTACAAATGATAGAAATAAAAACATATTGAACTGCCACCTGTAGAACCACACAGATGCCAGGCTTGGTGGCTCACACCTGGAATCCCAGCACTTTGGGAGGCCAAGGTGGGCGGATCACCTGAGATCAGGAGTTCGAGACCAGCCTGGCCTATGTGGTGAAACCCCGCATGTACTAAAAATACAAAAATTAGCTGGGCATGGCAGCGGGTGACTGTAATCCCAGCTACTCAGGAGGCTGAGGCAGGAGAATCACTTGCACCAGGGAGGCAGAGGTTGCAGTGAGCCAAGATTGCACCATTGCACTCCAGCCTGGGTGACAGAGCAAGACTCTGTCTCAAAAAAAAAAAAAAAAAAAAAAGAACTACTCAAATAAACATTTATATGGTATAATTCCTACTAAAATATGTGTATTTATTGTGTTAATTTAAAATAAGATGTAAGACTTAGATGGAAAATACTCTGTTGGTTTGCTGTATTATGCAGGGATTTAAGTTTTAAAAAAAATGGTGAAGGGATTTTGTCTTATAAATGTGAATACCTATCAAATGAATGAACATATTGAGATCATTTTCATTAACCAAATTAAAAATACATATTGTGTTGATATATATGTATATCTATTATACATATATATAACTATTTCTCAACACCTCCTCGTTCCCACCTTGGTCTCAACTTATATAGGTTCTTAGCAACTCTCCTTGCTTCTACTCTTTACCTCTTTAAAACTATTCTTAATACAGCAGTAAGAGTGATCCTATTTAAACATCATTCAGCTTATGTCAGGTCAATTGCTTCTCATCTCACATGAGTAGACGTTGAAATCCTTACAATGGCCTGCAGGATTTGACCCCCGCTACTTCTCTGAGTTTTGGTATTCGCTCTCTCACGTGTTCACTCAGTTTCAGCCACGTTGGCTTCCTTTCTGTCTTGCTGTTCTTGGCACACACCAGGCATGCTCTTGCTCGGGATATTTGTGTCCTTGTCACTTCTCTGCCTATAATGCAAGACAACTCCCAGATCATTCTTTCCCATCCTTGGTGGCTTTACTGAATTTTTGCCTTCTTTCCAAAGCTTTCTCTTACCATCTCATCTCAAACTGCAACCACATCCTCCTACATGCCATACCCACCCTCTATGATATATTTTTCTCCTTAGCATTTATTACCATCTAATATATGACACTTAATATATTATAATATATGAAATATATTTAACATTTATATATATTAATATTTGTTATTACTTGTCTTAGCTATTAGAACATAAAACCCATGCTTTCTTCACTGAAGCCCTCACATGTCGAAGAAGAGAAATTGCTTTATACAATATGTACTAAAAAAAAAAACTTTGAAAAAATGAATGAATAAATAATGGCATTCAGCAAACTCAAGTGCTGTGGCTGACAGTGACTAGGATTTGGGGAATGAGTAGAGTATAAAAGGAAACAAAAGAACACACACACACACACACACAAACAAACACACACCTTTAGTATGAATTTCTTAAGTACGGAAGTAAAAACCTGCATTCTTGTAAGCTATTGTTTCCACTTCAGCACTTACCATTGTATCTGGAACAGTACTCCATTACTATGCTGAACAATTAAAAGTTAATGAAAATAAATGAGAACCTTAAAAGATCTGTATAGTTCCTTGACAATGTCTTGCCTTCAGGAGCTTATAGTCTTCTCTTAGAAACTACCTGAAAGTTACCTGGAATTCTTTCAAGTGGGGGAAATATCTGTAAGCTCCATTTAGTCATGGTATTGGTTCTAATGCAAGCAGTCAACCAATGTATTCTGCACTTCTTTAGTTCTGTATTTTCTTTCAATGAAACTAAAAGAATACATCTATCAAAATTAAACGGAAGACAAACATCATTAATTAAAAAAAAAGAGTTTTGGGCCAGGTGTGGTGGTTCAGGCCTATAATCCCAGAACTTTGGGAGGCTGATGCAGGAGGATTGTTTGAGCCCAGAAAGTCAAGGCTAGCCTGGGCAACATGGCAACACACCTGTCTCTACAAAAAATTTTTAAAAAAGTAGCACATGTGGTAGTGCATGGCTGTGGTCCCAACTACTTGGGAGGCTGAGGTGGGAGGATCGCTTGAGGCCAGGAGACTGAGGCCACAGTGAGTAGTGATTGCACCACTGCACTCCAGCCTAGGTGACAGAGTGAGATCCTGTCTCAACAACAACAACAACAACAACAATGAGTTTTCTTCCATTAAAACTATCTTTGTCCTAGTTCTTCATATTTATTTTATATTTTTCTAAAATACTTAAGACCCTGATCCAACTCTCCCCCTACAATGTATATCTTGCATCTACTGCATTTCTGGGCTGTAGGTATCTTGAAAGCAAGGAAAAACCATATCGTTCTATATTATTTTAGGATAGACTTGTATAGTGTAATTACTAAATAAATGTTTTACTCTATTTGCATTCTGCATTATTTCCAGTATTCCTAATATTTTTACTTCTACTCTTTTACAACAACCATCTCTCTGAACTTCCTGTTTGTCACTTCCATCCACCTTTTCGGTATATTACTACTTCACATCAGTATTGCAGTAAGTACTTCAAAGTCCTGCACCAATAAAGACAACATCTCATGCAGGAATGAATCCAGGCTTCTTAAGGCCTAAAACGTATAAAATTTTAAGAAAAAATGTAAGATTATAAGTACAAAATTAGATGTAAGTGAATATTTTTAAAAAGGAGATAAGAAATAACAACAAATCACAAATGTTAAAAAGCTGACAAATGTCACAAACACCACATATTTCTAAACCCTTCTTAAAGCCTTGTAATGGGCTTATAGGGAAGGGAGGTGCCCTAAGACTTAACTGTTTTCTCTTATGATTTATTCACTTCTGGACTCACTTATTTTTTCATTTACTGTAATTAGTGTCACATCCTTAATTCTAATTCTTGGATTTCCATCTCATATAACATACCCAGCTTATCACTGCTTGTATGATGCTGCCTCATCTCCCATTTCCAAGCCTTAAGAAACTCTGGTTTTCTTAATGTTCAATCTCTCCCTCACATCTCTTCAAAAGGTAACATACCTCATAAGTCTCTTATGTTTAATGCTAAAGACCCAGGGAGTTTCTGTGATTTGACAAAGGTCACACTAGCAGTTGATGAGAAAGAGTGGTCCAGAAATGGAATCATCTGACTCCTACATCATGAATCTGTTCATCAACAAGATGTGTTTTCACTGACCAACATACCAAGAAAGTTATATACACAAACATCTATTGTACATATGTCATAGATTTCAATCAGAACACAAGGTTTACTGATTAACCTATTGTTGATAAGAAAAATTTAGAAAGCCTTCTAAAAGATTAGCCGAAATTGGCCGGGTGTGGTGGCTCATGCCTGTGATCCCAACACTTTGGGTGGCCAAGGCGGGTGGATCACGAAGTCAGGAGATCGAGACCATCCTGGCTAACACGTGAAACCCTGTCTCTACTAAAAATACAAAAAATTAGCCGGGCATGGTAGCGGATGCCTGTAGTCCCAGCTACTCGGGAGGCTGAGGCAGGAGAATGGTGTGAACCTGGGAAGTGGAGCTTGCAGTGAGCCGAGATTGTGCCACTGTACTCCAACCTGGGAAACAGAGCAAGACTCCATCTCAGAAAAAAAAAAAAAAAAAAAAAAGATTAGCCAAAATTATGATTTTCCAGTTAAGAGGCGATATATTTATGTGAGAAATGACTTAATCACTTTAGGCATTATAATTTCTTTTATTAATATAGGCTTGGTATTTAAAATGATATATTTCATTATATCAGATACCTCTAGCATTTAAATGTTCCCTTACATAAAGTCTAGGCTTTATAAGATTAATATTATTGATGAAAATAATTTTACCTATCCTTAACAAAATAGCTTCTATAGCTAGTCCATTACTTTAGAGTTATAAAAGATATTGGCTCCTTTCATCCTCATTGTAATGATGTGAGTTAGATCTTGAAATCTAATTATACAGATGATATAAAAGGAAATACAGAAAACACAAGTAAGTTCCCTAAATTCATGAAGACTGCATTAATTCAGAGTCTTCTGACTCCGAGTTTGATGCTGTATTCATCAGAAATATTATCTCCTCCTGTAACTCAGAGTTCAGACCTGATCAGGGTCAATGATTTAAGCATGCACAAATATGGAAGACACAGAATTCAAACTTAATATGGCAAATATTCTTCTTATTGTCAAAGACCTTCAAAGTTGAAAGTAAACACAGATTTCTTTTTACTACTTACAATATTCTAAGCATGACATTATGTTTCCTATATCTTATTCCTAAATTTGATAACAATTTTGCTAACTATTATCCCAGTTATCCAGCCAAGAATACCTGGGTACTAAAAGTTTTAAAAAATACAGGCAATATGTACCAGATCTGAATTTAAATCCTGGTTTAACTCTAAAACCATGGCTCTCTACTAATCACTGGAGATACTAAAGCATTGGCTGGTTGAAGATCTGGTATGGATATTAAAAAGATAGGTTAGCATCCTTGCTTCCAAAGTAACCACCCCAAGCTTACAACAAAGTGCAGTCTATTCCATGAAATATTGGTTAGACAAATCCAGAAATTTAACTGTAGGAACAATTGTTCCTCATGAAGCAATGTCACTGAACACACAAATATTTCAAAGTATGTCACCCTTGATGAAGGCAATCAAATTAGGATTTGGGCCATTGGACTGCATAAAACAGGACATTATTTACTTTCCTTCATGTCCCTATCACAAAAATTATAATGTAAGCATAATTTTCCTCTGATAAATTTCAAAATAAATGGATAAAGAAGAGAAACATATTTCTTTGTACTGGCAATGTATCTAATCACTAGTATCCTGATGTCGTGTGATATCACTACATCTTAAAAATAATACATTACAACCTATCAGCCCAGGGACCAATAACTTGTATTTTTCTTCAAAGGAGATAGTTTCCTAAATACATATTAGAAAATATTCGTATCAACATGAAATGTGGTCTGTGTTGTGTGTACCTAAACCACCAGTTTTAGGGAATTTTGAGAAATCTCATGCTAACGACCAATCCGTACCTGGTAATCCCCCTGGAACAAGAACAAGGAAGCTCACTCATCTGTGTGCTGTGTTTCTTGATCTCCAACCTTGATCACTGCCATGCCATCTGTAACATATGCCAAAAAAGCATAAGCAGAAATAGAGACTTTCTTGCCTAGGCACATTCTTCCTTATGTTACGCTGGAGTGCGTCCTCTGTCCTCTAATAATGCTACTGGAATTAGCTCTTCTACCAAAGACTTTTTCATGACAAGGAATTCCAGAGGCCAACTTCTAAAACCAAAACCACCACTCCAAAAACAGCTAACTTTCACCCTTACTTCAATCGCTGATTCTCAACAATAAATCCAACAGCATTTTCTTGCCAGAACCCTGTCAGTTCATCTTTAAGAAGAAAAGCAAGCTAGCTGGACCAATTTCAATCACCTACTCTGAAACAACTAAAAACTAATAATATAAAAGTATGAACGAATTATAATTAATATCGCAGAGGCATTTCCTCAGAGAATACCTATGGACAAACAATGAAGTTTCTCTCATTTCATTACATGTCTTATGGCCTTGGACATGCTTACTTGCCATGTAGCTCTGGCTAAATCTATAAGCAAACATTGGATATCATTGGTTTTAGCTTTGTGCTCTTCCATGCTGCGTTACCACTGATTCATTCAGAATGTTCTTGAACACATATTCAGATTTTAATGTTATATTTCTATCTTAACTCCAAAGAGTTTTCAAAAAATTTTCTAAATTTACCAATTATAATAATATAAATTAATATAGATACAAGATACAATAATATAGATACATAATATAGATACAAGTTATCTTCAAAAGATTTTATTAAATTTAAAAAGTTGAACAACTTATCAATATAAACAATTGTTTTAGGTTCACTGAATATATGATATTTAGTTCTTGTGGATTCATTGTTCTCTTACGAAAATTGTTGAAGTTTTAAAAGTATCATGATGGTAATGTATTTCACAATTATGTTATAACCCAGACAACTAGGACAAAAATGAATTTGGAGAATTAGTTCAAAATATCTGGTGATTAAATAAAGCTTAGAACCAATGATATGCACATAAAATTTTAGATTTAACTCATGATATTACCAAGTAAAATTGATTTTATCTATATCTTCTAATCTACCTTTTCTGGAGATATAATATTGGTATAAATTGATAAAACCATATAATACTATTAATAAGTTTAACACTTGCTATGGATAATTGTTTTAATGTCCTAACTCATGTTATTGTATTAATTCAGAATACAATGCCTAAGTCTCTAAGTAGAGCAAAATCCTGCATTGTGAACTTATTGAAGATTCAACTGGACATGACTATATGTCTAAATTTTTTCCAAATTAATCAGTCTCTTCAATGAAATCACTATCAAATCTCAACAGAGATTGTCATGAAAATCGAAAAGCAGATTCTAGAATTTATATGCAAAACCAAATGGTCAAGAATTGTTCCGAGAGCATTTTGATGAACAGCTCTAGGATGGATCCACCTGCCAAATGCCAGGATTTAATATAAAGATGTTACAATTAAAACAGTGTGATATTGGTGTAGGGATAAACAAATAGGTCAGTAGGATAGAAAAACAGACCAGAACAGAGCACTCAGAAAAGATCTGTACATGCATTTAAAAAAATTAATACATGACAGATGGGACTAGTAGATAAGTGTGAGTAATGATACACTATTCAAAAAATGGTGTACAGTAGTAGCAAAGAAGAAGAAATCAAGAAAGCAATCCTATTTAAAACAGCTACAGTATAATAAAATACCTAAGAATAAATTTAACTAAGTAAATGAAAGATCTTTACAATGGAAACTATAAAACATGAAATATCTTTTCATTTTTATGTATCCTCTTCAATTTCAATGGATAAAAAATTGAAAGGACACATAAAAAACGGAAAGATATTTCATGTTCATGGTTTGAAAAAATTGATATTGTTAAAATGTCCACACTATGCAAAATGATCTGCAGATTCAATGCAATCTCTATCAAAATACCAATCAATGTCATTCTTCATAGAAATAAAACAATTTTTCTAATAGCTGTATGGAACCCACAAAATACCCTGAATAGACAAAGTCATCTTAGGTAAAAAGAACAAAGCTGGAGGCATCACACTACCTGGCTTCAAAATACACTATAAAGTATTTTGTAACCAAAAGAGCATGGCATGGTCTAAAAACAGACACATAGGCTAATGGAACAGAATACAGAACCCAGAAATAAGTACATGCATTTACAGCCAACAAGTTTCAATAAAGGCGCCAAGAATATACACTGGGAAAAGGATAGTCTTTTTAAGAAATGGTGCTGACAAAACTGGATATTCATATGCAGAAGATTAAAATTAGAACACTATCTCTTATATATCAAAATAAACTCTAATTTAAATAAAGACTTAAATTTAAGAGCTGAACTTATGAAACTACTAGAAGAAAACGTTAAAAGAATACTCCAGGACATTGGTATGGGCAAAAATGTTTTGAGTAAGACCTCAAAAGCACAAGCAACGAAAGCAAAATTTGATAAATGGGATTGTGTCAACCTAAAAAGCTTCTGCATAGCAAAGGAACCAATCAACAAAGTGAAGAGACAACCTACAGAATGGGAGAAAATATTTGCAAACTATCCATCTGACAAGGGATGAATAGGTAGAATGTATAAGGAACTCAAACAACTTAATAGCAACAAACCCCCCAAATAAATTGATTTAAAAAATGAGCAAAAGATCTAAATAGATATTTCTCAAAAGAAGACATACAAATGGCCAACAGATACATTAAAATGCTCAATATCACTAGTCATCAAGGAAATTCAAACTAAAACCACAATGAGATTTCATCTCACCCCATTAAAAATGGCTATTTTCAAAATAGAGATACTGGCAAGGAGATGAAAATAGCAAATGCAGGCAAAGATTTGAAGAAAGAGAAATGCTCGTACACTGTTTGCCACAAACAGTGGCAGACACAGAAAGACAAATATTACATATTTTCACTCACATGTGGAAGCTAAATAAATTGATCTCATGGATACAGTAAATACATAGCTAGCAATAATTTATTGTGTATTTCACAGTAGCAAGAAGGAAAGATTCTAAATGTTCCCAACACAAATAAATGATAAATGTTTGAGGTGATGGATATCCCTATTATCCAGATTTCATCATTACACATTGTATGCATGCATGAAAATATCACATGTACTCTATAAATATGTACAACTATTATGTGCCAATAAAAAAAAAATGACCCAGAGGCATATAGCCCCTCAGGAGCTGAGCCACACTAGAGATGGCTCGGGAATGCTTGTTGAAAAAATAAGACAAAAGTGCTGTTAAAGTTCTGAAATATAAAGCTTTAATAAAATGGTGCATAGCAGACTGATTACACATATTGAGAAAGAAAACAAAACTAAAATATGAACTTTCTACTTTGGACCACAGATACATTAAAAACAACTAATTCTGTGAGCTTAAGAACATTTCTGGAATGTAACATTTTACAGTTTTTAGAAGAAAATGAAGAATAATATATTTAAGACTTCAGGGCATGGAGAATTTCCTAAACAATACAACACATTTATAAAACTTACTTGAAATAAAATGACAAATTTAACTATATTAAAACTTCAAATTTTACAAAAAAAAAGAGACAGAAACTATAAATATAAGCCATATACTGGGAAAAGCTATTTATATCCTACATATTTGACAAATGATTATGTTCAAAATATATAAATATGCCCTAAAATGATTAAAAATTCACAAACAATCCAGTTAAAGAATAGGCAAAAAGATGAGTCAAATCTCAGATGAGAAAAATCCACAAGCTAACAAGATTAATAAAATATGATCATACTGAGCACTACTGAAGGAAAAGTAAATGAAAGCAACAATGGGAAACCATTGCACAACAGATCTGATGAAAGGAAATGTAAAGAAAGAGGAACAAGTATGTATAGAGATGAGAACACTAATTTGACACTGACAAATGTAAAAAGAGTATGAAACACTTAGGAGAGAAATTTGGAAAAAAAAATAAACTAGTAGAAGAAGCCACAGAACATTCTTCCACATTATTTGACAAGATTGATAGTCATTATAACCCAGAAATTTAAGTTGTACTGTAGAATAAACTCCTATACATTGTCACAAGGAGACTACATGAAAAACTCATTATAGCATTGTTTAAAGCAGTAAAAATAAAGCAAACCAAAACTATAATGTCCTAAATAACCAGGGAATGCTTAAATTAAACTGTAGTAGAGACATACAGTAACAGAATTCTAACCAGTAGTGAAAATAAATGAACTAGAGTTACATGTACGTTTTGATCAATCTCCAAAACTTCAGGTGACTTAAAAGTGGCAAAAAGACATGTGTGGCAAGATATTATTTAAATACAATGTTTCAAATAAGCAAAATGAATCTTATATAGTTGTGGATACATACATAACACAGTAAAGAAATGTAAGCAAAAGTATAACCCAAATTAATTCTGATATTTTATCCTGGGATTGTAACAGAGGTTTGTGAGTTGAGGGGTGACTACAGGAAGCTTTAACTAATTTATAGGGGCCTATTTCTTTTCCAAATATGAAAGAAACATAGTAAAATTGTGAGACGATAAAACAGTATGATAGGTACATGGTTGTTTGCTATATTATTCTGTTATTATTTTTTGCATATTTGAACCTTTTTAATGAAAATTACAGGTCATCACCTGATTAAGTGTTAAATTGCATGCACTGGACCATGAGAAAGCTGAGACACTCCATCCCCCATCCACACTCCTGCCATCCTCCTCCATTCTCATCAGAATCAAAGAAGGAATCACAGATGTAAGGTGTTGTGCTGGGCATCTTAATAAGTGAAATGAGAAAAAAGTAGGAATAAGCTATGTGAGTCTTATATGGTAATTTTGCTGACTGGGGAAGAGGCTCAGCTTAAGGAAGGAACATCATGTCCAGTTTTATGCATTTTAAACATCAAACCTTGACTTTCCGTGCCTACTGTGTAATGGAGAAATTCAACTACTGAGTTGTTTCAATGAAAATTTAAAAGATTGAGAGCAAAACCCATTCACTATTAAGTGCAAACGAATCACAAACAGATGTGTCAGGCAGAAAACACTTGCACATAGTACTCACTATTTTGAGTTGAGATCTTAACTTCTAATCTAAAACTCCTCTGTTTTGTGTCCTCACCCTTGCTCAACCACAGCAAAAAGACAATTTTGGATCTTCTGGACTAAAGGAGAACTGGCAGAGAAAAATCTCCTTCTCATACTCAGTCACTGCACAGGAAGATGGTCCTGTAGTTCTCGATTGGAGGGTTTTTCTGTCAGCAATGACCCTGTTCTCCCATCCCAGAGATCTGAATTTAAATTCAAAGCAAAGTAACACTGAGGAAAAAAATAAACCTAAAGTAAATGTATGTAAATATATGAGCAGTTAAGTTCAAGGTTGTGAGAACATGAGCACAGAGGTAACTTTGCATTCTGTATACTATTTTAAAAAGATAATTAAAAGGTTTAGAAATATTGATGCTGTCTTAAATGCTTAAATGTACATGATTAATTACAAATAGTAGTATATAAACCACACATATCATTTTATTTGCTTCACACAATCCTGTGAGGAGTGAGGTCTTAGTAAGTATCCTACTTTTGAAAACAAAGTTTTTTTTTTTTTTTTTAAATCACCTATTTCTTTATATATCGCTTAGATCTTTGCTACGGGCATTGTGTTGAACACTGAGCATGCAGAAAAAAAAACTGACAAGGTCAAGGTACACAATAGATGTGTGCACAAAGTGGTACGGAACACAGTGCAGGGGTGCAATCTCGGTTCACTGCAACCTCCGCCTCCTGGGCTCAACGCAATGAGATTACAGGAGTGAGCCACTGTGACGGGCCTGAATCTGGTCTCTATCAGAGTAAAATCAAAGTTTCCATTTGTCATGAGATCTTGACAATTGTATTACGAATTTCCCAAATTTGGAGAGGGTTGGAACATTGATCTTAGATGAACATAAGCAGATAGTGATTTTTAAAGAATAAGCATGTAATAAATGCAAAACTTCCTAAAATTGTAATCAGTAGGTTTTACCTAGTAAAGAGAAAATACAGTTATTTATAGAGGAAGCATCTACTTTTTTAAAGTCTATTAGGTAAGATGCTGGTTATATTTAACTTAAGTATAAAAAGGTTTATAATAATCTAGGGTAAAGATTTAAAATGAAAGTTGTAAATATTTATTCAAAGTTCATATATTCTGGTACACTTTTAGATGCTCAAACTAGTTCAACAAAAAATACCAATGACAAAGACGAAAATGAGAGACAACATTATATACCATTTAATACTCCAACATTGCTGAACATCTCACAGCCCCAACACTGTTGGTCAAAAAATTGTTAATATTGTATCCTAAATCAAATAGCAAGAAATAGCACTTCAGAAATTTAGATTTGTAAATTCCCCAGATCTTTTGTCTTCATCTTTTTTATAGAACAAAGACTAATTTACACAACTAAAACAAAGAATAATAGGTGGCAAAAGATTATTCTCTGTCCAGTATTTGTGTAGGAATGTTTACTAAATGTTACCGGGAAATAAATATTAAGATTTTTGGGACATTATAATCCTTCAAGTACTTGATTCTCTGAGTTCTTTCAGAAAATCATTGTAGATTGATTGAAAACTAAAAAATGGCTCAGGAATTTTTAATAGTAAAGTTCTTGAACTGCATTTTTTTATTTTAGGAGATGGCACACATACCATTAGGAGTGTTTTAAAACCAATAGTACTTGGCTTATGAGCATCTGAAAACCTATGTGACTGCTCAATGTATTGTAAGTGAATATATAGAACAAAAGCTAGAGGGAATTTGAAAATACTCTTGTTTTCCCAAAGCCAACATAGTCAGAGTCTATGACACTGAGTGCTGCAAAAGTGTTAAAATGTTAGAATCTGATGTCGTAAAATCCTGTTGTATGCTAGGTGGCTTGATTTGATCATTCCATAATATATATATGAATTGAAACATCACATTGTAACTCATAAATCTATACAGGTATTATTGTCAATTAAAAATAAAAATAAAACTCTAAAAGTAAAAGCTATACCAAAATATTTTTAAAAGTCCGTGATAAGAGAAATGAACAAACTCAGGAAAAACAGGAGACCTAGCTTTTCCGAACAACAGCTTTGTAGATTAGGGTAGAAAAGAGTACACTCTAAGAATTCTATTGCCAACCAAGTTGTCATTCATGTTTTAAATAAACTGGAAGATGATAGTGAATCTGTAAGGGCACAGTCTATATAATTCTATATTCAGAAATACAGAAAACAAAGATATATATGAAAGAGATGATCAATTTCTAAGTCTGCCTGCAAGTCATTAAACAGGGGGAAAAATCCAATTACATAACACACCATCTATCTTTTATTTATATAGGTATAATTTTTCCTTTCCTTTAAACTATGAATGTTCAACACCTTTATTGCCTTCAACAAATAAAATTTTAAAAAATCAATAATGATGAATTTTTTTAATTGGAAAAAAACCTCCAGTGATATATAATTGGCATCATGATAATGCCTCACATAAGGCATAAAAATCGGGGTTGTATCTCAACCAATCTACTGCTTTGGAATTTTGGGATAATCTATAAGGGGTTGAGGATGAAGGATATTGTGTAAAAATTAAACACAGAACAACAGACAAAAACAAGTATAAAACACACACACACACACCACACACACACACACGTACTAGTAAATGTAGTGTTCTAAACAAGGTGAATTCTTGTGTATACCCTTTTGGACTTGTAAACTTCTAGCTAGTCAATCTTTGGATACTAAAGGAATAAACTTTTATCATTGTCACCTGGTGGTGTAGAATACAGGTATAATCTTTATGAGTGGAGGAAAGATATGATGTACCATATGTTAACACTATTCTCCAAAATATTTAATGCTCAAAAACAGTATTTGAATATTGACAGTCAAGACAGTATCATGAATCTAATAGAAATATTAACGAGTAGTTTATTAAAGAGCTTTGTTGTAAGAGTAAATAAAGCTGGAAATTATAAATAACAAATTATGGGTTTGGATTATACAAAAACTGCACTTGAATCAGAGGATTTATACTCATAGAAAGGCCTGACTTAACACCTTGGCAAAATTTTGAGAGAATGAATAAATACCCTGATTAATACAAATAAAATCTTAAATCATATGCATATAGTTTTTAATGATTTCTCACTTAAACCAATTACATAAACTGCAAAAATACTAATTCTGAAATAAAATAAGAAGACTTTAGTATCAGTCTTAGAGCTTGTAAAATCACAAATATAATTTTAGATTTACTTTCATTTTCTCTCTTGAGATAGTATCATATCTATTTTTAAAATTAAACTTATGAACTTAATAAAGGCTACCTAGACTACAAAGTGCAGAGAGTATCGCTTCATCATAGCATATCCTGTGTTGATATTGTCTTTAGAATCATGCTAATTTGTAGTGTTTGTTGATTTTCATGGTGTTAATCCAAAAAAGTATATTATATTTATAAATTATTCAAGTATTTTTGCCAAATGATATTAGACACAGTTGTTATTGCAAATTTTATTTTAAAATAAAAATAGCATGTTCAATTTTCTTCTAAGGTATACTAGGTGAAAGTGATCCTATTACTCTCATCCTTAAAAATGGGTCTCAATTTATGTATCCTTATTAGACTGTAACACCAAAAATTATCATTGGACATAAAAGAGTTATAGTCATAGAAAATGCCTATGCGCCAAGTACTTTGCTTATAACTGTTATTTCTTTATTCATAGTCTTTCCTTTCATTGAGCTATCTGGCAAGCTCTCCTAACTTCTCCTCTTTTATGAATGCCATTAGAATATTTTTAATAATGTGCATTTATTTATTTATTTATTTTTGAGACAAAGTCTCACTCTGTTGTCTAGGCTTGAGTATAGTGGCATGATTTTGGCCCACTGCAACCTCCGCCTCCCACATTCAAACCATTCTCGTGCCTCAGCCTCCCAAGTAGCTGAGACTACAGGCTCCCCACCACCATGCCCAGGTAAGTTTTGTATTTTTTTTTTTTTTTTTGTAGAGACAGGGTTTCTCCATGTTGGCCAGACTAGTCTTGAACTGCTGGCCTCAAGCAATCCGCCCACCTCGGCCTCTCAAAGTGCTGGGATTACAGGTGGGAGCCACCACGCCTGGCCAACAATATGCTTTTAGTTATTTATTTGGTGATGTGCTGGTAAGCTGGCATTCTGAAAGCAAATAATTCAGCAAGCAAGCAAATATAAAGGTTTGAGTTATAGCATTTGCCTATTTCCACATTGTAAATGCTGCCACTATAGCCAATTCAAGCTATCATCATGATGTTACTGAATTTGAAGTTGGGAAGAGATTTGTATAGAATGTCTTATTGATGTGGAGCAACCTGGCTCCAGCACAACACTGTGATGAATAAATACTGCTTCCAATTTGTGTTTATTCTAATAGTCTATCAAAATGTCCATGGACATTTTTTGGAAGGTTTTAATATATATAATTTCAGAAAATCACAGTGAGTCAATTTTAACATGATTAAAGTTTTTAAGCAACAGCAGACAAAATTTTATTAAACTATGAAATGACAGAAAAACTTTTTTCAAATAATATTATATATAGAGAGAAAATAAAAAGCTTGCATTTACTTTGTGACAATGTTCATTATAAAAAAAATCACCAAAACCTTGCAAACTCTATTTATGTTAGAGAATCTGGAGAATGGAAATGACCATATTATCTGATTGACAATGAAAAATTTTCATTATGTATTCTGAGAATCTAGGTCCAATATTTTACTGAATGAAAATGATTAAGTACATATTTTATGGCCCATTATCTCTTATTCTAATGATCATTACTTTAAAACACTTTTGAGGTAATGAGGCATTTAGTATTTAAAAATAGACCACACCTAGGACAGGGGTTGGCAAATGTTTTCTGTACAGGAGCATGAGTAAATATTTTAGATGCTGCAGACCATACATTCTCTCTCATGAATGCAGTTCTGCTATTGTTTTGGTAAAGCACCCAGGTTCAATATGTAAATTAATGGTCATGACTGTGTTCCAATAAAACAGCGTTTACAGAAGCAGGCAGCAGATGGATAAAGCCTGTGGGCCATCCATACTTGTTTACCCAACCTTAGCGTGTACTGAATCATTTGATTTTTTCTGTAGCTCTAATTCCAATGTATTTTTTCTTGGTTTGTGAAACACTATCATAGATAACTAAAGTGTTTTTTAATAAAATTTCCCCAGTCAGTAAAAAAGTTTTGAACAGTGTTTCTTAAACAAGATACTTCCGTAGCTAACTGCCAAAAGGACAATGCAATTGAAAATAAAATGAATATATTTGTGGAAATATCTTCTTTTACATTACTCTACCAAAATTTCACAACTAACCATAAGGAGAGAGGTTTACCTACACAGAGAATGATGAGAACATTTGCATATTAAATTAAAATGCATTTAATATGAGTGCATTCATTTTATTTTACTGTAAAATTCCTTATTCTTACCTTCCGTAAGTTTCCCTGTCTGTTCTGCACTTCCCCCAGGAAGAATCTTGGCAATGTAGGCTCCAATTTCTCCACTATGTCCAGGGATTTCTTTACCACCCACAATTCTAATTCCTAATCCATTACCTGTAGTAAACAATTAGCAAATTATTAGTACTAATTTAAGAAGGGACAATAGTTATCACAAGTTATAGAGATAACAAAAAGTAGGTCAGGTACCCAGAAGCTAAATATAACATGAATATTGGAACTGGACACCAAAACCAAAGTATGTCATTCTGATATCAATAATATAAAATAGGATTTTCTGAGATCTTGGTAGACTCTCCAATGATTGACCTGATATTAAAAAGTAATTTTTTGAATTCAGCCATATTCAGTAATATACCCCGGACTTGCCAATTTCTGACTAGGTATTTTGTAAAAATTTTATGAGTGTTCCCAGAGCATACAATTCACTTATGAAATTAAGGAATATTTTACTTATAGAAGAGCAGTAATGACTATTCAAAATTGAGAAGACACAAACCAATCATACAAACAATTGTAATTTATAAAGTGAAAACATGCTCATAATTTATAAATTATTATTCATTTTTCAGCCTTAATTAATCAACTAACATTGTTTGTGTATTAACCTGACACTTACTACAAGACACAATAAAATTATTCTTGACTGATGAACATCTTAGTAAACTGATTCTTACTTTGCAGTACAGGTTCTTCTGTAATTAGCCACATGAAAAGACCAGGGTGAATAATTATTATGAGAAACCTAACTGAGATAAATATAAGTGTAGATATTTTTAGTTTCTGTGTTTTTTAAAAAAATGGCTAAAAATTAGCAAGTATATAGAGCACTAAACATACCTAAACACAGAAAAATACAGTGAATGTACTGTTCTGTAATCTTATGGGACATTGTTGCATATATGCTTCATCATTGACCAAAACATTATGTGGTGCATGAGTATGCTTTAATGCATAGCGGTTTTAAGATCATTATTTTGAAAGGCAAGAAACAAACACACATTAATCATGACAAATAATGGAGTATTTGAATAGCTCTATTCTTTTTATTTTTTTGTAAAGCCGAGGTCTCACTATGTTGTCCAAGCTGGCCTCAAACTCCTGAGCTGAAGCAATCCTCCTGCCTCGGCCTCTCACAGTGCTAGAATTACAGGCAGGAACTCTTTTCTTTTAAAGCAATGGCTCTCAAATGGGGGTGACTTTTCCTCCCAGGGTATATTGGTCCATGTCTAGAAACATTTTTGGTTGTCAGCATGGAACGATGCTACTGGCATTTAGTGGGTAGAGGCCAGGAATGCTGCTAAACATCCTACAATGCACAGGACATCTTCCTAGGATTCTCTAGGCCAAAATGTCAATAGAGCCAAGGTTGAAAACCCCCGTTTTAATGGAAGCAATGCATGTTAATTATTTTAAATCTAATGTGACTATTGAGCAATCTTGATTTTTTAAGCTATAAAAATTAGAAAGACTGACATTGCTATAAAAATAAAACAAGAAAATCCTTTTGCAGAATTCCTTCTATAGAAATGAATGGGTTACAAATATGGGAACAGATCCTATATATAACACTAGTACTTTAGTCACATATTTTGGGGCTTTCCTTCTATTTGAATACCTTTAAAAACAGTTTTTTTCCCCCCGGAAGTCCATATCAGAACTTAGAATCCACAAATAGACTTAAGATTGCTATACCTCATAAAGGTATGGCTAAAAGTGTAGTTGCAGGCTGAGTGTGGTGGCTCACGCCTGTAATCCCAGCACTTTGGGAGGCCGAGGCAGGAGGATTGCTTGAGGCCAGGAGTTCAAGACCAGCCTTGCCAACATAGGAGACAAAAACAGAAAACAAACAAAAGAGTGTAGTTGCGGAACTTCAAAATCTATTCATCGGCATGAAGGACTTTAAAAATTTGGTTTTAGTTTCATTCTGCAAATGACAGTGTCTTGAAGGTGAAGTAGTTGGGTCCTTAGAGTCATTTGATTTCTAGTAGCTGAGCACATTCTAAAACCCTGTGGTAAAGGATCAGTGATGAGAAACTGTAATTAGAACAATCTCAATAAAGTAGCACAGACACAATAATTATTTAATTTGGTAATGTATAGTCTCACAATAGTGAATTCAAATACTCAAAATGCTTTTGAAGTATACTTCACAAGCCTCATGTCTTTGGTAAATAGAATAATACAGTCAAAATGATCCTGTGAGAAATGAGACTATATACATAGAAACAATTTCAGTCATATAGTTAATTTTCAACAATTACTGTTCCTCTTGTTGACATTGCTACTATCGTTTTTTGTTCTGAGACAAAATCTCACTCTGTTGCCCTTGCTGGAGTGCAATGGTGTGATCATAGCTCACTGCAGCCTCAAACTCATGGGCTCAGGGATTCTCCCACCTTAGCCTCCCGAGTAGCTGGGACTACTAAGTGCCACCATGCCCACTTAAGTTTTTTATTTTTAGCAGACACCAAATCTGGCTATATTGCTCAGACTGCTTTCAATTTCCTAGGCTCAAGTGACCCTTTTACTTCAGCCTTCCAAAAGTTCTGGGATTACAGGTATGAGCCAGTGTGCCCACCTGCTATTGTTTCTCATGTAGACAATTAAGTTGCATAGGAAGATTTAAAAATTTTTGAAGAATAGAACATTAGAAAATAAATAGACCCAGGAAAAATAACATTTGTTTGTTTGTTTTGTAGTAGCTGCTTCTACCCTAATTTGAATGTAATGAAAAGAAATTAAATTTATGTAATTTTAAAGAATTAAATCTGGATATTTTGATTTCATATTTCTATAGTTGCACTGTAATGTTTTTATTTCAAATATAGATAAAATGAATAAAAATATTTCTATAAAAATGTAACACCACTCCTCAAATCTAGAAAGCAGAATACCAATGGAATTTTTTGTAAACTCAAGAAGCAACATTAATTTTGAATTGAAATTTTTAGAAGTAAATGATCCACGACAAGTGATGTGTATAGTATCGTTTTTCAACCTTTGACAAATTTTTATCAACATAATGTCATCTCTCTGCTTTTGTTTCATCTCAAACCATTGATGAAATGCTTCTTCAAATGCCATGAAAATGGTCTTGTTCTTGTGTTCACAGTACGACAGCACACAGAGACATGTAAACCAGTAGTTACTCCAGATAACGTAAGTGCTTTACTAAAAAAGAAAGTCATAAGTTGTAGTAATTTCATGATATATAAGCATATCTGTGGTTAAGAAAGTCTTATAGAGAAGTTTAAAATTTAGAAAACCTTCAAAGGTTGGGATATTTATAGAAAAGAGAAATTCAATGATAAAAGTAGCAAAACCATTAAGAAAATGCATTACCTCTACTAACCTTAGACTTACAATTTAAGTTTCTACGTACATTATAAGTATTTGATAAATATGCTACTTTGGAGTCACTTTAAAAATAAACTATGCACAAAACAAACATGAGCATACTAAGGAAAAATCTTTACATTTGCATTTAAATTTACAGATTAAATCCAATTTTATGTGTTTATTAATCTGTTACAATGAAAGCTCCGGTATTTTAAAGTATCACAAAGAATGTTTTCATTTTCAACATTGAAATATATATTAAAATATTATGAGGTTATAATTAGAACATTGCATTTGGATAAAATTAAAATACTTGTTTAATTTCAATACTCTCATATTCTATACTTAAGCATCAAGGGAAAGCAAAATTTGTATTAATGAACATACTGTATCTTATGAATAGTTTAAATCAACTGTGTTGATTTTTTATAATGAAGCTATCCTAGAATAAAAATATATTGCTTAGTTCAGTCAAGTCATTAGTTGGGCTAAAGAAGAAGACAGATTATACATATAATAATGCCTATAAAGTTCCAAGAATAATAGAAAAGTCCCCAAAGGATAGTTCATTAAATTTATTTTTATGTAGTTTACACATTACTTACACTCTTGAGTAAGGCTGTGAGAATTTAATTTTATATTATTTCACTTACTTATCTCTGTGTTGTAAATTATACATAAAAGTGTTTAAGAAAGTAAACCAAATTATATTAAAAATTCATAATGATTTCCCTTTTTGTCCTATGAAATGCAACAGTTTGTTCATTAATTCTCAAACATGAAGACCTAAAGAATTTTCCCTATTTATTTAATTATTGGTCAGTATTTAAAAAACGTTCCTATAAACACAACAATGTACATCAATCACCTTAATAACAATCCATACCTTACGGTTTTTAGCAACATCAAAACGGAAACAGCACACTCATGCCAAGTTTAATCCAACTCTAATCCTGAGTATTCCAATAACAAATTCACTTATTCCCATTAGCCTTTTCTTATCCAGTCAATTGCTCCAGGCATGAAAACTGCTGTTCAGTATCCCTTTGTTTCTAGTTTCATTTTGTTTTTTTTATTTTATTTTGAGATGGAGTCTTGCTCTGTCCCCCAGGCTGGAGTGCAGTGTGCAGTCTTGGCCCACTGCAACATCTGCCTCTAGGCTCAAGCGATTCCCCTGCCTCAGCCTTCCTAAGTAGCTGGGATTACAGGCTCCTGCCACCAGGCTCAGCTAATTTTGTGTATTTTTGGTAGAGAGGAGGTGTTGCCATGTTGGTCAGGCTGGTCTCAAACTCCTGACCTCAGGTGATGCCTGCTTTGGCCTCCCAAACTTCTCGGATTACAGGCGTGAGTCACTGCGCCTGGCCTGTTTCCAGTTTTAAATGTATATCCTTTATGTACATGAAAAATTTGAAGGAATAATTCACCTCACATTTCCATGAACTTGCATTCACACCTCTTTTCTAATGTAATCTAAATATTAATATTAAAATGTTATGTACAGTTCAAAGACTGCACAAAAGCCTGTCCATATTCACAGTATATTGCATGAGATGAGTCCAAGATGGCCTGCCATATGACTGAAATGACCATTGGCATGGGAAATAAGGAAGACAAGTTAAAAAATACACAAAAATGACACTGGTATTCTGGCTTTGTAGAACACACTTTTCAAAGGACAGATGATGTATGCTGTTAAAGTAATTTTACTCAAAGCACATAGGATTTTCTCCTCCTTATAGACTTGGAATAATTCCGACCAAGAAAATTTGTCAGGACTGCCACATTCACAAATGCATTCTTCATTCATGTAATGACATAAAGATTTTCTTTTTTTCTTCATTTTAGCTTATATAAGACAATTGCAAAATTAGAAGCATAAAGACTACATCTGAAGAGTTTGCCAGATTCTTCTATAAAAGGCAATGAAAAGGAAATTTATTTCATTTAGCAGTACTTAGGGTCCAAAACAAAATGATTGATATGAGGCTAGACGTCAGAAAATTGGAAAACAGGGTCACTTTATAGGTTTGGCCTTGATACTAAATTGATGGCAGGCCAGGACGCGGGGTGAGGTCATTCACTACGTGTGTTAAAGAAAATTGTTTTTTTGAGAGACACTTAAGAATCTCTACAATGATGATGGAAATAAAATGGTGTAAACTTATATTAGTGTAAAGCTGTGACGCGCTTGACAAAATAAATGTCAGTTTTCCTTATATAAAATGTAAGTAGGAAGAAAAATACTATTCTGATTCAAAATTAAATATAGAGTCTTTTGTTGGATTTCTTGACTTAATATGGGATTGTGGCAGAAATACTCTATCATGATTTCCAATGAGCCACTTCCTGGTATAATCCCTTCCCTTTGAGTGAAGGCAGAACTTGTGACATGCTTCTAATCAATAAGATCTGGCAAAGGTGATGGATAGCCACTACCATAATTATTTTATATTGGATTCCATCTTAAGAGGCTAGAGTAAGAGATTTCCTCCCGGCCTTCAAGAAGTAAGCTGTCATATGTTAGTGGACCTCATAGCAATAAATTGAGAGAGACCACTTGGGGTCAGTGGTCCCTGACTGACAGCAACAGTATGGGGAATTCAGTTCCACATCTACAAGAAACTAAATCCTACCAATAACCATATGTGTTTGGAAGAGGTCTCCCAAGCTCCAGAAAGAGATACAGCACAACTAACATAGATTATAGTTCATAAGTTCATGATCAGGGAACCCACTTAAGCCATACCTGGATTATTGACCCATGAAAATGATAAGATAGTGAATATTGTTGTTTTAACTCATTAAATTTGTTATGCAGTGATAGAAAACTAATACAAGGATAAAAATCATACTCAGAAATTTGTTGTGCACACAACATATGTATACATTATTTTGGTAGCAAAATGTGCAAGACATTTGTGTTTATAGTAGTTACAACAATGATCGAGTAGTGATAGAGGGTAGGAAAGAAGGGAAATGGGCTGGGTAAGATAGTATATGCATATTGTATTCTATTCTTAGAAAATGCCTTTAAAATTACATTATCTCATTGGATTTTAAAATAAAAGAGCAAACGGAAAAAAAACAAAAGCCCTGTATTTTGCATGTGAGGAAATGAGGCTTTGAGAGGTTCAAAACTCCAGGCTACACAGTTAATATAAGGGAAAGCTGGAGTGAAGCACATTTTCTTTCGCCAAACAAGTGACTTGGCAGTGAGTCTCCTGTTTGGTTTATGCCAGTTCACTTGGTTTAGAATAAGAAGGCATAGGTTTGACAGTAGCACACTCCAGTCCCTCCTTTCCCCATTCAGTTTTAGAGAAGAGTGATGGGAGAATTTGCAACCAAATAATAAAAGAGAAAGTCCCAAGATAAGAAAAAAAGTGTTGGAAGCCAGTATTTCTCAGTCAAGACTAAGCAGAGGAAATGCTTTTGGCTTAGGCAGCCCACAAGTTATATCACATGGTTTAATCTGCAGTAGCTGCAACTAATTAGTTAGGAAACATTATGTTTGTTTTGTCAGTATAATTTCCATTTTTCTATTACTGCATATACTTTTATGTATGTTTATATCTATCTTTTTCAAACATTATAAAGATGAGATTATTACATCTTTTAATATTATAGCTTTTAGCATTATAATCCAAATATGAATTGCATACATATCTGTTAAATGAATAAGTAATTGGCTTAATATTTCTATATCTTGGTATGCATATCTGTATAGAACAAAGTGCCATATATGTCTGATTATGTAATAATTATTATACTAACCACTATTTTGGAGGGAGTTGAAAACTGATTTAGAGAGAAAAGTTCTCAATTTGCTGAGTCATTTTAGGTACATAAATAAAATGCCAAATTATTTTTATACTACAGGCTGAACCTGTTCTCATCAAAATCAATTTGCATTTGGTGAAGGTGATATTGATATTCAATATAATTCAACAGCTTCTACTTTCCTATATATATCAGGGGCTATTTTTTCACTGAAGAGTCATTTAGTACAGTTATTTTTGGTTATTTTAGTTACTGTATTAAAAATAATTACTACTATCTGGAATGGACAAAAATGTATTTCATGGTGTTAATAACTGGGCTAAAAATATTCAAACATCCCATTGAAATTTTGCTTTAAGCAAAAAGTGAGCTGCTTTTATTTTCATCTAATTTTCTATTCTATAGGATGTATTGATCTTTTGTCAAAACATCTCAAAACACGTGACTTTGAGCAGATGGATTTTATTCGATTTTTGTTGTTTGTGCCAATATTATTTTACGTTAAGTGTATTTGATTTTTCGCAATCTCTTCAGCATTGTCTTCAGGGATGGAAGAAAAAAGTAAGTAACACTTACAAAGTGTCTCCTATGTGTCTGACACTACCCCGTAGCTTTTTTTTGCATTGCCTTTCTTTAACCACCTCCACAACATTTTGAGTTACGTACTATTCGTACCAGTTTTACGACAAAGCAGCTGAGACTGCTAAGGAGGGTTAGAAACTTGCCGTAGGTTGTCCAGCATACAAAAAAGCTGATAACTCATCGTTTTTCTCTTGACTTTCACATCCTTGTTCTTTCTACCTTTGATCATCACTCTAATTGTCAAGAAAATATTCTAGAAAATCAATATAAATCCTTACTCCTTTATTGAATCCCACTTCTCTTTGCTTATTTTTCTGCCAGTTCACATACATTTTACATTTATATGCCTGCGTTTCACATTAATATTAGCATCTATCCTCCTATCCTTGAATATTGTGAATGTGTTCACTCTCATGTAATCAATTATTCATTCCTTTAATTTTGTTTTATTAAGAGTGGATAAGAAAATGTGCTAAGCTACCTCCAGCTGGAAGCAAAGCCTATAATGTCACTTCCTTAGCAGGAACACAATATCCAAGCAACCTGTCAGGAGAAATGATAATATTTCTGTGGAACTCACCCTGAGAATAAAAACTTCCTTTGTTACTGAGTAAATAAATCCACGTTTTCACCAGAATTTACCAGGAAGAAATTGTGATTTCAGAAGAGATTCAATCTGAGCTTTACTCTATTTCCATAGCTTTATGCTCAATATATTCCTAAACAAGGCTTACAATGAAAAAGTGAACACTTTGGGAGGCTGAGGTGGGTTAATCACGAGGTCAGGAGTTCAAGACCAATCTGGCCAAGATGACAAAACCCTGTTTCTACTAAAAAACTACAACAATTAGCCAGGCGTGGTGGCAGGCACCTGTAATTCCAGCTATTTGGGAGGCTGAGGCAGGAGAATCACTTGAACCTGGGTGGCAGAGGTTGCAGTGGGCCGAGATTGTGCCACTGCACTCTAGCCTGGGCTGGGCAACAGAGTAAGGCTCCGTCTCAAAAAATAAATAAATAAATAAATAAATAAATAAATAAATAAATAAATAAAAAGAAAGAAAAAAAAAAGAAAATGAATACTATGTAATTGCACTATCAAAATAATAAAATAGAAAAAGCCATCTTCTATGGGAAAGGAGAAATTCAGTGTTAAGGCCCACTTTGCAGGATCTGTTTAGTTTCAGCAGTTAGGGTAGAACACAGTTGTCCTGAGGGTGACAGCTTTGCTTTGTTTTGGTCTTCCACGAGAAGCAGAAGAGATGGCATAATTGTTTTAACTCTTCCTATTTTAAGAATTGGCTGATCTGAAAAAAATTAGTTTTCTCATAAAATGTTCACATAATTGATATTGGAGAAATGTTAAGTGACTCTTAGCCATAACTTATCCAAATCACATGGAGTAGCTCATCACATTTTGCCTCAGTACCTCTTTATTTACCATACCACATTTGAGAGCAGCAGTATACTCACAAGCAAAGGTGATCCAACCTATTTATTCAAACTTTCGTGTATCTTATTCATTCATTATGATTAAGCTTCCTTCAGAATTCAACTTTGAAGCAAACAAAAAAAATTTTTTTAAAAGATCTCATAAACGAAGCTATATTTTCAATGATTTCAAGATGCCAATCTTCCCTATTAAATTAAACTTAGACTATTTATTTGTCTACCAGGCCCAACATATGCTGGCCCTAGCTTTTTATATACTCTGGTCCCTTTCATATACTCTGTGTTGCAGCAAAACAAAACAAACAAAATAAAAATAGTCTATTGTCCTGCATATTAAGTAGATAAGTCACTGAAAGGAAAGAAACAGAGCTAATTGTGGTCTAAAGGTTATAGTTAAGACTCAATATTAGATGCTGCCTAATTTTCTGGTAAAATCAGGAGGGTCGGACCACAAGCTCCCTCCCATCCCACGCCCTCACCCACAACTCCAACTCTGCTCTAATGGATCAGGTTCCCTCGCTGAACAATCTTCTTTATCAAGGGGGTCAGGAATTTCCGTTTCCTGCCAGTCTGAGGAACTATTCAGCAGAGCCAACCAAGTTTTCCTGTAGGACCTAGGGGCGCTTCAACCTTTTGATACTAAAAACCCAGCCTTGCACAGCCTCTGGTTGTTCAGTGTTCCCCAGTACCACCCCGTGTGGCTCTGTGTTATGTGTGGTGTCCTGTTCCCCCAAACTTTGAGCATATGTGACTAATAAGCTGCTGTTGATGTCATCTGTCCAGTGTCAGGTGCAATGTGCTCAGCCCTCGCCATAACCTCAGGACAGGCAGGAATCTCTCCTTCATCACCAGGATGATTAGGAGGCAATTAAATTATTAAATATTGGACAAAATACCAACCTCATAATTAACCAAAGAAATAATACTTAGAGCAAAATGATATAAAATTTGGCTTCTGAACTAAGTCACAATATCTTTTTGTGACAATTATATGATTTAAAATTTCCATAGTGAAAAATGAATGAAAAACAATTTCTTAGTTTGGGAGTGCAAAGTAGCAGAACTTTTCTGATAAGAAATTTGAGAAGATGTTTAAGGAGCGTCCAAAATATCCTTTTCCTTTTACTCACTGATTTTATTTCTGTAAGTATATTCTAAGGGAATAATAAACAATAAGGCAGCATTTTTTCATTGCAGCATTGTTTATAATAATGGAAAGGGGGAGACGACATAAATGTCAATAAATTAGAAAGTGGTGGAAGTAAATAATTAAACATCTATACAATGTAATAAAATCCAGTCATTACATTTATGTTTGTGAAGAGCTTTTGAGGTAAAAGGAAAATGTATTTACTGGGCAATTTATACCATATTAAAGATATGTATCTGAACTATATTACAATGTACTTTCAACTTTTAGTGTGTGTGCACACGTGTATAAAACAGGCAGGAAGTAAAGGAAAAAGCATAAATTGTAAAATTATGGCTTCTATTCTTGTTATAATTTTTACCACTACCATATTTTATAGGAAATATTTTACATATTAAAATATATTATTATATATACATACATGCAAATATATACATTTATAAGTATACATACAAGAAGAAGGCTGAGAATGATACATGCATTTATCATTTAGCTACTGTAAGCTGAAAGCTAGGGGGGCATTTGCCTTTGAGATCTCTAGCTATAAAGGAAAGCAGAGTAACAAAAATATTCATGAGAAAATGGGGAAATATGTGTTCTCTATATTCCATTGGTAAAATTATTTGAACAAAGAGAATTGCAAAAATTTGTACATGTAAATATATGTACACATAGTGTGCGAAATGTATTTTAATTTTCAACATATAGCTTCTGTGTTCATTGTTTCAGGTACATTAGCTCCACTTCAAGTTCTTAAGTTCTTTAAGCAAGGTAGCAAGGACTCTACCACAGACTTTTCCCATACCTATCAAAAAATGCTGCCTTATTGTTTATTATTTCCTTACGATATATTTACAGAAGTAAAATTAGTGAGTAAAAGGAAAAGGATATTTTGGACGTTCCTTAAACATCTTCTCAAGGCTGATTCCATATTCAATATTACAAATCTACTTGTTTATAGTAGGAGATAGTTCTTTATTTATTGTGACTCTTCCTTCTGTTAGTCCACATTATTTAAAATAGATTTATCAGTTACAGAAGGTGGACAAATTGTGTTTATAGTATTTTTAATTATTTAGGTAGAACATGAGAATTTTGTTGTAGTTGCTTTTTTAAAACTAACCTGCTGATCACAATATTATATCTTTGAGAACTGTCAATAGGATATATAGAACTATTCTTACCACATTTCATCTACAGTCTGAATATAAATCTCTGAATAACTTCTATTTTAGGTTTGTAGATTTTCATTATAAACACTTATAATCAAGAAAAAAAGAGGAGAATATTTGTATTTGGAAGAAATAATCATACTTTCAAGTTATTTCAGAAGAAAATAGAAAACCTTTAACTACAAAGAAAGTAATATATTTATTTTTATATTTTATGTCCCCTAAATATTTATGATTATCTCTATTTTCTTTAGATTTCTGCATATATAATTTATTTGGTTGCATAGTGGGACTAATAAATTTATGCAAATAAGATCAATATTACAAATGTAATAAATTTAATTCAAAAAATCTTCTCCTATATTTGACAGAGGGCTTATTGCTGTGTTTATTTGTATGTATGCATATATGTACCTTTTCATTTTCCCTGCAAAATGAATACATAATCAACTCAATGTTTTCACATATTGCCAGTGGTGGAAATTCCATTGATAAATACAAGAAAATGGAAAGTCTGACTAGCTATTTTTGTCTTTTTTAAAAGCTGTTCTTAATCACTTCTACTCAGATTTTTAAAATTTTAGGTAGAAAAACTTTACCACTGAGTAGCAATGAAGGTAAGGAGAGGTAAGAATTCTATAACAGGATTAGGACACAGTCTGTGAGTTTAATCATGGCTAATTGTCAACTTTCTTTAGGATTCTAAGAATGTCACAATCTTCCTCAGAAACTTAATGGACTCATCTATGAAATATTGATAAGATATCTGAACTATTTTCTTCAGATTTCTGACATCTCTCAGAATATTGTTGTCTCTTTCAGTCTGATTCAATTATTTAGAATTGTTATTATGTTGTCAGATGTGTAATTCTGGCTGGTATATTAGAAAGAGGTACATTAGGCCTGCAGCTTTCTTTTCTATGCACATGAAATCAATACTATAATGGAATATTTAGAAACCATCATTTATAAGAATCTTAGGCCAAAACAAAATTCATTCATTACCTGTGTTTTACTTTATATGTAATACTTTAAATATTTAAGTATAAAAAAATTGTACAATCAAAACAATTTTGAGAATGACTAAAAAATTTCAGAGAAATATGGTGTTTTTATTACTATTTCAGGAAATACATTATAAAAGCTGCCAAAATTATAATTAAAAAAATCGCAAAATAAAATAAATAAAATTGTCTCCCAAAAAATGAGTTGTATAGCTGGATAAAACATTAAAAAACAACCAACCACTTCAGCATTTTGGAAATTAAACAAAAGTTTATAACAAACTGAGCAGCATTTGTTCATGAGAAGCTGATGATCTTCAAGTAAGAACACTGGTGTATTAGTCTGTTTTCACACTGCTGATAAAGACATACCCAAGACGGGCAATTTCCAAAAAAAGAGGTTTATAATGGACTTACAGTTCCACGTGGCTGGGAAAGCCTCACAATCATGGCGGAAGGCAAAGTCACACCTCAGTGGATGGCGAAAGGCAAAGAGAGAGCTTGTGCAGGGAAACTCCTCCTTATAAAACCATCAGATCTCATGAGACTTATTGACTATCATGAGAACAGCACGAGAAAAACTCTCCCCCATGACTCATATACCTCCCACCGGGTGCCTCCTACAACACGTGGGTATTCAAGATGACATTTGGGTGCGGGGCACAGTCAAACCATATCAAGTGGGAATATTGGTCGTGACTGGCTTGGGCTGCTTCCATCCCCAGCTCAGTTGTCATGATAGTTCTATTGGACAGGGCAGGGTATGAAAACCAGAAGCTTTATTGCTGGAGGGGATGAAACAAGTGGTAGACTTGCAAATTATTTGGGGGTTAAACTGGGAGACTAGGAATTGGGACATCCATAAATAGATTTAATAAGTTCTCAATATATCCCTGGGTAAATGGAGGCTGAGTGCATGTTTGGCAGAAACCAGAGAGAGCCCAAACTGTTCACACAAATCTAACCAAAAGAAGGTTACACAGATGTGCAGCACAGAGAGAAGTTTCAGTGGAAAGTAAAATCATAGTCATACTTGGAAACTGTCAGACTCACAAACTGCTTGTGCTTTGAATGTCTCTCCATTTCATATACAAATTTATCAACAAAGTTTTGCAAATCTTAATGAAGTCAAAATAATTGAATCATAAAAAATAGGTGCAAATAGGTTTTCCAACTACAATGAAACTAAGTTAAACATCAAGAACAGAAAGAGATTGGAAAAATCCCCAAATATTAGGGAATGTAAAAGCATATTTCTAAATAAACAATAGGTAAAAGAAGAAATTACAAGGGAATTAAGAAATCTTTTGAACTGAATAAAAATGAAAAAAAAATGCATGGGATGCAGTAAAGCAGTCCTTAAAGGAAAATACTTTGTTTTAAATGTCTATGTCAGAAAACAAGCAAGTTCTTCAACTAACTAATTTTTCACCTTAAGAATCTAGGAGAAAAAAGCTAACTAAAAATAAATGAAAGGAAAGAAATAGATGATATGTAGACCAGAAATCAGTAAAATAGAACACAAAAAAATGGAGAAAAAATCAATAAAAGCAAAAGTTGAGTCTTTGAAAAGATTGGCAAAATTAACAAATCTTCAACTAGCTTTACTAAGAAAAAATTGAAGACACCATAATAAAAATTAGGAATAAAAATGGGCTTCACTGTGTGACCTAAGAGAAGTGAAAAGGATAAAGTATTATGAACACATTTGTGACAATAATTATAAAACATAGGTGAAATGAATACACTTTTAGAAAGGCTCAAATTACCAAAATTGATTCAAGAAGAAAGAGAACATTTAAATAGTCTTATAACAAATAAAGGCATTGAATTAGTAACTGGATGTCTTCTTACTGCAAAAGAATGCTTAGGCCAGGTGACTTCATCGGTGGATTCTACCAAATATTCAAAAAATGAATACTACTAATTCTTCACAAACTCTATAGAAAAACAGAGCCAGAAACACTTCCCAACACATTCTACATGGTCAGTATTATGAGATTACTCAAAGATATCACAAGAAAACAAATCTACAGAAGAATATCGCTCATGAATATCAACAAACAATTACTTAAAGCAAACTAAATCATGAAACATTACTGGCAAGAACACAAAATGACACACTCACCTTGACTATGTGGCAGTTTTTTAAGTAGTTAGACAGAAACTTATCATACAACCCAGAAATTTTATGTCTAGTAAACTACCCAACAAAAATTACATATTATATATCTATACTAAAATGTGCATGCAAATATTATTTAAAATATGGGGAAAAATCTCACAGAGAAACAAAATGTTGACTTTTTAAACAATGAGACATATTTATCAATAAAAAGGAGCAAATCAGTGGCACATGCTACAACTAACCTAAAAACTAGTAACCTAAAAAACTAGTCAGTGAGAGAAACCAGACACCAAAACTGTACATTGAATGATCCAATTTATATGAAATGCTTGGAAAAGGCAAACTTACAGAGACAAAAAGTAAATCAGTAGTTAGTATTTGGTTGAGGGATGTTGGAAGCAGAGATTGCTAACAGCCTCAAAGGAGTTTTTTGCAAAGATGGAAATTTCTAAAACAGGATTGTGGTAATGACTGCACAACTCCGTAAATGTATTAAAATCATTGGTTTGTACACTAACAATAGATATTTATGATATGTAAGTTATATCCAAGAAAACTGTTAAAATAATGGTAATAATAATAATATAAAGAGCTATCCACATGTGGTACTACTGCCAACTAGGATCCAATGAGATCTGTTATAATTTGTCTCTGTTTCTAAAAACTCATAAAGATGGTGACTAATGCAGAACAAAAAATGAGCCCCTCTTTCCTAAGAAGACAATGCTATCTTTTCAAACTTAACAACATTTTTAGTGTTCTTCACTATTATAATTGCTAAGTCTTTCTAGCCTTGCAGATGTAGCCAGTCCATTATAGAACTGTACATAGCAAATGCCTTTTTTCAAAACCAGAAGAATTTCTTTGGCTTGTTTCAAACAGCTGTGTTTCTGAAGCCATAAGATGGAGTTTTAAATAAGAAATAAAAGGAGACTCATTTTTTGAGCATCACATTTTGTTCTTTTTTTTTTTTTCCTGTTCATTTCTCTTTAAGAGAAGAGGAAATAACATTTGTTGAGCATACAGTAAGTACAATACTTTGTGTTAGGTTCACTTACAATTATGAGATACATGGAGTTCATTTTATTTACAGATGAACAAACTTATTCTCAAAATTTACATGTGTTAAAGCTGAATTTCAACACAGGTATTTATAATTCCAAAACTTATTACCTATTCTCTCCACTCTGTTGCCTTGTGTTTTGCTGAGGACTTTCAAAACTATTGTACAGTTGTTGATAAACACTTATATCTTTGAAGTTAACAGGTTAAAAGTTAAAGGATATATTTTTCTAAAAATTGTGAACCATTTAATAGAAGATTACATGCCTATGTTTCTCTCTAGGTACATTAAAAATTATAAATCATGGTGCACCTGTATAGCTGTGTGTGTATACACACACATACATAGTTATGGGTATGAATAATAAATTTATTAATTCCTTGACTGTTGTCTCAGTTGTTCCTAAAATTTTGTAGTAATAATTACTTACATTTTAGGTCTTCCTACTAAATTGTTAGTACATTAAAAATCTGGGTCTTTGTTGTGTTCACTCTATTAATCTAGCACCCAACAAAATTTAAGTCATACCATGGATGATCAATGAATGATCATCAATGAATAAATATTTAAAAATGTATCCACTATGAGTTACAGAAAGTTTATTTTATGCTGTATACATTTTTTAATAAGGAGAAAAAAGTATATTTCCTTTTTGAAAAAAAATTTCACTGCAGATATTGTTACAGCAGTGGCTTTCAAGCTTTTGGTTTGGGGAAACATATATCCTCTTTAATATTACTGAGTATCTCAAGCAGTTTTTCTTTATATATGTTACAGCTATGTATATTTTCCATATTATAAGTTAAAATTGAGAATTAAATATATTTATTAACACATTTAAAATAATAAACTTGTTCCATGTTAAAATAAATATTTTATTAAAATTAACTATTTTATAAGCAAAATTCATGAGAAGGGGAATACTGTTTTAAATTTTTGTAAATCGGCTTAATTTGGACTTAATAGAAGCCAACTGAATTTTCACAGCTACTTCTGTATCAAATCTCTTGTGAAGTCACACATTAAATAACCTCTGAAAAACTATATTGTATATTCATAAAAGGATGAGTGTGAAAAAAGCAAATTCTGCCTTTGCATTACTATTAAAATAGTCTTGACTTTGTGGACCCCCTTGAAAGAATCTTTGAGACCATGAGGGTCCCACTGACATTATTTTGAGAACCACACAGAAGAACGTTAAAAACCGAACCAAACAAACCATTACTTCTCTCTTCTATTCTGAAATTATTTTTGTTTTCCTAAATAATTTTTTTCTTTTATTTCTCAGGTATGCTTGTTTTATATAACTTTTATAAACTATTTATAAAGTTAGAACTATTAAAATATTATAAAAGGTTCATAGTAGTTTTACTATCAATGAGTTTATGTAACCAAAATTAAAATTCACTAATGGCCATTTTCCACCATAAAAGAACAGATATACTACATTTTATTCTTTACTACTTCCTTGCTTAAATCTTTGTCTTGTCTCACAAAGACAGTTAAATTATTAGTTTTGCTAGCTTTTTCACTATTGATGAAGCTTTTGCATACTGCTGTTTCACTGTGAACATGAAAAACAAACAGTAATTATACAATTTTATTATGGAAAATTTAAACATATGGAATTGTAATATAAGACTACAATAAAATCCAATGTGGTTAATCTCTAAGTCCAACAATCAATAAATTATGTTCAAGTTTATTTCATCTACATCTCCACCATTCTCTACACTTAGCTAATTTTGAAGCAAATTTCAGATGATATCGTTTAATCTGTAAATATTTTAGTTTGCATTTCCAAAAGATACATTCAGTGGTAATTATAGTTAATAACAATATATTGTATTATAGAACAATGCTACCATAGTTGTAATAACTCTAGGTAATTAATATAAGCATTATCTCATGTAGTTATCACTGTTTCATGAAACATATAAACTTGTATATATACTTCAAAACATCGTGATGTATATGATACCATTTTATCAGACAAATTAAAAAACACATAAATTCAATTAAAACATTAACATATAAATGAAAGTATAGCTAACAATAAATCCTTAATATCACCAAATATTTAGTCAATCAAACTAGGCTTTTTTTTGAGCAGAAAATGACACAGAGACTAGTCAGGAGTGTAAATGTCCTTTGTCCTCGTTTCCCTGGCAGTGGTTTAAAACTTCCAGACACTGTCAAAGATTGTAACTTCTGGTTCTAGCCTCATATGTAGATGTATTTAAAATAATTAAAAGTAGAAGTAGAATATAAAATGCAGATTGTTTTAAAAGACTTAATATAGTATGGGATTATTTTTCCTAAGATATATGGAAAATATATTCAGTAGTAATCAATACAGGGTAAGTATAACAAGGAAACCATTTTTAGTATTACTTTAGGTAGATATCAAAAGAAAAAGGGGCATTCAGAGAAAAGATATAGTACATTACTAGCAAATTTATTGTCCAAAACAATAACCTCTTCTCTTTTTGTGAAATGTATATACGGAAGAAATTAAATTTACTTTTGAGACTAAAATATTTACTAAAGAGCTAGCATTTATTTTTGTAATGTTATGTTTTAAAACTTGTTTCTAGTTAAAGTAAAAGAATAACTAAAGAGTAGGAAAGATAAATAATAAGGTTGAAGGAATAGTTTTTTGTTTTGTAGAGTACTTATATGTATATTTTTTATTATACTTCATGTTCTAGGGTACATGTGCACAACGTGAAGGTTTGTTACATATGTATACATGTGCCATGTTGGTGTGCTGCACCCACTAACTCATCATTTACATTAGGTATATCTCCTAATGCTATCCCTCCCCCCTCCACCCACCCCACAACAGGAATAATTCTTAATAGAGTATAAAATAATACAGCTAGAAAACAGGCACATTGGCATAGGTTCTGATGATTTAGGAAAAAAATGATTTTAAGATTTCCGTTGTGCATCATGAAAAAATAATTTTGGCATTGTTAGAAAATATTATGTTGTTTTGCTTTATGAGCTGGAGGAAACTGAAATCGTTTTTAGTAAGTAATTACTTCCACAAAAGGAGCCCTTGGATTTTAAGATTCACCCTGGAATTTTCATCAGTACTTAAAATATAGTTTGAACAGCAATAAAACTTGAAAGTCTGAATTATCTGTCTCTGGCAGAAGAAAAGTTACCTACTCTTAAAAGGAAAACAACATTAGACTCCTAATCAATTCATTTTCTGTGAAAAGAAGAAGAAATTTTCTCAAAGCAAAACCTGTTCCACATCCACATGTTCCACTGTCTAAGATCTGCAAGGAACAATAGCAATTACACTAAAGAAAGACCCTGTTTGTTACATCAGTGCTTAAAAAAGAAAACACAGCATATATACCATCTTAGATGTACTGCCTATACATATATGATACATAAATTATATGCATTTGAATATTTTCTATTGATGCACATTGTCCATGAAATTCGAAGAACATACTTGACCAAAAATATAGGTAATATTCATTTTTTGAAATTTCATTAACTTGGAACAATTTATATTTCATCTCATTGATTTAAATATGGACTATTTAATTGTAATATAAAAATTTCGTATATCTTTCAAAAAGCTTCCGGGTCATGAAAGGCAAAGGAAGATTGAGGACCTATCAGATTGGAGGAGATGCAAGAGTCAAACAATTAAATGCAATGTGGGATCCTGAACTGGATCCTGAACTGGATCCTGGACCAGGAAAAAAAAATGGCGGGTTAGTGGAGAAACTCAATATTTGTATAAGGCTTATAGATATTTTAATATTATCATATATATGTTAATTTCCTGGGTTTGATCACTTTTTTGGGATTAGAAGTTAATATTAGTAATGTTGGGCAAAGAGTGGGCAAAAGGAATGTCTGTATTACATTTGGAAATCCAAAATTATTTCCAAATAAAAAGTTCACCATTAGTTTTGGCTTATAAAGGAACACAAACAAACAAAACCCCAGCATAAATTGACAGTGAGTGTTCAAGTTGAGTAGAAATAGGGGAATTTATTCCTTAGAAGAATTCAAGACAGATTTTTAATTTCCTGTGTAAAAATGTCTTGTGTTCCTACAACCAGTGACCATATTTCTTAATACAGCAATTCCTGCGGAGCATTGTAATACCATGTGCATTAAAACATATGGTTAATGAAAAGAATGATGCAAATAGGTACCATTTAGTACCTCCTCATATTGATGATCATGTCATAAATGTCTTTTATGTTCAAGTGTATATCCTGCTTGTTTTTTCACATTTCTAAAAACACAAATTTTGATATAAAAAGTTTTCCAAAATGTCCTGAGTCATCTAAAATGAAACCCAAATGTCAGTACATACGTCAATCTGACATTAGAATAAAAAAAAATTAGATTATACGATTTGCTTTACCTGAAACTGTGTGATCCTTTGAGTCTCTTGTTATTTTTATCCTTGCGTGAGGAAAGATGTAGTGCATAGTTTTCCCGTTCATCTGTATGATCTAAGACATACATGTAATAAGGTAAAAAACCAACATTAAAGACACTTAAAGTGCAATATATATAATTAGAATGGTTCATTTCCAAGCACGTTGATTAAATCAATGGAACATAGTAGGAGATTCTCACCTGATGGCAATTTAAACACCTTACATGAACACTATATAATGATATTGCTGGTTCTGAGATCTTATGGTTTTTGCATTTGTAACCAATGGCTGTTGCAAACTGATTTGTTATATTTGAAAAATTAATAAGTGCATGCAATAGGTTCTGAAGAACGTTTATTACTACAGTAGTATGCAGTCAATATTGATGACCTCGGATAGAGAATGTATATGGAAAATGCCAGCTGCTGATTTTGCTCTGGACAGCCTAGGAATGGAAAAGCATTTTTAATTTTCAGCAATTAAGTGGTGCCGGGGAGAAAAAAAACAGAGAAGATCCTCCTACTTTGATATCTCTATTATCATAATCAAGATTGCTTTATGTTTATGTTGCTTGATTTATTGTGGCATTGTACTTCTGCTGAGTCCATGTACTAGAAGTTTCATTGTAAACTAGATCCAGAGGCTAATTCTATATAAATAAATAAAGTCTTTGTTCACTTAATACTTTTTAAAATTCAAAGCTTGCATTATTGATAGTGTTATGTCTCTTAGACATTCCTTAGGGTAGAATAAGTAACACTTAAAGCTACTGTTGCAAATCTGAGATTTCAATTCTCATTATTGAGACTTGAATATGAGAATATTACAGACTGCATTATCTGTGTTTCCACCTGGTGAAATGAAGTTTCTGAAACAAAAGTAAATTGCAAAATGCAAACTTGTACTTTATATTTTATGGAACTTTGCTTTCAAAAGGGATTTATGAAATAATGAAAGACAGAAATGGCAAAATATTTACTCTTATCTGTATTAACAGGACTTTATTTGTATGGAATGTTGTATGTATTGTCATAAGAAAATTTTTGACTTAACTTACAACCAAAATAAAGTTTAATATAGATGAAGATTTCATATTTCCTATTTTAGAATGTTTAAGAGGTGTGTTCCCAAAAGATGAAACAGAATTTAGGACCAAAGAGGTATACATTTTGTGAAGAAAGGTTCCTTAGAAAACTCTTGTGACCTTAATGTGTCCTAGTATTTCCAGCGATAAAATTGTTAGAATTCTGGATATTAAAAATAAAACAGATATTTTAAAAACTAAAGCTAAAATTTTAGCCTTTAGCTGTTTTTCTCTTTAGGAAAGAATAAGCTTAAGCAGGCCTTAGGTTAACATAAAATATTCCCTAAACAATAGCGAAATCCTGTTAAATCCAGGAATATTATGTGAATTCTGCAGAGTAAAACAAAAATAGTTTACTAAATTATAAAAACATTAGGGTAAGTATAATAAGTCAATTCAGATAATTCATACTAATGTTAACTTTGTAAACCATTGAAAACCTTATTCATATTTGTAATAAGTGCTTACATTTTTCTTCTTTTTCCCTCTCTTGCCTGCTGTTCACTCTTCTCTCCTGTCTCTATCTCTTTTATCTGTCTCTCAGTCGGCCCCTCACTCTTTCCTTTCTCTCTGTTACTTTGCCCTGCCTACATCTTTTTCTCCTACTTTCTTTCCTTCTTCTTTTTTTCCTTTCCTAATCTACATTTAAAAATCTTAATTTTTACTAGAAATAAAATCGTGTGTATTGAAAATTTTGTAACTATTAGGTGTAACTGAACTTTGCTTTGGTACTGCAGATAATTCAGTAAAATTGGATGTTACTTCATTTTATTTCAATCTGTTCTAATCTCAGGTATTAGTTAATAATAATTCCAAAATGTTATTCTTTCCATTTGGTCAAAAATAAAGTAAGAAAACACAATTTTGTCTTTTAGTATTCTTTCCAATTTTCAGACTGGGGAGATGTTGATGTAATCTCATAGTGAATCTATCACACAGTTTAGAAGAGTCATCATCAGGCTTCCTAATTTTTTCACCAGTTTTATCAAATAGCCACTATTTCCTTTTATTTTATAGTAGAAGGAATGTTGCACATCTTAATTTTCTTGAATATTGCTTTCAGAACATCTCATACAATCTCCTCTAGTTTCAGAGACTGCCTACGCTGTCTGCAAGCAGCTTCATAAATCCACTTAATAAATCAGAAACAAGAAAGTGCCATAATTATGATCAGCATGATCAAAAGTCTATATGTCTTCCATGTATGAGCTAGATGAATTTCAGTTTTTGAGTAACCACAGAGGGTAAATGTTGAGAGAGTCCTGTAGCAGATGGGGTTATGGGTAGGTGTTGCTACTGCCAACTAGGAGTAGGCACAAAGCCAAGGGGCAGAACTGATGTCAAGTGGTGCTACATTCCTCTCCCCAAGGGGATGGTCTCTGTTATCACTGTCTTTTGGTGATTCCTCATTGATAGGATTACTGCCTATAGGCCTCCCAGAAAGAGGGCTGTTCTTCCCTACCTACAAATATTTCAAAAAGAGTTATTTTCATGAATCAAGCCTGTATATATAAAGAGTAAGTTAACAAAAAGGGAATGAATTGAGCCCTTTACTTCATACACGGAAGACAGATAGCCTTTATGCTCTTTTTGTTAACTTACTGTGTATTCGTACAGACATTCACCCATTCCCTCATTTAAATACCACACATTCTAGATGCAGGAAACAGAGTGCCCTGCTGGGTTCCTAGCACTGTATACATATATAACACGGTAGTTGGGGTAGAGAGCTGCTGGCTCTCAAGAAGCTCACAGTCCAAGACCTAATACATGGGGTACTACTGGAGCACAAAGGAAGAACACTTACCCCAGATTTCTGGGGAAGTAGGGGTGGTAGTGTCAGGGGAGTCTTCTTGCATGATGGGGCATGTACACGGACACCTGGGTGATGATTAGGGTTTGCCAAGGGATGAGAGGAGGAAAAGTGTCCAAGGAGAGAAAACAGAACATTCGAATTCCTAGAATCAAGAGAAAGAGTGGCTCTTTCATGGGAACTTAATGTACCTCAATCAAGCAGTTGCAGAGGAATTGCAGATGATGTCAGTATAAGTGCAGAAAGAGAAGGGATTTTATAATAGTCAAGAAGTGTTGACCTTTACAACTACCTTGTGAAAGGTATTAGTCTTATTTATAGATAAGTGACTAAAGTAAAATTAAAAAATAAGAGATTAGGCTATCTGTGCAATTCACAAAGCAGAGCTGAATTTCTGCTGAAGAAGGCAGAGGTTAAGCATAGATACATAGATACACACACACATACACACATATATAAGTATACATATATATTTGAAATGAAGCAAATATAGATTTTTATATTTGGTTTATTTTATAATTAACATGACTGTGTGTCTAATAAAAATTTTCAGAAATATTCTTCTATCCCTCTAATGTTTGTTTTATGCAAATGAGTTTTAAAAGGAGATAAATTAGTATTTGCATTAGTATTATCGGTTTTATTACTTTTGCCTCCAAAGCATTTTATGTATATGAGTTCTTGTTATGCATGTTTTCAAATAAAAGCATCTGAGTTTATTAGTACCAAGAGCTCAATATTAGCTTTTTATGATTAGAGATGCAAAGAAGTTAATAACATGAGAATGCCATTTTGTGATTCTCCAAGTCAAAATATAGTTATGATGAGTTAAAGAGGGAGACAGTATTTGAAGATAAATAATAATGCAAAAAGCATGAATTTTGAGTTTTATATAATTCAACTCTCGAACTTCACGTAATTAAAATGTATGTTATAGTAGAATCTATTTAGAAAAAATGATAAAGAAAAACAAATTATTTTCATAAAACTCAGCACATTTGTTACTTATTTGGGAAAGGGAGTGGTTATGATCTGGAAGGGACATACAGGGGTTTTGGGGACACGAAACGTTCCTTTTTTTGGCCTGTGTGGCGGTTTTATGGCTGTTCACTTTTAACTAGCTTATAACTTTGCATAGTTGCAGTTTCAGTAGTACATACATAGTTTTGTTTGTTTGTTTGTTTGTATGTTAGATGTGAAAATGTAAAAATTTATACAAATGTAAAAAATTACTTTTAGCAAGAATATACACATTATTATATTCACCTAACAAGAATCCTTACGTTTCTACTTGAGAAGACATAGCAAGAAATTTATTAAATGATTCTCAAAAATACCTTCTCTGCTTAATTTTGACATTATATTGGTCTATAATTATATATTATTTAAACCATTATTACTATGTACTCAGTAGACCAAAACCATAAATCTGTATATGTTAGTAACATAAAATTGAAACAAGAATGTCCTTAAAGATATGAATATTTCATTTACATATTTGTGGGCTGGACACTTTAATATATATCCTTTAAATTACTTTAAATATATCCCCAAAGAATATTAGTTTGGTAAATTAGGTGGAAAAGACTATTCTCAGTGCCCATGGAAACAGTAGTGTTGATAATAAATATTCCTGTTTGTTAATTACTAAACAAGCTGCCCTGTTTATGCAGTTGATCTTACTATGATTTTGTTAAAGTATCTGTGTTTTCTTTGACTTGTTCTAGGTTTGTGGGAAACACTAAACTTCAGAGAAACAAATGAGATGGGTAAGATATAACAAATATTCCATTTTAGAGAGATTCATATAATAAACACATTTAAGGAAGTTATTTTTAACTGACAAATTTGTAGATAAAAGGAGGTAAATTTAAGATTTTAAATGTGCAGAATAATTTTATTAATTTTCTTACTTTCTAGCCAGATCTATTTGATGAGATTTGAAACACAACCATAAATACAGTTTTAATAGCAAGACAAGCCAATGAAAGCATAGTTCAATACAGGCCGATATGTTTACATGAAGTAAAAAAATGGAATTATATTGACATTTTAATGGAGGTAAACATAAGCCTAAACAAAATATGTATTAAAGATATCAAAAACTAAAGACAGAAATTTATAGTAGAGAGGAATTATAAGAATTCTAGAAAATATGATAGCATATAGAAAAACAGAACAAAATTCTAAGAAAAAATTCTGTTTAATAGGTAGAAATTTGTCAATGAAAATTTAAATTGCTTAGAAAGAAATCAAATCTAAGCGTATAGACAATGTATTTTAGACAGTACTTATAAATGTCAAAGCCTTGTTTTCTTTTACACCTCAAAATGACAAACACTAAATTAAATTACAGTAAGTCTATATGGATCTTCTCAGTTGTTCAAAATACGGTTGTTTTCTATATCAATGAATCACTAAACAGGATGATTTAGGAGTTAATGTAAATAAAATAAGTCAACTATTTATTTTGGATATTTTAATAATCATAATGAGTACACAACCTGCAAATATCTGATCTGCTAAGGCAATTGATTTAAGGCCACTTGGCTTATATGAAGGTTCTCCTTCAATTCACTCAACTCTTAATCTAGTAGGTGTATTTCAAAATTCAATTCAAACATCACCTCATTTGCTCAAAAGTGAGTAAGATCATGAATTTTTGTGTCATATTTAATTGTGAAATTTACCTGTTTCAATTTCTTCATCTATAAGAATACACTGATTAGTAATATCTACTTTATGTGAGTTGTTCTGTATATAAAATTCAAAAATACATAAAAAAACAGCTAACATTTCCATGTAATAGATCCACTAAAATATCAGTTTCCTTTCTCCCCCAGGTTAAGCCTTCTTTCTATCCCAGCTCACTTGGTTTGCCCATCCTCTCACTTGTTCTTAGCATCTGAACAAGCATTGAAAATTACTCAAATCCATTTCACCCAGTCACTTGTAAGCTCTCAGAGCTCCACATATTCTTGTATAGCTGTGCTGGATATGTTATGCAAACTTAGTAACGATCTGTTGGAGGAATCAATCACTTAAATTGGTAGAAGTATCACAGTCCAATTTCAATCAGTCATAGCTGATGAAGCAAGCTATGTTACTCCTTTATGTCATTGGAAAACAAAATTGTGAAATTAATGGACAAATATCTCATTCCTTTTAGGACAACTAAGACCATTCTAGCACAGAATTGAGCCTTTTTTGATAAATCTAAAAGAAATTGCTAAATATAGCACTTACTTGTTCTTGATGCTGACTGAGTGGTCTAGAGTGGACCAATCTTTCTGGCAGTTTTCGGTCCAGACCATGTCCATTTTCCAGACGAGACTCCCTGGGTTTATCAAACCAATCTGTTTCCTCACGACGCAGATGATAGGCTTTGGACACCAAGGAAACATCATACATTGCAATGGCAAGTAATATAGATGATTGAGGGCAGCAGATGTTCTGTAGTACTAGCATGCACTAGGCTTGTTAACCATACATGCATTTCAAACACATTTCCCATTAGGACTAGAAAAATTATTTTGGTTATTACATCAAAAATCAAATTATGTCAAAAATTTTAAACCATAGAATAGCCTAGAAAAAATGATGCACACAGATGTTCACAATCTCAGAGCAAAACAAAACAAAATCAAATTTCAAATCAAGAGAAAAAAGAAATTTAGATCATGATAAAATAAATAAATGAACAAGTGATCATTCTTCAAAAGGGTCATTCTATTCAACCTCAGCCCATCAGTTCCCACATCCACACATTCTCTCCCATACTCTACCCACAACCCACTATTGAAAAAAGAAAATTTTAAGATGAGTTGGTGGGTGCAGCAAACCACCATGGCACATGTATACCTATGTAACAAACCTGCACGTTCTGCACATGTATCCCAGAACGTAATGTATAATAAAAAATGAAAACAAAAAAGGATTCCTTGTGTATGGAAGTTTCTGTCACTTTCCCACCATTACATCAATCCAGTGCCAATAGGTTATTGCTGGCTTTAACATTATTTTTTGAAAATATGACATTTCTATGACATTCACAACAAACAAAAACATTTGTTTCTAAGAGAATTCTGGTGTTATTGTTAGGAACATGTGTGCCATGATTACTTAGTAGCCTAATATTAAAAATACCTCTATTATAATTGTTAAATAAAAATAAAATTATTTTTTGAAGAGAAGCACTGATTTAGAAAATAGATTGAAGAGTTGGTTGCATGCTTTTTATACTTACACTGTGACAAAATCTCACAGCATACTTTTTTGAAAATGCAACTATATTTAAGGTACACAATTATTATTTTAAATTAAATTTCATTCATTAGTATTTCATAGGTCTTTTCAAGATATTCTATAATGACTGAGCATCTTATTTTCCCTAATATACAGAATTTGCCTTTTAATAAATTGTTTTATTCTTTGTAAAAGAATCTCTAATTAACAGTCTCTGAAAATACTTTGTTGCTTCCTAAACAGTAGAAGGAACAATGCTCAAGTGCTTATCCTTTGCGGATGATGCTTAGATTACTTGATGATGTTGTCAACCTCTACTTTCTTGAAACTCCAGCTTCTAGAAAGTCATACAATATACTTTTATTTTTCTATCTGCATTCTGACTACCATCTTTTCCAAAACCTCCTCCCAATCTTTTCTCCTAGGCCATTTCCATCATTTCATTGCTGCTGGGACTGGTAAACCCACAGCATATGTACTACTTAGTCACCTCTATACCTCCTGTGGTCAACACTGCTACTTAACCACAGCATTTTCCTCCCATAATACAAAACGAGCAATGATGTGTCATGGGTTCATTGGTCTTAGATTTCAGAGAATACATTAATACTTAACTGTTTTGTGATTGCATACATACTTGACTGATCTCACCTATTCTAAGCTGCTTAAAGGCAAGGCTCATATTGTCCTTTTTCTTCCCCCTTCCCTCAATACTAAAATCAATGCCCTGCCTAAGGCATAACATCGAAATAAATATTGACATGAATGTAGCACAGAATTAGTCATCAACTAGAAAAAGTAGTTAACATCCTAATTATGATAAACACATTTAAAAATAAGTGTTAATTTGTCCTTTTAACCTCACTGATGCAGATATTTTTTACAATGTACTTAATAATTATGGTTTTCCATAGTCTTAATTTGAAACCAAGTGACTGAACTTACCAAGAAATTTAGTGTAATAGACATTTGACAGGTAAATACAAAACAAATTCATTATTTAATCATTCATCTCTTAAAATTTATTAGATTATTCTCAATGACATTGACACTACTTTTATCTTCTTATAGGATTTTATAGATTTCTCATGAAAATAGAAAAATAATTTATACTTATTTTAATAAATTAATATCCTTTATAATGTAGTACATTTCATTTGAATGTATAACTTTCTTAATTGCATTTGAAATACAATTCTTTAAAATGTGTGTTTTGTTTGGCTGTGTCTATAGAAATAAAGTAGAAGTTCAACCTGACCCAAATTCTGTCAATTTGTTGCCAATAATTCTGATTATGCATTTTGATTTTCTGTTATTTTTTATAATAACACTATGTGTAACTGAATAAGGATGACTATCATCCGTTGCACAGGAATTTATAATCAACCAACAGCAAGTAGATGAAACCAATCTGCTTTTGTATTGAATTTTGTTTTCATTGTTTAGAACTAGTTGTATATAAATGTTAATTGTTTATAACTGTCTCATCTTTCATGGTAAAATCTAAGTGAAAAAGTAAATTTTATAACAAAAAAATTCTGAATTAGTTCAAATCATTTGAAGGAGATTAACAATCTTTTTTTAAACTTGGCATTATTTTCTTGAATTCCTAAAAGTAATATACAAATAAGTTATTTCTGGATCTAGTACTGTCCACAGGCTACAGTTACATAAATAGTTTAATTCTTCTTATATTGGTCAAATATATATACTTTTAAAAAGACTGTATATACTGGAGGACATGAGATGAATTACTTTTTTTTTTCTTTTTGAGATGGAGTCTCACTCTGTCGCCATGTTGGAGTGCAGTGGCGTGATCTCAACTCACTGCAACCTTCACCTTCTGGGTTCAAACGATTCTCCTGTCTCAGGCTCCCAAGTAGCTGGGACTACAGGTGTGCGCCACCATGCCCAGATATTTTTTGTATTTTTAGTAGAGATGGGGTTTCACCATGTTGGCCAGGATGGCTCGATCTCTTGACCTCATGATCCACCCGCCTCAGCCTCCCAAAGTGCTAGGATTACAGGCATGAGCCACCACGTCTGGCCTGTTGCTAGCTTGCTTCAAGCTAAAAATATTAATAAATATTAAGCAACATAAACTATGTCTATATAGATTTTTCCTCAAGAAAGGTATTTCAACATCAACGAATCTTTTAGAATATATCTAATGACTGTCTTATATCCTATAACTTATAGAGTTTAATTGAATTTGGGAAAGCACACAACAAATAATTTGAAAGCAATTACATCTGTTTTGTTCACAGGATACTAAATAACCTGTAGAATGTTATACTGTTCAAAGTTATCTTAGTACATTCAAATATAGATATAGCATGTATTTGCTAAAAATCTGTTAAAAATTCCTAATACTTCATGAGTTAATAAATCTTGGGAATTATTGATTGGAAAAAAAGTAGTTTCTATTTTTTTTAAATACTGAAGGAATTCAAGATGTCAAACGAAAAGTAGACCATTACTCATTAGAAGAAAAATAGTATGTTTATGTGATATATAAAGAAAATATATACCATTTTACTACATACATCATTTAGAAGTAATCACTACAATTCACACACATACCATTACATATATGTCATATATAATTGTTATAGTTTTCCTGCCCAAATTTATATCAACATAATCTTTATAAATGATTTCCTTGTCTGCTTAATTTAAAAATATTTTTTAGTTTAATTTCATTTAAATTTTAATTGCTTTACTTATTTGGCATCATCTTTACACACTTCATAATTTTATATGCTGCATGGTATCTCATCCTCTGTTTTATCAAAACAATGTTTTTCACACAGTCTTTGATGATTATGACCTATACATCATTCAAACATATAAAAGGGAAATAGAATATTCTGTTATTTTTATATGGCTGTACACATAAGAAAATGCCACATATCAGGATATATAGAAACATCTAAATATCTGGCAGCACGTGGACAGAATATATATGATGATAAATCAATTTGTCAAACTCTCTTTAGATATATGCTCATCATGTACACACAATCTTAAGGCATTTCATTATGCCATAGACCCTCTAGGGTTTTTGTTTTATTTTGTTATTTTATAGACATGACTATTGAACAATCTCTTTACTCTTCTGCAACTGTCATTTTTTATGTATAAAATGTTTATAAAATGTAGATTGTAAAAAGTAAGGAAATATTAAAGACTGTTTCCACATAATATCACAATTCCTGCTATGTACATTTATTCAAATAGTCATCTAAATAAAGAACCCACAAATTGAGTATTTTATTCAATTAACTAATTGTCAATAAAAATGGTCAATCCAATAGCCTGTAGAGATGAAAACAAATCAGAAAATGACTAATCTATTTGAACTTCACAAACAAAAGCAGTTTGTCCTCCTTCAGATACAGCGATTACTTTAGTTCAATAAAAAATCTATTAAAATTCAGGTTTGAATTTCTAAAATCCTATTCATCTAGACAAAGATGTAGGAAAAAATTCCTTTTCACAAAAATGTGTATTTTCCCGTGAATCCTCAAGAAAGATGTTAGGTTTGAAAGGGGAGATGTTCATGTTAGCTTAGTTCTTTGGAGTCTCTAAAGGAAGGAAATAATAATGCTTTTATTTGATCAAAAATATATTATTTCCAGAACTCCATCTACATCTACATTCAAATGTAAACAAAAGAAGGTGAAAAAAAAAGGACCAAGAGTCAAGAGTCATGAATCCTCTTGGTATAGGCTAGCCTATTCACACCTTTGTATCATTTCTCCCTCTTCTTCAATCTTAGACTTGGACTGGATAATTTTCAAAAATGTTTATGGTTGTGTATCTTTAAAAACAAAGCTACTTAAAATGAGTTTTTAGTTAAGCATTTACTGTGTTAAAACACTTGTTTAACATGAAAATCTAGCAAGTCAATTTAGGGCAAAAACATGGGATGATACCAAAAAAAAAAAAAAAACCCAAGAAACCAAAGGAAAAGGCTAAATGGGCAAACCAGGAAAGTTTGAACTCTAAATAACTAAAATCACAAAAGAAGTTTACAAGGATTCAATTTTAAAGAATACTTCATACATACTAATACAATTATTTATTTTCATGTCTTATTTAGTACTAAACTTCCTAGCATATAATGCAAAATTACAAATTTGTAAATAATAGTATTCATAATGAGAGAGAAAGATAAAACAGAAATCTTTTATTTAAGGAAAATAACAAAATTCTACATTATACTAACATCAAGAACTTATCCAAAAGTTCTCAAAAATAGAACACCTTCTGAACTAATGAACACTGATCTCATAAAGATGCCATAAATGATTTTCTATTACAAAGTCTATCAGAATAGTATTTCATGGCTCTAAACTTTAATAATTCCAGAAACTGAAAGAAACTGATCAATAACTTTTAAAATGTATTTTAAAAAATGAAAGAAACATACAATGAAAAACTTTTCAACTATGGATTTATAGGATGACCATATTTTATTGACAGAATTATTTGATAATGGTTTTAGAAAAGCAGACACCAAACAAATCAAGCAATCAAGAAACAGAACAATAAAGGAATAAACTAAAACTAAATAAAGAAAAGCATGCTAAAGAATCTATACACAAGATAAAATTTCCATTTACAAGAAATAAAATTGAAGTAAACATGCAAAAGACACACCAAGAAAAGTAGGATACATCTCTGGAGAAGGGAAATTAAACATGCAGAAAAATAAGAGTTTGAGTTTTGAGAGTAACAGGGTAGTTTGAGGCCCAATTTACCTTCACTGTCTGACATGGCATGTTGGAAGTCATCCATGATGAAGGCTATGTCACGGTCATAGCCTCGAGTCCGTGATTCTTCCCTCATGTGTTGCTGAACTTCAGGCAATGAGTGGCTTGATCCAAACTGATCCCTGGTGTCTGCAGATATTGGTGGCAGGGGTCCAGCTGCAGCCCTGGCCATTCCCATTGGCTGGCCAACAGGACTGAGTGGGCTTTCTTCTTCAGAATTCTGGGCCACAATTGGTATTCTTCCTCTACTTTGACTAATTGGCAAACTGGTCGGTTTAGTTCTGGCAGAGGATGATGTGTGACTAAATGAAACATCTAGAGCTTCAGCCTCTTGAGCTTTCAGTCTTAGGGAAGAGCTAGAAGAATCCCTTTTAATTGATAAATCAAGCCCATAGACAGAGGAAGGTCTGGAGGAAGGTCTGGACCTGCTGCCACTACTGTATGGCTTATCTGCTTCATCCTGCAAAGCTGAGCGTATGGTATTTCCTAATGTGCCCAGTCCTGTGCCAAGAGAGGATCCCATAAATTTTTGTTGGTCTGTAATATTTTTTCTGAGGCCAAAAGTGATGTCATCTTGAAGAAGCCTTGCCCTGGAGGAAATGCCACCAATAGATGAAGTGCTAGAAGTCATATAGCTTGAATAATCAGGTTCAAGGTCTCTACTTTCTTGAATAGGTGAAAATTTTGACATTTTAGGGTCAATTAGTGATTTCTTATGCTTTGACTGCTTTTGATAAAGAATGGCTGCTGGCAGTTGTTTTGCTGCTTGTTTTTCAAGTGTGAGTCTACTGATGCTATACTTCTCGGATTTTGGAAAATGTCTATAGCTAGTATCAGCATGGTAATAATGAGAAAGACCAGCGAGGTGATCTAAGCTCTCTGTCCCTCTACGAAATTCCTGTTTAATCTGATGTTTCAGAAGCTTTAACTCATAGGGATCCTCCATTGGGTCTTCCTCTGCCTTCACATAACTATGCAATCTAGAAGAAGACTGTAAAGGTGCTAGGAAATCTGTCACTTCTTGAGACCGGCGTGTCTCAGTGGTTCGAAGGAGACGGTCTGTTTTTGACAGGTCCTTTTCATGAAGGCTAAATGCAGTGCTTAACGCCGCTGTTCCTTTGGTGATCTCTCCAATGTCGTCAATTAGGACATAATTTCGTGGAGTATGGTGATCAATATCTGCATAGAAAGAATCTGCGGATATGCTTGATATTGGACTGCTTGCCATGCTACTTCTTTCCTCCAAACCTATTCTCAAGTCTAAACTATTGTACTTACTACCAAGATGGGAAACAGCATATGTGTTATCAGTAGAAACAGGTGCTATCATAAGGGGTTGGTTGCGAATCACTTCATAGTTTGAGGTTATCTTGGGCTCCAAATATAATGTAGTTTGCCGTGGCTTCTGTTGTATCACCATCATCTGTGAAGGTAACTGATAAGAAGGCTGTGGGGTTGGCGTAGGTTGAGCTTGAGGTGTGAAGGACATTGTTGCCACAGCTTGGAATGTTGGCTGAGTCTGATAAGGTGAAACTTGCTGATGGTACAAAGTTTGTTGCTGAAAATGAGATTGTTGGGTGTATGAAGTGGGTGCTTGGGTAGGAAGAGCAGGGGAAGAGTATTGGTATTGTGTGTAAGGACTTGTTGGAGGAACTAGTTGAGATTCTGTTTGGGTTTGTGGTGGTATAAACTGGCTGAATTCAGTTTGGGGAGCAGTTCTTGGTCGCTCAATGCCATGCTGACTTTCTATTCGGGCTGGTCTTGTGCTACTTACTTCACTATCAGACATGTAATCACGATCCTCAGCTACTCCCTGGAGGTAGGCTCGTTCTCTCTTTTCTCTCTCCTTTAATAATGCCTCTTTCCTCCTGTTAATTCCCATTTCCAGGTATCGTAGCTTCGCATCAATCTCCTTTTCTTCTTCATCAAGCTCTGCTTGTTTCTTTCTAAGCTTTGCAGATTCCCTTTCCACAAGATCAAGCTCTCTGTCTATGTCCTGGAGAATCTTGGCTCGTGCCATTGTGTTGGTTCTGCAGATCCTTCTCCTGGAAACTGTGCCCATTGTGCTGAATGTGGATTGAGTTCCTGTGGAAATCTCCTCAGGAGGTGGATTTGGCAGAGTTCTTTTAACTTTTTTCTGGGTTCCAGAGGATGCCATGGTTTGAGAACCTTTAGTCTATAATCAAGTAAACAAAATATAGTACTTTATTATAAAGAAAAATAAAATAAAAACCAAATCAACTTCCATGAATTATATTTAATAAAAATGATTTCCCGTTTGATTTTGTGATCACAGCATGATAAAATAAAATATATACATATAATTTCAAGTATTGGTCACAAATACAATTAACTGAAAAATAATTTTTTAAATAAATTGGTTAACTGTAACTCCTATAACATTAGCAGTTGTAAAAACTCATTTTTCATCTAAATTAATATACATAAGATTATTTACTGAATCTATTTCCTCAGTGTTTTGTTAACCATCTAAAATTTAAATTACATTTGTTGAAGATGTTCATTTACCATATGACATTGATATTACGCCTATCTTCTTATTCCTACTTTTGCCCCCTGGAGTGGTTGTCATTCCTATTTTTTAAATTACATCTTCAAATTATCAAATACCTTTTTTTTTTCTAAAAAAGGGATAGTCTGGACTAATTTTCTATTTAATATTTCAAGATTTTCATGACTATTTGGATCTTATGTTTTCTTTGACTTTATTATCCTGCAGTATAGTTTCTTTTTAATACTCTAGTAACTTCCATGTGAAGCTAAAAGAATTGACCAATAAAAATCCATTGGAACCTTTTAAAAAATCAGATAAAAGTATAAAGTTGGTGAGTTTTCAGATATTTTTCATTTTATTTGGTTAATTTGTCATAAACTTGCTTTCTAAGAATTGAAGGTCTTGAGAATCATGCAATTTTAGAATATCAAAAGACATGAGAGATTGCTTTGAGCACTTATAGTTAAAATAAACTGATGTACTCAAAGTTACCTAAGTGTTCAGTGGCACATTTACAACTAGATCTCAGGTCTTCTGCTTTCCAGTTGCATATTCTTTACAAGATGATTTCTTTTCTTTTCTTTCTATTGTAATCCAAATACATCAATTCTCCAATTTTTCCACAGTCACCAAATATTGAGGGCAGAAAACAGAAAAAGTAAGAGTCTATAAATGTTGTACCTGAAAATTGTACCTTATTAATTAGATCACGTTTTTCCAAGACTCTGTACTTTCATTGCCTTTTAATTATTTCCAGATTCATTTCCTTGATAGTTTTTGTCTGTTTTCTGTTATCATATTTCTGCTCCCTTCATGTAACCCCACTATTTGTTCCCTTAATAGACATCATAATATGAAACAAAATCTTAAACATTTATTGAAGTTTATGTGTTCCTAAAATTTAAAATATTTGGATGGAAATGAATAAAAGTTATGAATCTTTGAAATAAGGTAAAGTGACTTTGGTGCAGTAGTTTGTTTTTCCTCATAGAGCAATCCCAAGGTATATGGGGTATTGAAGTTCCCAAGGCAGCTGTTTGACATGTCATTTATTTCTTCTTACTCATCCTCAATTCTTTTCATTTTATAAAATACTCACAATTAAGTCACAGAATTGTTATAAAGATCAAGTGAGACAACTATGTAAAATACTTATTTCACATTACAGGTACCCATTAATATCAGTTCCTTTAAAAGTCTCTATATTTCTATAGAAAACTATGGTTTCTTGATTAACCCACATTCTAGATCTTTACATTTTTTTTTCACTTGTAAAAAAGTACACATGTAACATGTTGAATATCAATGGGCCATAATTAAATGGTAATAAAATAAAAATTAAGATCCTACAATAATTTTCTTGATACTTTTCCAAAATATTAACATAGATATGTCATGTTTTTTAAAAGTTGTTCCACAACAACATCTTCAGTCCTCTGATTATAATGTTGTTCAACGGGAAGCTAAAAACTACATACTATTTGTTTTTTCTTAATATGTATGTGGTAGATCTGGTATATGCACAAGAATTTGAAAATTTAAAATGTTTACCTATTCTACATGATTATGATTATGAAATGGTTTGACAAAAGGGTATTTAATTGTGTTACTCAAGACCGTGATGCCTAACAAAGATGCAATAAAAAGAGGAGAATATGAAATGAAAAATATGACCAATCTTTTGTTCTAATGTTTGGTCACTACCAGAAGTTTTAAATATAACCACTGATAACATTTTCATAGTCCAAAGAACTTAATAATGGTTGAAAACTCAAGTCCCAAAGAAGCCCAGCTTAGAAGCTATATTTGAACTTGGAAGTCACTTCTTTTCAAAATGCATATTACAAATAGTTATATATTGTATGCATCTGTATTGTAGGCTTGCACTTCTTGTGCTTAGGAGAGAAAAAAGAGAGCAAATACCGACCAATCACTATATTTGTCATATGCTCTTATGTGTTGATGGGTGCAGCAAACCAACATGGCATGTGTATACCTAAATAACAAACCTGCACATTCTGCACGTGTATCCCTGAACTTAAAGTATAATTTTAAAAAAAGAGAAAAAAATATAGGTCATATCAGGAAAGTTCTACTGGGAATGAAAATGGAGGATTACTTGACTATTGCAAAGGCTATAACCCAAAAGCCTACAGGAACCAGAAGGTAATGGAGTGAATGTGTTGACCTGAGAATTTAAGTTCCATCTGTCAAGGCTGGCTCCAGAATATTGTTGCCATGAAGAAATAGAGACCCAGTGTGATGAGATCTGTTTCATTCAAGAGAAGTAGGAAATCCATATTTTAAAATTTTGGTCTCTATTTTAAATGGTTTTAAAACATAGTTCAGCCCAAAGAAACCAAGGCTTTTAGCTGCACTGACAGTTTGAAATAAATCTCTGTTCTAAAGAAGAGATTTATTTCTTTAGAAATAAAGAAATAAATGGATGTCCACTGAGAAACCATTAGAGGGTCAAACAGCATTAATGGCTAGTTGAGAGAAAGCAATAGATTTTAAACAATGAAGGAGGATGTGGGCAGAATACAAGAGCCCTAAAGAAAAACTTGAGTCCTTTATTAGAGTTTTCTGTCATCTTTTGGTTAAATTGTAATTATGATCATTCATGAATTTTCTTCCACAGCATAAATTTTCCTTTAGATTTTCCCTAAAATACATAACTATTCAATTCACTTAGACAGATATTTATTAAATGTCTCCTCTCTTCAAAGCACTTTGCTAGGCACACTTACACAAAGAGGATCCAAACTATTGAACCATTAGAACCCCACAGATTTAAATTTAAGCATGTCTGTGAGGGGTGTGTACTATGTTTTAGGAATGGTTAGTATCACTTAAGAGGGCAGACAGATATACAATAAAGAATTTGAAGTAATGTCTTACCAACTTATAATTCAAAAAGAACTGACTCTGACAAAGACAATAAAAACTTCTCAACTAAGTATTTAATTCTAATCAAAAAAACCTCTCAACTAGGTATTTAATTATAATTAAATCAATATAACATAAAATAAGAGTTCAGATCTCCAAATACAGAGATAAAAGCAATACAATATTATTTATTTTAAAAAGATCAAAAGTGCATAAAGTTTATTATGATTAAAGATGATGTAGCTGGAAGCCATGACTAAAGATGAGACAAGACAGTCCAGAAAAAAACTTGTTGTTTACTATGAACTTCTGTGTTGACCAGCTCTTAAAAGTTGTTTTCAGATAGATCTGGTGCCTTTAATCTAGAAAAAAAAAATTGTACTAAATATACTGGATATATAAACTTAAAATAGTTTAAAATAGCTGTGAAAATAGAGAGGAACAAAAAAAACATAATGATAATATAAAGGTTTAAGAAAGACTGGAAAAAAATCACTAATTGTAGATTGCAACATCAATGAGGTAATCAAGCTAACAAGCAAATAACTTTCAGGATAAGGTTTGTTGTCCAAAGTAATTTTAAAGAACATTTTCCTAATGAGATCACTTGGACTCAGGAAGGGGAACATCACACACTGGGGCCTATCATGGGGAGGGGTAAGTGGGGAGGGATTGCATTGGGAGTTATACCTGATGTAAATGACGAGTTGATGGGTGCTGAGGAGTTGATGGGTGCAGCACACCAACATGGCACAAGTATACATATGTAACAAACCTGCACGTTATGCACATGTACCCTAGAACTTAAAGTATAAAAAAAAAAAAAAAAAAAGAACATTTTCCTTAGGAAAGTCAATTTATATAATGCAATTTATACCATTTCTATACGGCAAAGGAAAGGAAATTTTGCTTGTTTTGGAGTGTCAAGAATATTAATGAAAATAATAAGTAAAGCACCTAGACACATTATCCTAAGTGACTTGAATATATGTATATGCATTACTTCATTGTCAAAATTCTCTGAGCTCAACATAAGGATGATAAAAGAAGGATCTGTAGTTTTCTTAAACATTGAAAAAACTAAAAATACATAGGGGCTATTGTTTAAAGTCCTAGATGCTAGACCAAAATTATTCATCCAGTATTATATATAATAAATATGAAAACATTCAATTTATTGATGTATTCAAATAGTTGTTAAGTATAATTCTAAAATGCATTGCTCTAGATGCTAAAGGCATAGATACAAGAGACACTAGATGGAACAAATCTACACTTTGTCCACAAATAACTAATAAATTATGAATATTTTTTGGGAAATTATTGTTTGAAGAAACTACCTCACTATACTGCCCAAAGCAATGTATAGATTCGATGGTATTTCTATCAAACTACCAACAACATTTTCTACAGAATTATAAAAAACTATTCTAAAATTCATGTGGAACCAAAAAATTGCCCAAATAGCTAAAGCAATCCTAAGCAAAAACAAACAAACAAACAAACAAACAAACACAAAGCTAGAGACATCATACTATCCAACTTTTTAAAACTATACTACGAGGTTATATTAAGCAAAACAGCATGAAACTGGTACAAAAACAGACATACAACAATGGAACAGAATATAGAACCCAGAAATAAAGTTGCACACCTACAACCATCTGATCTTCAACAAAGCTGACGATAACTAGAAAAGGATAAATGACTCCTTATTCAATAAATGGTGCTAGGACAACTGGTTAGCCACATGCCAAAGATTGAAACTGGACCCTTTCCTTACACCATATACAGATATCAACTCAAGGTGGTGTGAAAACTTGAATGTAAAGTCTACAACTATAAAAACCTTAGAAGAAAACCTAGGAAATGCAATTCTGAATATGAGACTTGGCAAAGATTTCTTGATGAAGACTCCGAAAGCAACTGTAGTAAGAACAAAAGTGGACAAGTGGGACCTAATTAAAGAGCTTCTGCACAGCAAAAAAAAAAAAAAAAAAAAAACCCAAAAACTATCAACAGAGTGACAGAAAATCTATAAAATTGGAGAAAATATCTGCACACTATACATGTGACAAAGGTCTATTATCCAGAAACTGTAAGACACTTAACAACAACAACAAAAAACCCACAAACAATCCTATTAAAATGGGCAAAGGGCATAAGTAGACATTTCTCAAAAGACATATACATGGCTGACAAGCATAAGAAAAAATTCTCAACATCACTAATCAGGGGAATGCAAATCAAAACCACAATGAGATACCATCCTACACCAGTCAGAATGGCTATTATTAAAAAGTGAACAAAACAAAACAGATGTTGACTAGGTTGTGGAGATAAAGGAATGCTTAAACACTTCTGGTGGAGTGTAAATTAGTTCAGCCACTGCGGAAAGCAGTTTGGAGACATCTCAAAGAACTTAAAAGAAAACTACCATTTGACCCAGCAATGGAATTGCTAGGTATATACTCAAAGGAATATACATCATTCTACCATAAAGACTCATGTGTATATTCATCACAGCACTATTCATGACAGCAAAGACATAGAATCAAGCTAGATGTTCATCAGTGGTGGACTTGATAAAGAAAATGTGGTACATCTATACCATGAAATACTACACAGCCATAAAAATGAATGCAATCATGTCCTTTGTAGCAACATGAATGGAGTTGAAGGCCATTATCCTAAGTGAATTAATGCAGGAACAGAAAACCAAATACTACTATGAGTGTTGTCACCTATAAGTGGGATCTAAACATTGAGTACACATGGATACAAAGAAGGGAACAATAGACACTGGGGTCTACTTGAGGGTGGAGAGTGGGAGAAGAGTGATCGAAAAACTACCTATATCAGGTACTATGCTCACTACCTGGGTGATGAAATAATCTGTAGTCCAAACCCCTGTGACATGCAATTTACCCATGTAACAAACCTGCACATGTACCCTCTGAACCTAAAATAGAAGCTGGAAAGAAAAAAAGGAACTACCTCAGTCTTTTGCTAAATAGTTATCAGTGTCAATATCAAGGATATACTTCTAAACCATTCTAAAACCATCGTACTGCTAGAGAGACATAGCAATATATATTTCATTTTATAAGTATAGAAAGCCATACCTACTGTCAGAAATAAATGTTCATCAAGATAAGACCTTGGATTTTTAGATTTGTTCCCTCAACTAAGCAGGAAATATTTGTATGCAGGCCCTTTATTTAGATGGTGGAGATGTGGATTCTTTTTCAAACAGCAGAATTCCACAAAAATTATCAATAAACAAGATATTTTGATACATAATCCTTAAGACGTTTTCCATATGACACGACATAAGGTGAGTTAGACGAGTATGCAATTATGTATATGTATTGGGAACTGGATAAGAGATAATGATGGATTAAGATACAACAGGAAGCCTGGTTCTTAAAGAATGGATGGTATTTAAACAGGAGAATGTATTCTAAGTGGAGGGAAAATAAGAAACATAAATTTTTGAAAAATATGAAGGATAATCTGGTTTCATTTAGGGCTAGTGATGCCTTAATTCCTGTGAGATGGAAACACATCCAGAGAATGCTCTACGCCAACAGAGAGAGGAAAAATGGAAGAGAAAATACAGGAAAAAAAAAAGCAAAAGTTCAAAAGCTACCTATATATTTAAATCTTTATTCATTTTCTTCTTTTACTGATGGAACAAGCAGGGCTGGTTATTACATACCAGTCAAATTAACTCCAATACCATGTGAAATACCAGAGAAACCTTCAAACTATAAATGTGCAATCACTGACAATGATTTCTAATGCAGTATGCTAGGTAGCAATCAGTGTGGCTTTGTCAAAGAGAAAATTGTGACAGCTCAATTTAATTTTCTTTAATTATAATGTGGCACTCCATGTAGATAACATAGAAGCAATACATGTATTCTAGCAGTGCTTGCACAGAACATTTAATGTTTTCTCATGACAGCCATCAACATAGTTTTGGCCATAAGGATGGAAAGTAGTAATATAATTTGTCAGGGATTCACATACCAACCATGGCTATTTGTGGTGCAGCATCAATATAGGTAATTAACAAGTCTTTTTTTTTTTTTTTGAGACGGAGTCTTGCTCTGTCGCCCAGGCTGGAGTGCAGTGGCCGCATCTCAGCTCACTGCAAGCTCCGCCTCCCAGGTTCACGCCATTCTCCTGCCTCAGCCTCCCAAGTAGCTGAGACTACAGGCGCCCGCCACTGCACCCAACCAGTTTTTTGTATTTTTAGTAGAGACGGGGTTTCACCGTGTTAGCCAGGATGGTCTGGATTTCCTGACCTCGTGATCCGCCCGCCTCGGCCTCCCAAAGTGCGGGGATTACAGGCGTGAGCCACTGCGCCAGGCCGGTAATTAATAAATGTTTCTCACCCTTGACAGTAATGACATTTTGGACCAGATGATTCTATATTGTTAGACGTTGAGTTGCACCTCTGGCTTGTACCCACTAGATACCATCAGTATACCATGTCAATCAAAAACGTCACGATGCATTGGCAAATGTCTCCTGGAAGGAAAAATAGCCCTTGTTGAAAGACACTAATGCATGTGATATACTAGATAGTGTCCTCAGGTAGAGAATCCTGATGGACTGTTAATTAATATATTTATTGATGATGAGAATCCTACTATTAGTTTATCATAGCGCCTTACTCTGAATGGGAAAAGGCTGACTTCCTAGAGTAACTAGAAATTAAACAGGGCCTTGAAAAGAGAATTCGATGGAATAAATGGTAAATGAAAAAGATACATTCTAGGTTATGGTAATGACAGGAGAAAATTAATAAGAATAGGAATGTACCTAATTATCTTGACTTGTTATAAATTCTTAGGACCCTAAAATTAATCCCTTCATTATATAGAAAAATTCTTAACTATTACATTATCACAAACTAATATTCAAAAGGTATCCAACTAGCTATTTTAATAACATAGTTTTATTAGAACACAGGAAGAAAAAAACAAGATGCTTACAATCACAACAATGAGCATACTCAGTGAAGATGATGAATCCTTCTAGCCTAACCCCATAAAAATCTTGAAAAACTGTTCTCAACTGCAATAATTATGGAAAAGTTCGAGTGTAAGGTATTGCCAGTCCGACTGAAAAATCATGTAAGTCCTAGTACATTGTTAAAAGTTGTCTGTTATTCTAAGTTTATAAGAAGGATCAATGATGCAATTAAAAAGAGATTAAAACCTTAAAAAAGGAAGTAATAATTTAGTTTGAGAAATTAAATACCAGAATCACTAAGGGAGATCAGGTGCATAGTGAAGCTTAATTTTAAAATTCAAGAAACTCCTGCTATCTTAAAATAACTTAAGAAAAAAAGGAATTAGAGCAAAAAAATTTGATAGCTCAAAAACAGTTAAAAAATAGATGGAAACATTTTTAATGAACAACAGACATTTACATACTGTTCACTGTAATAAATAATGAGATTAAAATGATGAAAAAGACATGGTCTCCTCCCTCTAATTGTACAAGAAATTAAAGAGAACTTGAGAATAGAAAATGCCCTTAGGGTCATTTGTCCCATTTTATTTGAACTCTCTTCATCCAGGAACTGCATTGACTTTGAATACCAGAATAAGCCTTTTCTTTACCTTAGTAAGAAGAGTAATACTTATACATACTATACTCCTCTCTGACTTTATTTTCTTCTGCTCTGCTCCTGGCCATTCTTTTTAGGGTGTAAAAATCATCTAAAAAGAGCTATGTATGCCCCTTAAGCACTGGGAAGGGAACTGAAATATGCAGGGTATTCTTTGTTAGTTTGTTTCCAAATGAGAGGTCTTTAAAATATATAAATATAGTTCATTAAAGGAATTAACATATTCCTTTGATTTTAGGAATTTAAGTTGGGAGAGGATGATGAAGCTGTAAGGCAGGCAAAAGGCTACAAATTAGGAAACATCCCTTTACACATCCTTCCTTTTAAATAGACTGGAAGCAGAGTTTCACTCTCTGAAATGTCAATGAAAACAGCAATACAGCTTTTAGGGGTCCCCACCTGCACTCCAACAGCAGTAGCTTCCTGTTTTTAGATAAAATCACAGTTAGATATAGAAATATTCAGCAGTCTATCTTATGTACAATACCATTAGTAATGTGCTACCAAAATAGAACCATTATTAATCACCATCCCTCTATCCTCTGCTTCTCTGCTTCTACCCTCTTTGGATATAAAACATACATGTTTAGTGCAAAACCTCAAGAATTTTTGTTGCTTTTTTTTTTTTTTTTTGAGACAAGGTCTAGTTCTGTTTCCTAGGCTAAAGTGCAGTGGTGCGATCATGGCTCATCACCGCCTTGACCGGAACTCAAGTATCCTCCCACCTCAGTCTCTGAAGTAGCTGGGACTCCAGGTGTGCACCATCATGCCTAGGTAATTTTTATTTTTATTTTTGTAGAGACAGGGTCTCACTATGTTGCCCTGGCTGGTCTCAAACTCCTGGGCTCAAGAGATCCTCCCGCCTTGGCCTCCCAAACTGTTGGAATTACTAGTGTGAGCCGCCACCAGCCTATTGATTCAAGACATACAAAAACAGGAATGATAACAGAGGAGTGACGTGTGAATAAGGAAAGACTAAATGATACCATTCGTGAGATAATACTTTCAACATGAATAAAATGTTTAAAATCCATTACCACTGCAACAGAGCACAGTGTCTTGCATATAGAAAACAAGACCATCAAATTCTTCAATTAGAGTATTGTGAAATTGTTTAATAATTGTTTCTATGAATTGATGCAATATGTAAGTAGCAGTATCATCACTATGGGACTATGTTTGATTATTAAAAATTATAGACATCTTTATTCATAAACAGTCTTGAATCTCTACTGCCATGAAACAATTTACCATTTGTGAATATAATTGAAAAAAACATTTAAGGTAGTTTTTCTCTACTTCTAAGATTCTAGTGGCAAAAAATGTGAGAGTGATAAACTAAATTACAGGACCCTATTAATAACAGAATAAAACCAAAAGTAATAGAACATACTTAAAAGTTGTACATGTATAAGTTATTTATCAAAGTCTAGTAATATAGACAAAATATTCTCTAACTGATATTGTGAAAACGGCACTCAGTGTTTCATCAAACATCTCTAAGTTTTTCCTTAATGCACCTCTTGTCCCAGTTTGTTTTGTTTTCTTGTTTAAAGTCATTGCTCTTGGGCTGAGCAGTCAAGCAGAAAACTAGTTTCTACCTCACTGGACAGAAGCATTAGAGATGCCAGTCTGTGTGAAATTTATTGCATTATATTTTCTGGAAAGTCCCAAAGAGATTAATTTCTTTTCTTTCCTAAAATCTGTATCAAATATTTTGTAAGGCCCTTTCAAAAGTTTTTTTAAAGTGAGCATTTTTTTTTATATATGTGTGTATGTGTACATTTTCCTCCCTCCCTCTTTCCATCCTTCCCTCCCTTCCTTTTGCTTCCTTCTTTCCTATTAAATTGGATGACTATACTACAACAAAGGGAACAAAATATATTCTGTTCATATGGTTCCTGAATATAGTTCTGCTTAACAGACAAAATATTTAGGTTTCTTTTTTCCTGTCTGGCAACTTCTTTATTCAACTATCACACACATATAGAGTTCAAGAGGAGCATTCACACTCTGTAACAAGAGAGTGCTTTAGTAAAAGATGAATTCTTTCGGATACTCATTTTTGTCAAATGGCAGATCCAGCACCATAAGAAAATTAGGACCAATTGTACATTGCCTTTGGGGTTTCCATCTATAACTTTCAATATTTATATAATTAGCGTAGGTTCAAAGTAGTTACCACACATATGATCCTTGGTTATTTTGCTTTCATGAGATAACTACTTTTTTAAAAATCAATTTGTTAATTATCATTCTATGTGTGAATCAGAGGTTCTTGCTCTTCCCTAGAACAATCCATGGATGCATTCGCATTTCTGAATTTTCAGTCTGGGGCCTTGTCATTTCATAACTGGAAAATGAAAATGAAAATACCTTTCTAGAAAGTGTCCTTACACTTGGCTATCTCTGAGGGACCACAATTAGCATGTCAATCCTTTTTCTTCTTCTCCAAGTTTCTCTACTGATGATTATATGGCATCCAGATGGTTTTGCCAGGATTTCACGGATCTGGTAAAAGCTCACAAAAACCCATCTTGTTTATTCTTTCTTCTCATCATGGTCTTTTAAATCTCACTTTAGTAAAATTGCTCATAATCTCACTGCTAATTCATTCTTGCACTGTATCTTTATACACATCAATTAATATTTCTTTACTAGGCACTTATATTGCATTCCCTACATAAATATATATTTTCAACATATTCAGTTGTAAGCATTTTATACCTGCTTTCAATTGCATACTATAATTTTAACTAGGATATATAGACCAAGGTTCAAAGCAATGCTATAGTTCATTTGCTTTTAGCTTTAAAAAATGAGAGGGGTGATCTGAATTTACTGTTCAACTATAAAAATCATTAAATAAATTTGAGTGTAATTTAACTAAAATTTATTTATTGATCTGTCTATGTGTGTAAAAGCAGTCCTCATATGCATGGGGTAGCTATTTCAGTTAGCATAATACTATTTCTTTGTGGGTGAGTAGAGGAAAGCCAGGCTAATCAATTTAAGAACATACACAATTTATAATGGCAAAACTATTAGCTTAGACTAGGCATTCAAGTGTTTGCTATATATACTTGAAGCAAATGTTTAAACAAAAGAATAATGTCCTTGCAACTAAAGCGACTACTATTCAGAAACACATTACTAAAAGGGTTAATGTAACAAATGATATGATTTATACTTTTGTCAGTGATTTAAGTCAATTTGTAGATAATCTTTTATTTATTTATGTAACAGTGTCCATTCGCTTCAAGCTTACGAAGTACTAGCAAAACTACACAGGTCTGTTAAGAAACTGTTTAGAGAAAGATAAAAGTAATAAAAATAAATGAAAATAGTTAAAATGATGCAATGAATATAACTGGCACATAAAAGACATTTTTGTGTTTGTTTGTTTTTTTTTTTTGGGTCAGAATCTCGCTGTTACCCAGGCTGGAGTGCAGTGGCGTGACCTCTACCTCACAGGTTCAAGTGATTCACCTGCCTTAGCCTCCCGAGTAGCTGGGATTACAGGCTCCTGCCACCACGCTCGGCTAATTTTTTTGTATTTTTAGTAGAGATGGGTTTCACTATGTTGGTCTCGACCTCCCGACCTCAGGTAATCCACCCACATCAGCCTCCCAAAATGCTGGGATTACAGGCATGAGCCAATGCGCCCGGCCCGAAAGGGAAATATTTTAAACATGCACATAGAAACAAAAGTAAGATAATTCTGAAATGGAGCAATCCAGAAGCTATGGGAAGCATAGGTGGTGGAATCAAGATGTAATTGCTCATCCATACCACATACTATACAAGTGTCATGAAGAGGCAGATTTAGACACAGCTTTTGGCTTATCATTTAGAAAGCCATTGGTAATCCTGAGAAAAGTGGTTTCTGCAGAACAATTATACTAGGTTAAAGAATAAATGATAAGAGAGAAAGTTAGACCAGAAAAGATGAACTCTTTATGGCTTGCTAACTGAGATACAAGGTAGTTGTCTGAAGGTGAGGCTTCTGAGAAAGAGTAGCTTTTAGGGAAAAAAGGCATGGTAAGAAACAGTCTAAGGGTCACGAGCAAGAAAGGGAAGTACTTGAGGACATACAAGAGAGAAGGGAAAGCTGATAAGGCCTTTATATAATGATATTATTTAATGGGGGATAATAAATTATTTTAACAGTAATAACTAAATGATAAAGATTTAAAATACATTAAAGCTTACCATGTAGTAAGCATCATTAACAGTTTCATATATAATATCTTATCAATCTCTAATACACCCTTATTAGAGAGGAACTACTATTAATTCCAGGTTTCAGACACTGATAACCTTAGAGGCAGTATGTAACTTTGCCAAACTTGCATCACTCCTAAGGGGCAGTGCTGGGACTTACTCTATGTTTGCCTAATGTTATTGCTCAAGTTTAAATACAATGTGATTCATTTAAAGTGCAAATAAGAAATCAAAATAATCTACAATGCAAATTTCTACATTAGCATATATGATAAAAATGAACATGTGTTAAGAAAATGCATTCTTATCTCATACATAAAATCAATGCTATATTTAAAGATTTGGGAGAAGTAAGCTATAACTATGAGAAAAAATTAAACAAACGTAAATATAAAACGTATTTTTAACTTCCTTGATACACTCATAAGGTATTTCTCAAGCCATCAATCCTTGTCTTCTAAATATATAGTTCCTAAATTTCTAGAAAATATGTTCAAAAACAAACTACTATTATTTTATAAAATGAGCTGAATTATTGTGTAGTCTAATATTAAACTATTTAGGATTAGCAAACTCTAATTCACTACTTCAGTTATTTAGGATTAGTGAATTCTAATTGTTTGTCCTTCTGTCCATCTGTCTAATAAATATTTACTAATTCTCTATTTGGTACCATGTTCTGGGTTAGGCCATTATGACACAAAGATGAATGACCCTGGTATTGCTTCTACCTTCATGCAGCTTTCAGAGCTTAGAAAACGTAATAGAGATGTTTTGCTAGGAACTTTACTTTAACATGATAAACTTTATAATAAAAGCTTCTATCTGGATCTTACAGAATGCAGAGGAAGGAGTGTGAATCTCAGATACAGCTGAAGCATATGAAGCACCCAGGAGACACCTTGTATGTAGTTCTAAGTACTAAGAAGGAAACCACAAGGGCTACAGGGGAGGGATTTCCTGGTGGCAGGACACATGGACAAATAAATGAAAACACAGGTACACATATGGCCTAGGACCTGCAATGTCTACGGCACAGTGTAGAAGCCTGTATGGAGGGAGGGAGAAACAGCATGAGAAGGTGAAACTAGAGAGTGATATATCAGACCATCTATGGCCTCGAATGTCATGCAAATTTTAGACTTGATCAAATAAGCAAGAGGTCACTGAAGATTCAAAGTTCAGAAATGACAACTTAAGATGTATTTATTAGAAGATATATTTGGCAGAATTTGACTATTATTGTTAGAAAACTTACTAAAAATTCTGAATAATATCAAATTATCCAAGAGGTAAATGTTAGCATAATACAAAAACACTCTATTCACTTCTACAAAAGCAGAAACTAATGTTCAAAGAGGTTATAATAGAATACATGAACTCTGATCTCTTTGGTAGATAATTTCTTACCTAAAAATTTTGAACCCCAGTCTCTGACTTCTTATGTAATTTGTTTTTCAAACACATCCAGATAATACCTTTTTGAAACTATAGTTACTAGGTTATGTGCTCTTTATCGCATGATACTTAAAGTCAAAGAATGTTTCATGAATCTTTCGGCTCACCTGGGATTCCACTAATGGTATGTGATGGGTCTAGAAAGGTAGGAAGGTTCCTGCAAGCCATATTGATAACTTGTAGATTCAACCTAATTTATATGGAAAGCCATTGAACAGGAATGAATGTGCCAATACATTTGTATATGAAAAGTTTTATCTGGCTGAACTACAGAATGCATAGGATGGGAACAGAGATAAAAGAAAACAAATTAAGAGTCTTTTAACGGTCCAGAAGAAAAAGACTGATGCACTTTTGAAAACAGAGTGGTACCAGGGAATTACAGCTGAGACATATAAAAGACTAAGGATTTCAGGATTTGTTTTCATCATTTTACTTATATTAACTCATTTTAAAATACAGTAACCATATAAGTCCAGTACTATTATTACCTTCAATTTATAAATGAGTAAATTTAGGCAGAGCAAAATTAAGCAACTTCAAGTTTGTACTGCATGGCATATAAGATTTGAATTGGGGAAATGAAGAGATTTGAAGAAAAGCATTTCGGTAATCATGCTATTCAGTAGAGCATTTTAGGTGATAGATTGTGTTAATTATCAAACACAGGCTAAGGTATAACAAATCACCTCAAAATTTAGTGGCTTAAAACAACAATATTTACATTTTTCTGTGGGTCAGTAATCCAGGCATGGTTTAGCTGTGTCCTCTTGCTCACGGTTTCTCACAAGCCTACAAGCAAGTTGCCACTGAAGTTATCATCTGAGGTCTTGACTAAGGAAGACTCTACTTCGAAGCTCACTCATGTGGTTGTTGGCAGGATTTGGACACTGCAGGCCTGTTGGACTGGGGGCTTCAGTTCCTTATTAGCTTCCCTTGTTACTTTCTATGTGGGCCTTTGTAGAGCAATTCAGAATATGGGGGCTTGTTTATCAAAGCATGCAAGCAAGATGGCAAGAAAAACAGTGCAAGCAAGATAGGAGCAATAGTCTTTTGTAACCTAATTTTGGAATTGACAGCCTATCATTTATTTCATATTCTACTCATTAGAACCAATTTATTAACTCCAGCCCTCATTTAAAGAGAGGGGACTCCACGAGGGCATAAATACAAGGATATAAGATTGATTAGGAACCATATAGAAGCTGTCTACAACGTAACATGAATTGATTTTATGATTGATTATATGTGAAATATGTGGTAGAGGGTAGAATCAAAGAGGTCTCCTTAAAATGATGTACAATGATGACATACTCAGTGGGTAAAATTTGAGAAAGCTTATGTCTTCACTGTGATGTAGGAAGTATATTTATCCACTGTGATTAAGGCAGCAATTATCAGGGATTTGAGCAGAGTAAACAATGAGAAAGGAAACTGAGTAGTTAAACCTTGCAGGAGGAGGTTTAGCAGGTGGATGGTCTGATTGAGTACATGGCTCTCGGAACTCTTAGTTAGTATTTCCACTTGTGGGTCTTCTTATTTACATCCAGGCGAGATGTAGATAAGAAAGTGGCAGCTATTTGGATTCATTCAGGGTAAATTTGTTGCCAGGGTTGTGAGATAAATTAGAGTAACAGCAAAAGGTTTGTTGTGGTAAATCTGAACCTTGGATCATGAAAGTGGTAGATATAGGAAGGTTGATAAACACAGACAAAAGTAGAACTTCCAACTGAATAGAATAAGGATGGACTTGAAGGGCAAATATAAGGGGGTACATTAGTGAACAAGTTCTGAGACAGAATGTTTACATGTTAGCGACATGTATGATTTACGAGTTAAATACTTTTCAGGTAATTTCAGAGGGTATTTATGGGAATGGATGAACAACATGAAGGAGAAGTAATAATTATGGTAGATGAGCTTTAAGAAAGTGAAGAAACAGAAAAACTGGGTGTGGGATCATCATCCTCACAGATGTTGAAGTCAGGATCTGGCAGGACTTCTGATGACTTTTATTACACAAAGGTCTTGTCACATGACAAGTATGCCTGTGGAAGAAACATGCTAGATTGCACTGTTAATGCAAATATATTCGTGGAGAGAAAAAACAAACATCCTTAAGTTCTTTATGATTCCTTTTATATTTCATTTTTTAAAAACAAGTTTTGGGGTAATTTGTTACATAGTAATAGAAAACTAATAAGTTCATTGGCCTTTCCCATCTTATTGAACTTCTACATATATATCTGTTGGTCTTGAATATGATTCGGTCTCATATCTTTTTGACAGACAGTTCATTTATTCTGACAAGTTCTCCCTGAAGAGACAGTTAATTGGTACACTCTCCACTATTTTCTTTCACCTTACCTCTCTAGGTTATTTTCTGTTGCAAAGCCCTGATTCAAGATCCAGGAATGACTCACTTTAGAGTCAGCAGGACCCTCTCTGAATTACTGCCTCAGTTTTCTTTCCTGGCTGACAGTTCCTATCAGGTTAGATTGGACTAGTCTTTGAGCTGTTTCTGAGAAATAAGAATAATTTATTAGGTTGTTAATTAAACAGCAAAGGAACACTTCCTTGTAATAGTACTTCAAGATTTTAGTTGAAACCTTAGCACTTCTGTCTTTTGAAGTATACCCTGAGGTTTTCCATTTTCTGGAAGGTCAGGTTTTTTTTCAGTGAAAATTATTTTAAGTGTTCCTTATACTGGGTACTTTGAGAAAAAATAGGAATTTGAAACAGCTTTCTGTGGGAAAAATGTATTTTCAGGTCTTCCTATTTCCTGAACAGTCTTCAACCTTCACAGCATCACCCTTACATGCAGGGCTAAATCAACAAATGCAGGGCTCACTGGCATTGAGTGGTCCAGTCCATTTTTTTTTTATATTCCTTATATATAAGAAATGAATAAATGCTCCAGATAAGGTTTAAAAACTGTGATATATTTTCAGTGCTGACACTGAACATTTATGCTTTTAAACACACAGAAATAAAAACATGTAATGACTCATACTTGGAGATAACATAAGAAGCATAAATGTTGAGGCCCTTTGTCAAAATAAGGCCAAGGCCAAAAGGTTTCCTTTGATCTTTCTGTGATTCTTATGTCTTTACAAGTGAATTTTCCCTCATAACGGTTAAAAATCAGATCCCTCTCAAGAATATGTAAACTTTAATGTAGTGCCTTAAGATTACTCAGAGAAATGAATCTAATGATAGAATGTCATATGATGAGATTAATATTTGATGGGTTTGGTCTAGTACCTCTCTGAAATCATTACCTATGTTCACCTCACTTGCCAATTAAGGCAAGTGAGATTTTATTTTAGAGAAGTTAGCTATTACTTTCAGTTGTCTTTGCATATGATGTAATATTAAAATATAACTTTTACAAACTACCATTATTAATGATTTTTATGGGCAAAATTATTTAGAATGTTCTTATACAGAGATGACCAATTTATGATAGACATGCACAGCCATCAAGATGTTCCCTGTGACTCTCATAGGTTGCTAATGATTACCATTTCTTTAGTTGGGGCTGTGTTTTTTGAAATTCTAGAAAAAGGATCAAGGCAAATGATCACATTCAGCAAGATAAATATTCTAAATAAAACTAATTCTAGTATATTAATTAAACTGTACATGGATCCACCCACCTAGGCTTCATTTTATACCTCAAATAATCTAAATATTTATTTGTGTAGTTTAGCAATCGAAATGCCATGATGACAACTGTAACATAAATTTGATTAAGTGGTAATATCTATATTTAGTCTAACAATGTTTATTTTCACTTATCTTAAGATGAAAACAAATAATAATTGCTTTCCTAAATTTATGACTGCTTGACAAGTATGTGTTCTAATATAAAACTGCAGTGTTGAGATTTCACCTAGCTTTCCAATTCCACAGTATGGTGACTTCAAAGCTTCAGAAAATTTCAGAGCATGTCTAGGAAAAAAATTATATGGTATATTACCTGCAAAGTCAAGATCTCTAGATTTATATTTATCTATGTCCACCTGTCTTTGCTCCAAGAGAAACAGAAAATAGATATATATTTCTAACCATAACAATTATTTTCAATTGATAAAACATATTTTTACATAATAGCACTTACATAAAAATACTACTACTAAGCACTCAATAAATGGTAGATATTATGATAAATGGATAATTGTTATTATAATACATATTTCTTAATAACAAAAGCCATAATTCTCTAATAGTATCACTCAAAATTCCTTCTGATTAGAAAGTTTGTAATATTTTAGCATGCATATTATATTACCGACTATACTTATGAGAAGTCAATAAAAATTATGATTTTTTTTCATATAAGCATTCAAAAATTCATAAGCTAAATGCCTTTCCTGAAATAAGGACAATCCTTGGACTTCACCATCTAATTTAATAATGACTCATTAGAAAAAATGTAGGTAAGACCATATATAGAGTGACCAGGAAGCAAGCAGCCTGGTATACTAAAAAAAAAATTAGGATTTGCACTCAGACATACAAATTTAATCATGTCTTTGGAATTTACTTGTTCAGGATAGCCTTCAACAACTCAATATTCTTTATTCTCAGTTTTCGACTTTGTAAATTAAAGATCAAATACCTACATTTCATTGGTTTGCTGCAAAGATAAAATGAGCTGAGTTCTTTCAAGTACCTAGTAGTTTGCTTGGATATAGGAAACACCCATAAAATACCTGTTATTATAGTTACTATTCTATTAAGAATCAAATGCAGTTATGTATGTTGCTTTTCACACAGCAAAAAAGCAACAAAAAACCTCTACAACATACAGTTCACACTTTTGTTTAAAGTTAAAAAAAATCTATGTCTAAACAAAGATAAGTTTAATACACTTCACTACATCTTCACATGAACCTAAAAGTGAAATGGGTAAGCTATCAATTATTACATTTATGCCAAAAGTGAAACTTCATTTCAATGAAGACAGAGCAAATTATAAATTAAGATTCTATGTCACGATTGGAGTAAGATCATAGAAATGGCAGAGTTCAGAACTTCAGGAACTGATCCCTCTATTAAAGCAAAAATTAAGCTGGCAAAAACTGACAGAATCAACCTTTCTGGAACTCTGGAATCCAATCAAAAACAGAAAACAGAAGAGGGCTTAATGAAGAAAGAAGTTTCTAAAGTTCAGTAAGAAAGCATTGTGATGTTTTGGTTCATTCTCCTATAATCCTCCATTCTCTAGCTTGGATACAACATCTGAGTGAAGATCCACTAGGAAATATAGAACTTGAACAACATGGTAAACAGTAGACCTTGTAGACACATATAGAATACTCCACCAAACAGCAGACTGCACATTTCTCTCAGGTGCACTTGGAAGAGTCTCTAGATAGACCATATGTTAGGCCATAAAACAAGTCTCAATAAATTTTAAAAAGTTGAAATCATACAAAGTGTCTTCTTTGACCACAACGGAATGAAGTTAGAAATCAATAAATTAAGGAATGAAGCTAGAAATCAATTAAGAAAAACTATAAAATTCTCAAATATGTAAAAATTAAACAACAAAAAGAAAAACAATCCAATTAAAATGTGGCAAAAAGCTTGAATAGTTACTTCACATAAAAAATATGAATGGTAAAGAAGCACCTAAAAAGATGCTCAACATCATCAGTCATTAGAAAAATGAAAATCACAATCACAATGAGATACCAATTCACATCCACTAGGATAGTTATAATAATATTTACTTTAAAAAGGAAAATAAGTATTGGAAAGGATGCAGAGAAATTGCAACCCTTGTACATTGCTGGTGGGAATGTAAAATGGTTCAACTTCTATGGCAGAGGCTGACAGTTCTTCAAAAAGTTAAATATGGAATTACTGTAACACCCAGGAGTTAGCTATTCCTAGGCATATACCCTTAAAATTGTAAACAGATACACAAACAAATACTTGTGTATTAACATTTATAGAACCATGATTCTCAATAGCCAATATATTCATCAGTAGATGAATGAATAAACAAAGTGTGGCACATAGAATAAAATGGAATTCAACTATTTAAAGGAATAAAGTACTGATACTTGCTACAAAGTAGATGAACGTAGGAAATGTTATTTGAAGTGACAGAAGCCCATGACAAAAGGCCACATACTGTATGAATCCATTTGTATTTATCTAGAATAGGTAAATCCATACAGACAAAAACAGATTGGTAGGTGACAGAGGCTAAGCAGGGAAGGGAATGGAAAGTAATGGCTGAATGGGTCTAGGATTTTATTCTGGTATGATGAAAATGTTTTGGAACTAGACAGAGGTAGTGGTGATTGTACCACATTAAAATGTACTGAATTTGTCATTGAAGTTTTCATTTTTAAATGGTTAATTTTTATGTTGTGTGAATTTCACCTCAATTAAAATAGCAGTCCTTTAAAAGGTATCATTACTGTTCAAATGTTGAGATATAAACAAAACCTATGCACATTTTAAAATGCTTTTACTTTTGAAACCTACATGTTTTTGTGAAAATTGTGTTTTAATGTCACATTTCATGGTAATGCCTGTTAACATCTATACTACAGTTTTTTGCATTTGGCAAACAATGTTGTGCCTCACTTTGTGTAAAATAATAAACCCTACTGTAGTATTTTAAAAATATGTTTAATTATTTCAGTGGTAGAAAATAAAAATCCTCAAATTTCTAAATCGTATCATTTCCTTGAACTATTCAAAATCTTTGGCATAGTGCTAACTAGAATATTACAAACTGTACTTCTCATCTGAGTAATTATGATCTGATGTGTTTTTGGAAACTTTATCTAATTTTGGCAATAGTATCCCATTGCGTATTTTAAATGCTCAATGCTAGGTAAATATTAAAAAGAAATCAATAGTTTTTCCCTTTCTATAATATTTACAATGTTATCCACCAGCAGGCTCTATTTCAGTCACTCTGTTATTAAAGGAGAGAATAGATTCAATTGTAAGCAATTAACCAATACCACCCAAACTTTACTTTTGTGTTTCATTAATACAGAATTACATATGTTGAAGGTGTGATTAAACAATTTACCCCAAAATTTCAGTTGTGTTTTGTCCTTCTTGCTATGAGATTAAAGTAACAATAGGTATTCTCCCTTTTTAATCACATGAAGGTATCTCCACATTAGATTCCAAATCTGAGAACTTTGCTAATGGGTATTTTGAATTACAGAACCCAACCAACAAAGTTATCTTCTACTACTTGTAGATACATATCTAAGGTCTATTTGAATGACAAAGTCAAAGACAGGACATTTAAGAGTCAGGGCTTTGAAAACAACATAAAGCATTATGGGCCATGCTAGACATTTAAATGCAAGAGCCATTCTCTCTCTTCCAAGGACTATGAAGACTTGGAATAAAACAGTATCAGTAAGAAATACAGAAATGATTAATTTGCTTTAAAGAATATATTACATTTTGACATTTCAGTGTTGTAAAGTGAAGTATTTATTAACTACAAGGGTATAATATTTAAAGCACATGTCTTAGAAGCAAGATACTATGTTTCTAAGTTTTTACATGTTTGTTAGAAAGGCACATTGCTATACATGTATTTTTTAACTGGTTTGTTGCTTCATTCAACATTATATTTTCTTGGTTATTTTTCTAGCAGAAAAGAAAATGCTTAAAGGTACAGATGGCCTCCTTTTTCTCTTCCTTTTAGTCTCCCAATGTCAAGTTATTACTAAAATTTAAAGCCACTCTTTTTGTAGTTCCTATTTCAAAAAATTACTGGAGCAGCTTTTGCCCATATGCTCTTAGCTAGGTTAAAGGAAGGCCTGGTGACCAGTGAGCATAAGGAGAAACAATGAAGAAATTTAAAAACATTGACTTAAAGACTATTACTAAAACATGATAATATAAGGATGAAAATAACAGATCAGATCACTAGAAAATGAATATAGATAGCTCTGATTTTCTTTTTTTTATACCATTTAACTTTTATATGGTGTTGTTGGACTAAGATACTAACTGTTATGTATGACTGCCTAATGTTGTTTCCTTTTTCAAAGGGCAAAATCATTTACATTTCTGATATGCTACAGTGAGAAAATGACTATATTCCTTTGTCAGAAAATGTGTTAAATAGCTTAAGTGGGCAGTCTGAAGTAGAATAATAGGTTAACAATAATTTCCAAGAACATGAAAACTTCTCTTAAAACATAAATGTAAATTAAAAATAGTAAAATGCGGGGGGGCGGAGCAAGACGGCCGAATAGGAACAGCTCCAGTCTCCAACTCCCAGCGTGAAGGACACAGAAGACCGGTGATTTCTGCATTTTCAACTGAGGTACTGGGGTCATCTCACTAGTGAGTGCCGGACAATCGGTGCTGGTCAGCTGTTGCAGCCCGACCAGCGAGAGCTGAAGCAGGGCGAGGCATCGCCTCACCTGGGAAGCGCAAGGGGGAAGGGAATCCCTTTTCCTAACCAGGGGAACTGAGACACAGAACACCTGGAAAATCGGGTAACTCCCACCCCAATACTGCGCTGTAGGCTAACGGGCACACCAGGAGAATATACCCCACGCCTGGCCGGGAGGGTCCCATGCCCCTGGAGCCTCCCTCCTTGCTAACACAGCAGTCTGCGGGGATCTAACCACAGGGCAGCAGCTAGGCTGGGGGAGGGGTGCCCGCCATTGCTGAGGCTTAAGTAGGTAAGAAGCTCCAACTGGGTGGAGCTCACAGCAGCTCAAGGAAACCTGCCTGTCTCTGTAGACTCCGCCTCTGGGGACACGGCTCAGCAAAAAAAATAACAGGGGAAGCATCAGAGGCCTGTGCAGACGCGAACGACTCTGTCTGACAACTTTGAAGAGAGCAGTGGATCTCCCAACACGGAG